>NC_137932.1:22612539-23032797 GCF_963969265.1 Rhamphochromis sp. 'chilingali' | reverse complement strand
GAAGAGCCAGGTGGTAGTGTCACAGTTGTGATGATTGTTGATCACGTTTTTACAAGGCAAAGTGACATTATCGCCATCTCTGACAGTGAAGGAGAGCAAAAGATCTCCACTTAGTGCTCCTGAGGATATAACAGAGAATCGAAAATGTTACATTACACGAGTGCAGATAAGTTACACACTTAACATGTATTTACTTTTCATTTAATCTTTGTTTGCTTTGGTGAAATAAACAGCATCGCTGTCTATGCTACATAAAGATTCCATAAAGCAAAATTAGAAAGAAGAGTTTAAAAAAAACCCCTTCTCTATTGTACATATTTCTTACCTGTAAACTGCAGTATGAGTATAAAAGGCACAGCCATTTTAATCCATCTAGATTGAACCGCCATGTCTCTCAGTCTCGCTTTTCTTCTTGAGCTTCTGAAACACAAATGTATCTTTTTCCTGTAACTGTGGAGCCATGACTTCCTCATCATGACTTTCAACATTCTTTTCTTACATTTCTGCCGTTATTCTTATGTAACCGCTTTCATGTTCCCTATTAATAAAGAGCTACAGTTAGTATTAAGTTTACACTGACCTGCTGTATCTGGAATGAAAATTAGTGAAAACATAGAAAACACACTTTGAGTTTCTGTGCTAAGTGTATTTAATTCAACTCCCAAACATGTTTTTAACCTGTCTACACTTTGCTGTAATTACATACAAACTTGAATGAATGTATTTATATTTATTTTCACATAAGTGTAACAGAATAAGGTTTATTACTACACACAATTATCATACAAAATTCAAAAATATATATCATGAGGGTACTTTATTTTCATACTTTACACACGCACGCACGCACGCACGCACACACAGTGACAGTTTGTTTTCAGTGTTTAAATGACTGGTTATCAAACAGAAACAGCTGATATCACATGTGGCCTTTGTCACGTGTGCTTGTGTTTAGAGCAGTTGCATCACATTAGATCGGTACCTCCCCTGCTTTATTTTGAGCCTACAGCACCCTCTGCTGGACAATAGAACTCGTTACAACAACAAACCTGGCAAAAGCAAAAGTCAAGATTCAAAGATTCAAAGTGTTTATTGTCATGTGTACAGAAGAAATAGCATTTCTCTGTGCAATGAAATTCTTCCTTTGCTGTCCATAAACAAATGCCAAATTAGGTTGAAGGAACAAGATAAATAAGGATAAAAATAAGACAAGACATTAAGATAAATAAAGATAAACATAAGGATAAAAATAATGAAAGATAAATAAATAAGTACAAAAGTAACTACGTGAAGACAAGTGAGGTATGCAGATGTCGATGTAGATGGATGTATAATGTATTTATGGAAATACAGTGGGTTGAAATAAAACGTAACATTATATTATTACTTTAAATAAAAGTGGGGAACTTGATCCTAAAACTAAACTTTTTTTTATTCTTTTATACAATCTGACAGAGTTAAACTAGTTATCAATTATATATATATATATAAAAAAATGAGGGCACTTGTAATTTAGCTATTCTGTGACAGATGTTTCTTACTTTTTGGTTTGTTGATTAGAGGCGGTGTTCATGGTGTAGCTGATGGAGGTGTAGGGAACAGCATAATCAGGATCAGCCTGCACAGTGAAGACAACATAAAGATTGCTCAGTAATGTGTAAAATGTAGAATCAACATATAAGAGAACAAGTACTAGTGGTCAGTAAAGTCAAAGTTATTCAGATTTCTTAACTCGTCTTGTGTAACCCCAACACTACGGATGGTGAGGATGTGCCACAAGCACTTGTTTATGAAGATCTGTATCTTGCTCGTAATGGGGTTGGTCATCCGTCACGTCTTGGACCCATACAGGAGGACTCCTTTCATATTGGTGTTAAAGATGCGGATCTTGCTGCGCTGAGATAAGGCTTTGGAGTTCCAGATGGGTCCCAGGACATTGAATGCAAGCCTTGCTTTGTTGATCCGGCTCCTAACGTCTTCATCTGCGCTGCCATCGCTGTTGTCTACACTTCCTAGGTAGGCGAAGCGGTCGGTTTCCACTAAGTCTTCTCCCTGTAGCTGCAGTGGATGTTTTTGTCGGTTGTTCAGCTGCATCACCTCTGTTTTTCTAAATTTGATCTTCAGGCCAGTCTTTTCTACCTCCTCAACGAGCCGGGTAAGCTTGGACTGTGCATGTTGCTGCTTATGGCACAGAAGGCTGACGTCTTCTGCAAAATCCAGGTCCTCCAGCTGTTTGGTGAAGGTCTACTGGATATCAGTAATGCTGCCTTCTGTGGTTCTTCTCATGACAATCAGGAAGAGTGTCAGTGACAGCATGCAGCCTTGCCTCACTCTGGTTTTCACTGCAAAGTGGTTGGTCAGTTTTCCGTTGGGGGTGATCTGGCAGGATGAGTCTTTGTATAGTTGTTTGATGATCTTTTTGAGCTTTTGTGGGATTCCATAGTGCTGCATCAGTTTTCAAATGGTCTCCCTGTTGAAGGCTTTTTCAAAGTCGATGATGATTGTGTACAAGGGAGACTGCCATTCAATAGACTGCTTGATGATGATGCGCAGAGTGGCTATGTGGTCTGTACATGATCTGTCTTGTCTAAATCCTGTCTGCTCTGATCTGAGTCTCTTGTCCAATGCCTCCTTCAGTCTCTCCAAGATGATTCTGGTCAACACCTTGTTGGGGATGCCTTTCCATTTTTCAAGGACTTGATGGCTTTGGTGATCTCTGCCTTGGTTGGTGGACAGGTGTTGATACAGAGGGGCTCTTTTGCTGGTGGTATGTCAGGGACTGTTTGCGGTGTTGGTGGATTCAGGATCTCTTCAAAATGTTCCACCCATCTTCTTCTTTGTTTCTTGTTCCTTGTGATGGTTTTCTCACTCTTGTCCTTGACTGGCTTACTTGGGTTGAAACTCTTTCCTGACAAGGTCCAGGTGATCTCATACACTCCCTTCATGTTGTTCTGCTTGGCTGCTGTTTCTGCCTCTTCTGTCATACTGTGCACAAATTGTCTTTTGTCCCGTCTGGCACTCTCCTTCACTTCTCGGTTCACTTCACAATATTGTGCTCTGAGGTGTGTTTTCTCCTGATAGTCTTGACATCTGTTAATTTTGTGCTTCACCTCCTTCCTCTTAGGATTATTTTGTTTAAATAATCTGTTGAAAATCCTGCAGCTCTATCAGGAAATAAATAATAAATCAAATATAATTTACTATGGCGTAGGGTAAGTTCATTATTCCTAGTAAAATAAAATATGACTGTATTCATCACTGTAACTTTACTGAAAGACTCTTTTCACTGATTTTCATGAAGAAAGCAGAATATGAACAGCGGCCTCTTGCGCCAAAGTCCAGCATCTGATTGTTGCTCTGTAGGAACATCAGACTTACCTCCCTCTTTCCTTCTTACACATCACTACATCTCTACATGATGTTGTCTACTGAATGCAAACAATTTAGTTTTTTAAATTTTACTTATTCTTGGAAAGAAAACTTTAGTATACTTATTATTTTAGCCTGTTTTCTTTTACTTGTTCGGCGTTAGTGATCTGATCATAGCCAAAGTAATCCATCACCGACCACTGATAGGCGCAGGGTACTGTTCAACACTGACCAGCGCTGTTTTATCTTTTGGGGACACTCTCCAAGTAAAGGAATGGAAGTGACATCATCTTAAAATTACATCACACATTTTTTTTTTGTTTTTAATAACAGGATGAAGTTATTGTAAGAATTAAACTTCAAACACATGGATTATCTTTAGGCCGTTTTATTGTAACACTGAGGGCTGAGGAATTTCAAATTCCCGTGTATGATCTGTACATATGGTTTTTGACAATAAAGCTGACTTTGACTTTGATTAGTTACTTTTCCAATATACAGGTAAAATGAGCCACAAACTCAGTTTAAAAACAATTTCTTTAATTCACAATTACTCAGATTCAAAGTAAAATATTACAGAATACAAAATTAAAATAGATAAATGATGTTATGCAAATTAAGCAGCTCAACACAGAGATACTAAAAAAAAGAGTTACAGTGACATCACACAAAGACATTAAAACATTCTTACCACTTATATTTCTTTAATTGTCTAGACTGACACTGTGAAATACACTGTGTGTACTGCATAGTCTATGTTAAGGGTATCTATTTAGAGTTTAATGCTAACTTGATGGCTAACTATTATACTGCATTACACAAATGTTTCAATGATAAAACACTAAAATGGGCTTTCCCCTTCAAACAATATTATGAATATACCTACTTCCATATATTGGTCATTTCAAGTTTATTACATTTTACTCAAAACGCTCAATGTGCTTCAAAAAGAGGAAGAAGAAAAGTCCTGAGATTATACAGTGCATGACAGTTACTTAACAAACATATAAAAAAGCTATAGGATCGGTTTCAGATCAAACCAAATTTAATATTAGATAATCAGAGTAAATACGAAAAATTTTAAGTCTTTAAATTAAGTCTTTATTTATTAAGGGAAATAAAGTCACCCAAGCCTACTATGTTAAATTAAAAATTTCTTGTTAAATTAAAAATTAACTGTAACTGCTGGTTACTCCCAGTTATCATCTGTCTGACAAAGTGAAGTAGATTAAAAGATCCCAAAAGGCAACGCATCATGCCACGATCTAAAGAAACATCTGAGAAACAAAGTCACTATTAGTCTCTAAAGGACTGCAAAGCCATTTCTAAGGCTTTGGGAGTACAGCGAGCCATGGTAAGAGACAATATCCACAAATGGAGAAAACTTGGAACAGTGGTGAACTTTCCCACAAGTGGCCAGCTGACCAAAGAGCTACTCCAAGAGCACATCACCAACTCATCTCATTGTCACAAAGGAACCAAGAACAGCATCTAAAGATCCACAGGCCTCACTTGTCTCACTTAAAGTCAGAGCTCATGATTCAACAATAAGAAACACACTGGGCAAACATGGGAGATTTCCAATGAGAAAACCACTGCTGACCAGAAAGAACATGAAGTCTCACAGACTTTTGGGAAACTATTCTGTGGACTGATGAGACAACAGTTGAACTTTTAGGAAGATCTGAGACCTGTTACACCTGGTATAAAACTAACACATTATTTAATAGAAAGATCATCACACCAACAATCATACACGGTGGTGGCAGTGATGTGGGGATACTTTGCTCCTTTAGGACGACTTGCTGTAATTGATGAAACCATAAATTCTGCTCTCTACCAGAAACTCCTGAATGTCTGGCCATCAGTTCATGCCTTGCGGCTCAACCTTACTTGGGTTACACAGCACGTTATGCAAACAATAATAAAAAAAAAACATTCACAGTGATGTAAATAAAATTTTTTCAGTTATCACAAACTCTCGACTGCCAAAGTAGATTTGAATAAACTTTTCCCTTAAAAATGAAAACATCATTTAAAAACTGTATTTTGTATTTACTAGGGTTGTCTTTGTCCAATTATTATATTATATTATATTATATTATATTATATTATATTATATTATTATTGATGATCTGAAACATGTAAATGTGACAAATATGTAAAAACCGAAATGAAAGTTGAGAACATATATAGACAAGATAAACTTTCCCTCCATCACTGCCAAATCTGACATGGCATCAACTCCCGAGCAACTATTTCATTTCACCTGCAGATAGTATCACAACACACTGTAATAAATGTATGTAACAATATGTTTGTTTAATTGTCGTGCCAGCTTTCTCTTTTTCAACTGAGCAACCCAACAGCTCTTTTAGATGAGAAGCTTTTTGTTTACTTGATGGTGTCATAGAGGTTGCTGGGATCCATGGAGGAAGCTTTCACAGTGGAGTACGTAACTCTCTCACCTTCATTTTTGTCTCGAACCTGGAAGCACACACAACACAGGAAATATAATCACATCTCAGAAAGTAAAGAAGAATAAAAGATCTCCACTTAGTGCTCCTGAGAACAACACAGACAAACAAAAATGTGACCGTTAAATGTCTAAGCACAGATTATTTATACACTTACAACGCACGATAAAACTGGAAAAACCAACTGACGTTTTTAATCCTTCTGTTATAAACATGTTCATTTTATTTTTACCTATAAACTAAAGCACAAGCATAAAAAGCACAGACATTCGAATCTGTCTGAATGTAAACATCATATCTCTCAATCTCTTTTCTTCACGAGTTATTGACACAATAATTTAATGTTTTGCTGTAATTATACTGTAATATCACTTCCTCAATGTGAGTTTCAGCCTTCTTTCTCACATTTCTGCTGTTATTCTTATGCAATCAGGCTGTCACAGGTCTCATGTTCCTCATTTGGTAACATCTAGAGTTGGCATTAATCAATTAGGATGGTTCTCAGGAGGTTATGATGTCAACTCATTACCTCCATGTCTTGTGTTTTAGTGTATATTTTTTATACAGCACCTCCTTCTGAACAAAAAGGGGTTGTTACAACAACAAATCCTGAAATAAAATCCTAAAAAAATAGAGGAAATATCCTCCTGAGAACCAGCTTATTCATTTATTGTTATTAACTGACATCAATTGTACAACCAACAGGACAGCTTACCTGCGTTTTACTGGTGGTTTTGTTGGTGTAGCTGATGGAGGCATAGGGAACAAGGTATTCAGGTGCAGCCTGCACAGTGAAGACAACATAGAGACTGCTCAGTAATGCTCAGATTCAACATATAAGAGAGCAAATACAAGTGCCGAGTAACTATTTAATCTCACAGATTCCTGAATGGTTCCTGGAGCAGACGGAGTCACTGCAGGGTTTAAATTCAGTTCCTGAATCAAACAAACAAAGAAGCCTCATAAACACAGCAGACTGTAAGCACACCAGGTCAGTTGGGTAAGCTGACAAAAACACTTATCTTCTGGCCTCATGATAAAAAATATAACACAGTAACTGTAGTGAACGGCCGTGGTATGAGTACACTAACAAAGTTTAAGAAATTATGATATAACTCACAGGATTTTCATTAGTCTCCATTTTTTTTCCTAAACAAAGAGAGAAATCAATTCAAGTTTTTAGAATTAAATTTCATTCTGGTTTTTCATTCCATTTGTTCATACAAGTTCAGGCTGGTGAAATCTCTCACCTTTAGCTCTCTTCCATCTGATGGCTATAACAGCACTTATTATCAGTGCTAATAACCCCAGCAGTACAACAATAAACATCCACCATCCTGGAGAAAAAGAAAAGCATTAAGATAATTTCAGCTGCAGATTCCTGTCTGTTTAGTGTCCTGCAGGTAAAAGAGAAGAGAACACTCAGCTATCAACAAATAAATAATAAATCAAATATACTTATTTTTATTTATACACTGTTGTGGTTGTGTTAAGGTCTGGAAACAACCTGCTTTAGTTCATTAAAAGTTCATCCTTCCTGAATAAAATAACATGCTGTCATGTCGCTCAGTCTTGAATACAGGGTTTATTGTTGTTTCTGGGATGTTCATGTTCTTTAGTTTTATATCTTTGATCATCTTTGCATTATGGTTCTGTATTCTGTGTTGCTTTCTGTAATTTCTTACTTTTCACTGGTTTTCTTTCATTTAACTCATATATAAGTTTGTTTGGTTTATTTCTTGCCTTTAGTGCTGTGCTCCTGTTTAACAGTTCTTTATGCTCATTCTGTGTGTTTGGTTTTGAGATGGGATTTATGTTTGAGCTGTTTATAGTCTAATGTTTACGTTCCTGTTATCTGTGACTTTAGTCCCCTGACTGTTGATGGTAGGTTGTTTTTCCCACTTGCATTCCAATTGCGTCCCTCCGATCTTGTCTCCATGTTTGTTTATCCTCTCTGTGTATCAAGTTCATATGACTTAGTCCTGGTCTCATTGTTTGCTATTTGCTGTCTTATTTCAATAGTCTCTGACTGCTAGTGCTTTGTATTTAGTTCTGCTTCCCTTGTCTCTTCTTCTGTGATTGGTTTCAGCTGCTCTTCCACCTCTTGCATTGTTCCTTCATTATGCTGTATGTATATGTTGTATCAGTTTCCCTTTGCTGTTTGTCGTGTTCTTCCTAATGTTCTTATGTCCCTGTCCCAGGACCACCCAGCACAAATGTTCTCGAGTATATTTTTTTAGAAGGTTTCTAGTTGTTAGACTATTTGCTCCTGACCTGCTTTTTTTGATTTTGTAAGAGTAATAAATAAACTTTTAAGTTTATTCTTTATCTTCTGAGTCCTGTATTTTGGGTACAACTGCTGCCACACAGCTCGTTCCTGACATATAGCTATGGTCGTGGTCATGATTGTAACTTCACTGAACAACTGTTTTCACTGACTTTTAGTAGGAAGTAGAATATGAAGTTCAGCCTCTTGTGTCAAAGTTCAACATTTGGTTGTTGTTGTGGAAAAGCATCAAACTACCTTCCCTCTTTTCTTTTGTCCCATTACTACACATCTACAGGATTTCTTGTCTTCAAAACAAACAATTTAGTTTTAAGAAATGCTAATGGCATTTATTTATTTTTATTTTATTTTTTTCACAGACAGCAAATGAGTGCATTATTTTTTACCATGTAATGAAATGTAATGATAGTTTGTGGACTTTTCCAACAAAAACAACTGAAAATATTAATCTTTTGGACGTGCACTTAGGCAACCTCATTTTTGCTTTGTTTTTGTTTTTTGTTTTTTATTGTGAAGACTTTGTGATCCTTTTATTAACAGGTGTTATATGAATAGAGTTTTACTTACTTTTCAATTCATCTTAGTATTTAATGCTCCGTGTGGTTCTTAGTTTATTTATTCTTGGTTAACATTTGTTCAAGTAGCTTGAGTCTCAAGTCTAGTTAAGGTTATTTGGTTTAGTCTGTTGTTCTTTTTCCTTCCCTTCTCTGTCAAGTTCGTATGTTAGTCACTGTCTCAGTACTTAGTTACTTCCTGATTTATTTTGCTAATCTCTATTGTTATTTGGATTGGGTTTAGTTTTTTTACTCAGACCACACTTTCCACATTTGCAATCCATTATGACAGAACAATGTGAGCAAATAATAGACCAGCAGCCTTCAACCCCTCAGAAGTGATAAAGAGAGTCATATTTTGTGTGGTGGTGCCACGTGAGGAAGGGCTGGTGGGGTCTAGCGAGGAGTACAAAGAAGTAGTAGCGCATAAGTAACACAGCCTGATTTCAGGGATTCAATATCCCTGCCTGCTCAACAAAGAATTTGTTGTCACAACCATGCACCTCAACTCCCTGCTATTTTATCTTCTGAAGACACTCTCAAAGTAAAAAAAAGTAAATGAAACCTTAAAACACACAAAATAGTTTACTTTTTATAACAGATAAAGTTATTGTATGAACTGACTTGCATTCTCATGTGTTTCTTGATCAAATGATAGAATCCTGAAGATAAATTCCTGCACGTCTCCACCATGTGTCACTTGGCACTTCAACATCTCAGAACTCTTGGATGTGTAAATGTGATCAAATCTTGTAAAGATCACACTGGCTGAGCAGGCAGACTGTGACATCCTCAGGTCTTTGTTACCATAGAGCCACTTCACAGTGTATTTACATTTTTTATATGTGGACACAGAGCAGTTTAATGTCACTGTGTCATCATCCTTATGTTCAGTTACTGTTAAAGAAAAGAGAACAAGAATAACATTTACAGTAATCATCACTGTAATTATAGTTATTGTAATGTTTCAGTTTGATGTTCAAACAATCTGAAAACATTATGATGAAATACTCACGGTTAACAACAGACAGCTCAGCTACAGAGTCTGAACCTTCTTTTTGTCCTGATTTGTTGAACCTTCTGCAGGTGTACTGACCAACATCCTCAGCTGTGAGCTTCTTTATAACCAGAGAACATTTTGCTGTAACACTCAGTCTGTCTGATTTATTTTTGGCCTCTTGGTGAATCTCCCCGTGTTCAAACAGTGTTATTGTCGCTGTGTTTGATTTACTGAAGAGCCAGGTAGTTCTGTCACATTTATCTTGATCATCTGTCACATTTTCACATGACAAAGTGACCTCACCTTCATCCCTGATAATAAACTCAACTGCTGCTGCTGTGAAGATAAAATCAAATCAACTGTGTAAACTTGACTTTTCTAATTTCATTTATAAATGTATTTGTATTCTTACCTGTTACTTGAAGCATTAGTAAAACTGATGAAAAGAATTTAATCCATTTGAACTGAGTCGTCATTGTCTGTCTTTCTCCTTCCTGCTTTTCACAAAAATGACAGTCACAGTCTCTGAAACAGAGCTTCATGTAGAGGCTGTGCTGACTTCCTGTGGTTATCATCTCACCACCTCACTGTAACTGTTAAAACGTTCAGAGTCCTTTCCCTGAAAATTCTAATTCACAGCATTCTGTTGTTTCTAATAACTACATGAACCAAAGAAAATTAAAGGTCAAAGGTCACACCAGACTGTCAAAAACCCTGCAAATTTAAAATGAGTCATTTGTGATGTGTTTGATGCCTTAAAAAAGGAGAAGATGATACATGCAGTTGTGTAAATACTTACTGCTCTTTTTTTTCCTGAGAACTGAAGGGGAAGTGTTTTGGTGAGAATGTGGGCACAACAGCAGCAGAGCTCTTTTACAGATGAATCTGAGTGGATTTCTGATTTCAGACTAATATACAGCACAGCTTAAAAGAAGCTGTTCAACAGGAGGGAAAGTCTACAATCAACAAAAGTAAAACTGATAATATGATGCTAATGAAAGTTATAAGAGTGTTAGCACACAATGTCCAAAAACAGAGTAGAAGTTTGTTTATTTTAATAAAACACTAGGCAGGCAGAGTGGAGTGAATGCACACATTTATGCACAAGATCCAACACAGGCTCGGAAGCCATCCTTTGCTTTGGTTTGGAAAATACTTTCTTTTTTTTCCTCTGCAAGAGGATACTAGTTGCCATGACTGAGTTTCCATAGCTCCCCTCAGGTTAGTGTTCATTACAGAAGAGACTCCAGCCCAAACACTTATTAAGCTACCAGTTTAATGGGATTTTGTTCTTTGAGCCACCAATGTCCTATAAGTAGAGGTGTGTGTGGAGCATCAAAGGCACATAATTGATGTACTCGTGATGATTTCAAAAAATCAGAAAAAATAAAGATGAGTTCAGTGTGATGGGTGATCTGGGTTCTGAAGAAATTTCAGGTTGTTTAGCTAACTTGGTCTACAAGAAGCAGAGAAATCTCAACAATCATATGACCTCCTATGAACAAGCATACTAAGGGAGGATTCAGGGTCACTTGATTCAGCCCTAACTATATGCATTATCAAAATGGAAAGTTTTAAGCCTAATCTTATACGTAGAGAGGGTATCTGTGTCCTGAATCCAAACTGTGAGCTGGTTTCACAGAAGAGGGCCCTGAAAGCTAAATCTCTGCCTCACATTCTCCTTTTTAATACTCTTGGAATCACAAGTAAGCCCGCAGTCTGAGAGCAAAGTGCTGTAATGTGGTCATATGGTATTATAAGGTCATTAAGGTACGATGGGGTCTAATCATTCAAGACCTTGTATTATTGGTATTCTGATCACTTCCATGGCCACAAGTGTAACAAGTGACGTAATTGAGAATGACAGCAACTCAGCCACACATTGGATCAGCGCACTGAGGCACAGAGGTAGAGTCAATGGCTACTTACTTACAAATTTCATGTAGCCTTCAGATTAGGTCAAGAACAGTGTGTAGAGATCTTCATATTCTGGGTTTCCATGGCTGAGCAGTATCCAAGCCATACATAAGTGCAATACAAAGCATCGGACAGGGCTGGACTTGTAAACTGCCATACAGAGCATTTGTCTAGTTGGCCGACACACTTTTGACCGATGGGTCAATGAAAAGCCTGGCGCAGAATGGGAAGTATTAACCCCGATTCTTTTTCAATTTAGTTTCAGTCAGTTTGAAAATGTTTATGTTTTGTCTTTTTAATAAACATGGAGGCAAAAAAAATCAGCAAATTCAATATAGGTATTACACTGTATGTCCTCTGAGAGACTCTTGATGAAACTGTTCCTCAGCTGGGCGATGAGATTATCAAATAATAATCTCATCGCCCAGGTTTGAAGGGTGGTCAGCACCACTGACATACTTTTTGTCAGTGGGAAGTGTTTGGTGAGAATACAGCAGCTCTGGAGGTTTAACCCTCTAATGTTTACCACATATCTGAGCCATAAAGGATTAGCACACTAGTGATGGGATTTCCGGCTCTTTTTAGAGATCTGGCTCTTTCGGTTCAGCTCACTAAAAAGAGCCGGCTCTTTCGGCTCCGAACCGGCTCTTCAGGTTGTTTTGTTGCTTTAATTAATTTATTATTAACAATAATATAAAATTATGCACAAAAGGAATTACTAATGTAAAAAAAGTGGTTTTATTTATATATGTTTATATATAAATATATGCGGTGGCCCCTAGAGACAAAACACGTACAAACTCCAAAACACATTTCTAGCATGAACTGAACTTCCAAAGCAGAGCTACTAGATCACTTAAATGACACAATTGAAAGCATATGTGTGTTGTTTGTGTATTTATACACAAGCATTCATATATATTCAAATAATTAAAAAAAAAAGTTCATTTACCTGTTACTACCACACACCAAATCCGGTCGTTGGTACTTCCTGGCTTGTGTAGCCACTAGGTAACAAAAGCTCAACACTGCGCCCAGCATCCTGGAGCACTTCTGTTGTCTTTTGTACGTGTTTTGAGTTTTTATATGCTTCTGAGTTTTTACGTGCTTCGGAGTTTGTACGTGTTTTTACGTGTTTTGAAGTTTGTACGTGCTTGAGGGTTTGTCTGTGCTTCAGAGTTTGTACGTGATTTGAAGTTTGTATGTGCTTTGTCTCTAGGGGCCACCGTAATTATACTTTTATTTATTCACTCCACATAAAATGTAATAAATAAAACATATAATACAAAAATCAACTATTCACATTTCAACTTTTAACTATTTAAATTTTCAGCTTTTTCGTTTTACAAATTTAAAGTGAAACAACACAAAACACTGCAAACCACAACACAATGAAATATAAATTAAAATATGAAAAAAAAAGACGTGATGGCTCGCGATAAGGAGCCGGCTCGCGTCGTTCACGTCAAAGATCAGACTCTAAGAGCCATTTCGTTCGCGAACGACCCATCACTATAGCACGCTGAGTGTGTGACTGAACTGGTTTCCCACCATTTTGAAACACTCAGGTTAGTGTTGAGGAACAAAAATGAACTGTCAGAGCTTGATGTGTACTTGAAAAAGAAGTAGTGGTAAAGGGATGTGGAAATGTTAAAGCACTAGCTGTACATCAACTTCAAATAACGCCTTCAACAATAAGTGTGTGTGTGTCGGGGGGTGGGGGAGGAGGCATTTTCCTATATGGTTATTTCACACTCATGGGGGTCTTGTGGTTCACTTTGGCTTCATCCTTGCTGCTCGTTCAGGGCGGCATAGGTCAATGTGTGCACATGAATACAATAACAATATTTATAATTATAACAAAGTGCAACAATAATTAATGTGCAATAATAACAGTGTGCAATACACATACACTTATTCATAATTTTATTACTATTATTACTATTAACACTTATTAATTTAAGTTACTATATCGTGTTGTGTTGTACGTTTTTCCCAAGGTTATAAATGTCCAGTTACTTCAGTCTGGTGCACGTAATCTCGAAATCCCATCTTGTGCGGCTGGAAAGGCTGCCTTCCAGAATGATTGGTCGCTGCTTTGTCGACCCCAGTCAAACCCAGAAATCACTGACACAAGTTTGTTCTGTTAATTTGAAATAAATCAGTCTTCACAAACAGATTTTCTGAGGTTTTTTATTTGCCGTTGCAAAGACAAACAACAACACAGAGTACAGCAGCAGTCTGTATTTCTTTAGATTAAGAATAAAAACAAGAATCGAATCATTTATAGAAACACCTTATCTACCTGCCACAGTCACAGAATACAGTCAGAACATTACATGTAGCTGAGTACAGGGAGTGCAGAATTATTAGGCAAGTTGTAGTTTTGAGGAATAATTTTATTATTGAACAACAACCATGTTCTCAATGAACCCAAAAAACTCATTAATATCAAAGCTGAATCAAAGGAGCTTGCAAAGAAAAGCGTCTGGACTTCTTTAAGTTGCTTGAAGACGTTTCACCTCTCATCCGAGAAGCTTCTTCAGTTCTAAGGTCAAATGGTGGAGAGAAACTTACCCTGGATCCAGATGAAACCATGGTGTCCTTTGATGTAGTCTCTCTCTTCACTTGCATACCCACCACGGAGGCCGTGGAGACTGTCAGAAAACGACTACAAGAAGACAGCTCCTTGGAGGACAGGACCAACTTCACACCCGATCAGATCTGCACACTGTTAGACCTCTGCCTCACCACTACATATTTCAAGTACAACAAAGGCTTTTACAGACAAAAACATGGCTGTGCCATGGGCTCCCCCGTGTCACCTATTGTAGCCAACCTTTACATGGAGGAAGTGGAAAGGAAGGCTCTTGGCTCTTTCAAAGGAAGAGTACCCAGCCACTGGTACAGATATGTGGACGACACCTGGGTCAAAATCAAGACACAAGAAGTGGAATCCTTCACTGCTCACATTAACGCTGTGGATAAAAACATCAAGTTCACCAGGGAAGACACAAAGGACAACTGTTTGCCTTTCCTGGACTGCGCCGTGCACATTGAAGAGAATGGCAAACTCAACATCGAAGTTTACCGGAAGCCCACACACACGGACCAGTACCTCCTGTTTGACTCCCATCACCCTTTGGAACACAAACTTGGAGTAATTAGGACCCTACACCACCGGGCAGAACATGTTCCCTCTAAGCCTGAAGGAAAAAAGAAGGAACACACATATGTAAAGGAAGCACTCAAAACATGTGGCTATCCTAAATGGGCGTTCTTAAAGTCAGCAAAGAGGCACAGAAAAGAAGACCAGACACCAGCGAGGGAGGATAAGAAGGACAGACGAACAACATTGTCATCCCCCATGTAGCCGGTGTATCAGAGAAACTCAGGAGAGTTTTCTCCAAGCATGACATCCCGGCGTATTTCAGACCCAGCAACACGCTCAGACAGAATCTGGTTCACCCGAAAGACAAAACGCCAAAACACAAACTTAACAATGTGGTGTATGCTGTACAGTGCAGCGAGGAATGCTCAGACCTCTACATTGGAGAGACCAAACAGCCACTTCACAAGCGCATGGCACAACACAGAAGAGCCACCTCCACAGGACAAGACTCAGCAGTCCATCTGCATCTTAAGGATAAAGGACACTGTTTTGAGGATGCCAATGTTCACATTTTGGACAGAGAGGACAGATGGTTTGAAAGAGGAGTGAAAGAAGCCATCTATGTCCACTGTGAGCGACCATCTTTGAACAGAGGCGGTGGTTTACGACACCAACTCTCTGCCATCTATAATCCAGTTTTGAGATCCCTTTCCAGACGCCTTAACGCCCACTCACATCCTGGGCCATCTGACCTCAGGAATTCGCATGATAAGGTGGGGCCAGGTTTCACAATGAACACACCCGAAACTCTGGCTGATTGGGACCCACACCCAGTTTCACACCTTGGCTCAGGCGATTAGAGGATCATCAGGGGGTCCTTTTGTCCCTCTGTGGGGGGTTACTCCCACTAGGTTTATATCTGGGACTCTCCACCATTTGACCTTAGAACTGAAGAAGCTTCTCGGATGAGAGGTGAAACGTCTTCAAGCAACTTAAAGAAGTTCAGACGCTTTTCTTTGCAAGCTCCTTTGACTACGATGACCTGGATGACTGAGAACCTTCACAGACATCAAAGCTGAATGTTTTTGGAAGTAGTTTTTAGTTTGTTTTTAGTTTTAGCTATTTTAGGGGGATATCTGTGTGTGCAGGTGACTATTACTGTGCATAATTATTAGGCAACTTAACAAAAAACAAATATATACTCATTTCAATTATTTATTTTTACCAGTGAAACCAATATAACATCTCCACATTCACAAATATACATTTCTGACATTCAAAAACAAAAACAAATCAGCGACCAATATAGCCACCTTTCTTTGCTAGGACACTCAAAAGCCTGCCATCCATGGATTCTGTCAGTGTTTTGTTCTGTTCACCATCAACATTGCGTGCAGCAGCAACCACAGCCTCCCAGACACTGTTCAGAGAGGTGTACTGTTTTCCCTCCTTGTAAATCTCACATTTGATGATGGACCACAGGTTCTCAATGGGGTTCAGATCAGGTGAACAAGGAGGCCATGTCATTAGTTTTTCTTCTTTTATACCCTTTCTTGCCAGCCACGCCGTGGAGTACTTGGACGCGTGTGATGGAGCATTGTCCTGCATGAAAATCATGTTTTTCTTGAAGGATGCAGACTTCTTCCTGTACCACTGCTTGAAGAAGGTATCTTCCAGAAACTGGCAGTAGGACTGGGAGTTGAGCTTGACTCCATCCTCAACCCGAAAAGGCCCCACAAGCTCATCTTTGATGATACCAGCCCAAACCAGTACTCCACCTCCACCTTGCTGGCGTCTGAGTCGGACTGGAGCTCTCTGCCCTTTACCAATCCAGCCACGGGCCCATCCATCTGGCCCATCAAGACTCACTCTCATTTCATCAGTCCATAAAACCTTAGAAAAACCAGTCTTGAGATATTTCTTGGCCCAGTCTTGATGTTTCAGCTTGTGTGTCTTGTTCAGTGGTGGTCGTCTTTCAGCCTTTCTTACCTTGGCCATGTCTGAGTATTGCACACCTTGTGCTTTTGGGCACTCCAGTGATGTTGCAGCTCTGAAATATGGCCAAACTGGTGGCAAGTGGCATCTTGGCAGCTGCACGCTTGACTTTTCTCAGTTCATGGGCAGTTATTTTGCGCCTTGGTTTTTCCACACGCTTCTTGCGACCCTGTTGACTATTTTGAATGAAACGCTTGATTGTTCGATGATCACGCTTCAGAAGCTTTGCAAGTTTGAGACTGCTGCATCCCTCTGCAAGATATCTCACTATTTTTGACTTTTCTGAGCCTGTCAAGTCCTTCTTTTGACCCATTTTGCCAAAGGAAAGGACGTTGCCTAATAATTATGCACACCTGATATAGGGTGTTGATGTCATTAGACCACACCCCTTCTCATTACAGAGATGCACATCACCTAATATGCTTAATTGGTAGTAGGCTTTCGAGCCTATACAGCTTGGAGTAAGACAACATGCATGAAGAGGATGATGTGGACAAAATACTCATTTGCCTAATAATTCTGCACTCCCTGTATGTCTTGTATTACGAAATAATATGGAGACAAACACACTGAGATGCATCGTTCATTTCAGTTAGGCCTGTATAACAAAGAGAAGCACAGAATCTTAACATTTTCCATCACATTACTGAAGTCTGACAGACGCAGAAGGATCAGTCAGTGTCCATCAGATCTTCTACTTCCATATTTCACTGTCGAAATTTTCATCATTACATACCTGTGACATACAGCATGATGACAAACTCATTCACTCTCTGGACATTAGATTTCAACATGATATAGCTTTTGTGATCTTTGGGCATCAATGTAGCACAAACTAAAAGTGATAAACTGTAAAGACATCCATGACATTACATTAACACCATTAGGCACAAAATGTGATTTATTTAAACTATAATGAACATGAGCATTGAATAAATAGAAGAATTCAACATGAAAACTGAACCTGAAGCTTCAGTTTGCTCTTTTTTTATATTATCTTTCCTATATGGAAATTTAAACATGCAGATGCATTTTGGTTTTCCACTGAAAATGTGATTTACAAATATTAGAGCTGTAAACATTTTTCAGAGATAAAAAGACAGAAAACACATTCTGAGTTTGTTTAGCTCAATGCAACAAAAACTCACCTCATTTTGATACGGCTGAACTTTTATTCCCTTAAAAAGACAAGAGAAGGAAACAAACTTAGCTTTCACAGAGAATATCCAGGTTTATCAAATCTTCCCATTTAAATGTGAATGTTCTCACCTGCCGATCTTGTCCAAATGTGGATGACCACAGCAGCTGTTATGAGTGTTGCTACACCCACAGCCACAATGATGAACCTCCACCAGCACCAGCCTGGAAAGAAAATAAAAAACACATTAAAATACTTTAAATATAGTTTTCTGTTCTTTTCTCAACAAAAGCCCCCTCAACAATCAAATGGAAGATTCTGGTTATGTTTAGATAAAATCTATGTTGCTGTAGATCTATAACATCATGAACCTGACTTCTCTTTTTGCTTCTGCCCCCATTACAACCTCTCTGCAGGATATTCCTCAAAGTGTATAAATGCAAATGACATCTTAAAACCACACAGAATAGTTTAGTCGTAACAGATGAAGTTATTGAAAGCGCTGAATTTTATGAATACAGGTTTACTTACTTTTGAATTCTCTGTAGTATTTAATGCTCCGTGTGGTTCTTAGTTTGTTTGTACTTGGGTAACATTTGTTCAAGTAGCTTGAGTCTCAAGTCTGTTTTGAGGTTATTTGGTTTAGTCTTTTGTTCTTTTTCCTTCCCTTCTCTGTCAAGTTCGTATGTTAGTCATTGTCTCAGTACTTAGTGTCCGCCATGATATGTTGAGCTAATCTGTTCTGTCCTCACTAGATGTGGGCGTGATTTAGCTTATCCAGTTTGACAGACAGTGAACAGAATGAGAAGAAGAGAATGCTTTGAACTGAGATTCTTCTTTACTTCGATCTGCATCTCCAGTTTACAGGCCATGTTACTGAGGCTTCTTATACATGGTATCCTTTATCCATTTTCATTACTCTCCTTTCTCTTTTCTTTTTGTAAAACTAAATAAACACAAAACAGATAATTACCTTCTCATTCACTGAACATACATAATGTACTAATTGAAACTTAGTTTTCATGACAACCAGCAAAAAACATAAATCTTAAGGTTGCCTAAATTAAACATAAACATCACCTTCAGTTAACTAGCATTATTGATCATAGCAAGTTAGCAAACACATGCTAATATACAGTCGCTAGCACACAAGTAGCTTTACAAATGAGTAATGACCACACAGCTGAAATAGTAACTCAGTATATGCACATTACACATGCATCACAAATCAGATAGTTAAGGTTATAGTATGTAATGAAAACTTACAGGCATGCGTGGGCAAAAGTTTCACCTCCACTGAGCACTTGTAGCAAACTAGCTGGGCATAACAACTTCCCAAGTACCAACTGTGGCCACAAGAGGGTGCCAAATCATACAAACAAAAGCATATTCCCACATTAAAGTTATACCAACACATAATCTCTATTGTTATTTAGATTGTGTTTAGTTTTTTTTGCTCAGACATCACACTCTCCCCATTGAATCCATTATGACAGAACAATGTGAGCAAATATTAGATCAGCAGCCTTCAACCCCTCAGAAGTGATAAAGAGAGTCATTTTTTGTGTGGTGGTGCCTCGGGAAGAAGAGCTGCTGGGGTCTAGCGAGGAGTACGAACAGTTAGTAGCACTTAAGTCACACGGCCTGATTTCAGGGATTCAATAGCTATTAGATTCCCTGCCTGCTCATAAGGAACACAAGACTAGTGTTTCTCTATCATGATAACGTAAGCCTGATTAAACACAGAACAGTGCTGCTATTTTGTCTTTTGAGGACACTCTCAAAGTAAAAATCAGTAAATGAAATCTTAAAATCACATAGAACAGTTTACATTTCATAACAGATGAAGTTACTGTAAGAACTAATTGAATTCTCACCTATTTCCTGGTCAAAAGATTGAATCCTGAAGATAAATTCCTGCACGTCTCCACCATGTGTCACTTGGCACTTCAACATCTCAGAACTCTTGGATGTGTAAATGTGATCAAATCTTGTAAAGATCACACTGGCTGAGCAGGCAGACTGTGACATCCTCAGGTCTTTGTTACCATAGAGCCACTTGACAGTGTAGTATTTGCATTTTTTATATGTGGACACAGAGCAGTTTAATGTCACTGTGTCATCATCCTTATGTTCAGTTACTGTTAAAGAAAAGAGAACAAGAATAACATTTACAGTAATCATCACTGTAATTATAGTTATTGTAATGTTTCAGTTTGATGTTCAAACAATCTGAAAACATTATGATGAAATACTCACGGTTAACAACAGACAGCTCAGCTACAGAGTCTGAACCTTCTTTTTGTCCTGATTTGTTGAACCTTCTGCAGGTGTACTGACCAACATCCTCAGCTGTGAGCTTCTTTATAACCAGAGAACATTTTGCTGTAACACTCAGTCTGTCTGATTTATGTTTGGCCTCTTGGTGAATCTCCCCGTGTTCAAACAGTGTTATTGTTGCTGTGTTTGATTTACTGAAGAGCCAGGTAGTTCTGTCACATTTATCTTGATCATCATTTTCACATGACAAAGTGACCTCACCTTCATCCCTGATAATAAACTCAACTGCTGCTGCTGTGAAGATAAAATCAAATCAACTGTGTAAACTTGACTTTTCTAATTTCATTTATAAATGTATTTGTATTCTTACCTGTTACTTGAAGCATTAGTAAAACTGATGAAAAGACTTTAATCCATTTGAACTGAGCCGTCATTGTCTGTCTTTCTCCTTCCTGCTTTTCACAAAAATGACAGTCACAGTCTCTGAAACAGAGCTTCATGTAGAGGCTGTGCTGACTTCCTGTGGTTATCATCTCACCACCTCACTGTAACTGTTCATAAAAATATAGAGAGTCCTTACTTTGACAATTTCAATTCTTAATCTTCTGTTGTTTATAATCAGCATCTGAAGCAAACAATATTACAGAGGTCAGCGGTCACACCAGGCTGTCAATGACTCTGTAAATTTAAAATGAATAACTAACCACAGCCAAACAGTGCATTTGTCACAGTGATGTATTTGGTGCCTTAAAAAAGAGAAGATGATGAATGCGATTGTGTAAATACTTGTAGCTCTTATTACTTTTTCACCAGGATATGTTCTTATTTCGTTTTCAGAATTTATGCTGAGGAAGAGCAAACTTCAACAGAAATTGGCTGTTGATGTCTAAGAGTAGTCATGAAGTTAAGATGGCATTTCTTTGCTGTGACACATGTTTGTTCCTCATTGCATTATTTTCTTCTGAGAAATGAAGGGGAAGTGTTTTGGTGAGAATGTGGGTACAGCAACAGCAGCAGAGCTCTGATGGTGTTAACCTCTAATGATGGCCGGAGCAAAGTCAGAAACACAGATGCGTCATACACTAAATGTCCTTTACACATTTTAAAGGTACACTAAGAGATAAATTGCATTTACTTTGAATTTAATGTGTGCATGTTTGCTTTTTTTTAATAGGTGAATTTAACTGGATTTCTGCACTCAAGCACATTTAGAGCACAGCATAAAAGAAACTGTTCAACAGAGGGAAAGTCTACTATCAACAGAAAACGGTCTAGAAGTAACATTAGATTGTTGTTTATTTTCATAAGAGACTTTGACAAAGGTACAAGGTCCACAAATTACCCACTCCTGACTCAGGGAGTTAGTGATGAAGAATAACAATATAGCCACTGCCTGTGCTTTCAATGCTGTAAAACAAGCATGGAATAATTCACAGAATCTTGTTATCTGCCATCATCACAAAATACAATTAGAATATTCCATGCAAACGATAATTTGTACAGCTGTGTGTATATTATAGGATTATATGGCGACATATTCTATGTTCTATTCAGCTTTATCACCTTTGGGATGAAATAGAGTGGAGACTCATAAGATCATAGATCATAAGATGGCGCCGGTGAGGTCGGCTGCCGTCACGACTGCTCCGACCACTTTTTCTTTGTCTTTGTTTTTTAAGTTAGTTTTCAGCGTTTCTAAATCGGCAAAATCATCACCATTGGGTACATTAGGTATGACAGTGACACTCTTGTTTCTATTGGTATACAATGTACTCACAATTCGAAGTTTTTAACTCCGGATCCGAGCTGGCCGAGTGAGATCTCGAGGGAGAACAAAGGGAAGCGGCGGCGGCCTAGAGGGAAGCGAGCCGGCGTCAGGAACAGGCTGAGAGCTCGTGCACACCGCACACCTCTGCCTAGCATCCTGCTCGCCAACGTCCAGTCACTGGAGAACAAGCTTGACGACCTCAGGGCCAGGATAAAGTTCCAGAGAGACATTCGGGACTGCAATCTCCTCTGCTTCACCGAGACATGGCTGAACCCAGCGGTGCCGGACCACGCCATCCAGCCGGCCGAGTTCTTCTCGGTTCACCGCATGGACAGGACACGGGACTCGGGGAAGTCAAGGGGAGGCGGCGTGTGTTTAATGGTGAACAACAACTGGTGCAACAGTGCGAACGTTGTTCCTCTCACACGCTCCTGCACACCAAATCTGGAACTACTGTCCATCATGTGTTGTCCTTTTTATCTACCTCGGGAATTTACATCGGTCATTGTAAGTGCCGTTTATATTCCACCACAAGCGGACACGGTCACCGCCTTATGCGAGCTGCATGAGGCACTCACACAGCACCAGACACAACACCGGGACGCTGCGCTTATTGTGACGGGGGACTTTAATAGCGCCAACCTCAAACGCGCAGCGCCGAACTTTTATCAACACATCACCTGCCCCACCAGGGGTGAAAGGACACTGGACCACTGCTACACTACGGTCAAGGACGGCTACAAGGCACAATCCCGCCCCCCGTTTGGCAAATCTGATCACGCCGCCATCTTCCTCATGCCAAAATACAAACAAAGGCTAAAACAGGAAGTTCCGGTTCAGAGGAAGGTCGCGCGCTGGACGGATCAATCGGTGGCCGCGTTACAGGACGCACTCGATGACGCAGACTGGGGCATGTTCAGAAACAGCTCCGACGATGACGTCAACGTGTTTACGGAAGCGGTTGTGGGATTCATCGGGAAACTAGCGGATGATACCGTGGAGACAAAGACTATCACAACGTTTCCCAACCAGAAGCCGTGGGTGGATAAAACCATCCGCGACGCTCTGAGATCCCGCACCGCTGCCTACAACACGGGACTCATGACGGGGGACATGGACCCGTACAAAGCCGCGTCATATAACGTGCGGAGGGCGGTGAAAGAGGCGAAGCAGCGCTACGGGAGGAAACTAGAGTCACAACTCCAACAGAGTGACTCTAGGAGCCTGTGGCGGGGACTAAGGACAATAACGGACTATAAAGCACCAACAACCGGTATGACGAACGCGGCCGTGACTCTGGCAGACGAGCTGAACACTTTCTATGCTCGCTTCGAGGCTGCAGCTAAGGTCTCCAACAATGCTAGTGTTAGCGGCGCTAACGGCTGCAGACAGGAAGATACTGCCAGCACCGGAAACGTGCTCGTCATCTCCGAGCATGAAGTAAGGAGAGCCTTCAAGAGAGTGAACACCAGGAAAGCAGCAGGACCAGACGGCATCCCAGGTCGTATCCTAAGACACTGCGCATACCAGCTAGCTCCTGTGTTCACTGAGATATTCAACATCTCTTTATCTCAGTCGGTGATCCCCACATGCTTCAAAGAGTCCATCATTGTTCCTGTCCCGAAGAAACCCCACCCTGCTTCTCTCAATGACTATCGCCCTGTAGCCCTCACCTCAGTAGTGATGAAGTGCTTTGAACGCCTGGTCAGAGACTTCATCATTTCTCACTACCAGACACACTGGACCCACTACAGTTCGCTTACCGTCCAAATCGTTCCACAGACGATGCCATCTCTCATCTCCTCCACACATCACTCACTCACTTGGACACTAGAAGGGGGAATTATGTTAAAATGCTCTTCATAGACTACAGCTCTGCATTTAACACCATAATTCCCTCCACACTCACCACCAAGCTGGAGCATCTGGGACTCAGCTCATCTATGTGTCAGTGGATCTCCAACTTCCTAACTGGCAGACCACAGGCAGTAAGGATGGGCGGACATGTCTCAGCCTCCACCACTCTCAGCACTGGAGCCCCCCAGGGGTGTGTTCTGAGCCCCCTGCTGTACTCTTTGTACACATATGACTGTGTGGCCACTACCAGCTCCACCACCATCATCAAGTTTGCTGACGACACCGTCGTGGTGGGCCTGATCTCTGATAACAACGAGACGGCCTACCTGAAGGAGATTAGGAATCTGGAGAACTGGTGCCAGAGGAACAACCTCCTTCTAAACGTCAGTAAGACAAAGGAGCTGATAGTGGACTTCAGCACTAAGCAGGAGAGGAACTACCAGACCCCCGTCATCAACGAGTGCCCAGTGGAGAGAGTGGACAGCTTCAAATACCTCGGAGTTCACATCACGCAGGACCTGTCATGGTCCTGTCACATCAACACCGTGGTGAAAAAGGCCCGACAGCGTCTCTACCACCTCAGACGCTTGAGAGACTTCCAACTGCCCTCCAAGGTGCTCAGGAACTTTTACTCGTGCACCATAGAGAGCATCCTGGCGGGAAACATCTTAACCTGGTTCGGGAACAGCACCATGCAGGACAGACGAGCTCTACAGAGGGTTGTGCGGTCAGCTGAGCGCACCATCCGCTCCGAGCTCCCTGACCTGCACTCAATCTACAGCAGGCGGTGCTGGACCAAGGCCAGGAAGATCGTGAAGGACCTCAGCCATCCCAACAACAGACTGTTCTCTCTGTTGAGGTCAGGAAAGCGATTCCGCTCCCTGAAGACCAACACAGAGAGACTGAGGAGGAGCTTCTTCCCGCAGGCGATACGGTCTCTCAATCACACCACCACACAGTACTGACCCACACATATGGTTCTTACACACACACTGGACTTTCTGGACTTTGGTTTTGCACAACACTGGTCACTATATTCTTCATTTCCGGTTAATACTTGTACAGCTGCTGTTATTGTGTATATATTTATTTATATTTAGATTTCTTCATACATTCTTATATAGTTCTATATTGTGTATTGTGTATTTTGTTGTACAGTTATTTTATTTTCAACTTTAATTTATATATTTTATCTTATTCTCCCAGTTAAATTTACCCTTCATTCTAATTTGTGTTGTACAGTTATTTCATTTTTAACCTTAATTTATATTTTATTCCTTCCTAGTTAAATTTACCCTTTTTAATTTTTCATATTTATTTCCTTTCTTATTCATAGCCTTTTCCTTTTTTGTTTTCTTTAGGTCACGAGCAGTTGTCCAAGCATTTCACTACATATCGTACTGTGTATGACTGTGTACGTGACAAATAAAAATTTGAAATTTGAAATTTGAATTTGAATTTGAGACTCTTAGCCAGGACTTTTCATCAAACATCAATGTCTGACCTCAAAAATGGTCAAAAATTCCCAGAAACACTCTTAAACCTTGTGTAAGAATGCAGCGGGTTGCAGAGAGATGCAGAGAATCTTACCAAGGAGACCAGCATCCAGATAACTGAGCTGCAGGTGACTAAAGCGGCAACTTGACAAGGAAACTAGAGGTAAGTACAGTGAATGAACACAGAAACAGGATGCAACAATGCCTGGTTACCACCAGAGGTAGCTGACAAACTGGCAGAGAATAGATGACTGCGCTGGGCTTAAGCGCATTGTCATCAATGGATGGCAGGTGAGAAACCAGGGCAGACACAGGTAGACACAGGATGAGAGCGGAAAAACACCACACGCTTCCTCGGCTCATGACAATTTGGAGAGGAGAGCCGTGCGCTGGAGCATTCTGAAAAGTGTATTTTGGTAGTCAAGTTTCCTGTTGGTATCTGGATTACACCTTTTGAATAACATCTTTGTGATGCCCCTGATGAGGCTCAATATGTTAATACAGTGGGGCAAAAAAGTATTTAGTCAGCCACCAATTGTGCAAGTTCCCCCACTTAAAATGATGACAGAGGTCAGTAATTTGCACCAGAGGTACACTTCAACTGTGAGAGACAGAATGTGAAAAAAAAATCCATGAATTCACATGGTAGGATTTGTAAAGAATTTATTCGTAAATCAGGGTGGAAAATAAGTATTTGGTCACCTCAAACAAGGAAAATCTCTGGCTCTCACAGACCTGTAACGTCTCCTGTAAGAAGCTTTTCTGTCCCCCACTCGTTATCTGTATGAATGGCACCTGTTTGAACTCATCATCTGTATAAAAGACACCTGTCCACAGCCTCAAACAGTCAGACTCCAAACTCCGCCATGGCCAAGACCAAAGAGCTTTCGAAGGACACCAGGAAAAGTATTGTAGACCTGCACCAGACTGGGAAGAGTGAATCTACAATAGGCAAGCAGCTTGGTGTGAAAAAATCAACTGTGGGAGCAATCATCAGAAAATGGAAGACATACAAGACCACTGATAATCACTCCTCAGCCTCCCTGGGAAAGTCTATGCCAGGGTGCTGGAAAGGAGAGTTCGTCCGCTAGTCGAACCTCGGATACAGGAGGAACAATGCGGTTTTCGTCCTGGTCGCGGAACACTGGACCTGCTCTTTATCCTCTCCAGGATACTTGAGGGTGCATGGGAGTTTGCCCAACCAGTCTACATGTGTTTTGTGGACTTGGAGAAGGCATTCGACCGTGTCCCTCGGGGTGTCCTGTGGGAGGTGTTGCGGGAGTATGGGGTGTCTGGCCCATTGCTACGGGCCATTCGATCCCTATACAACCGTTGCAAGAGCTTGGTTCGCATTGCCGGCAATAAGTCGGACTCGTTCCCGGTGGGTGATGGGCTCCGCCAGGGTTGCCCTTTGTCTCCGGTTCTGTTCATAATTTTTATGGACAGGATTTCTAGGCGCAGCCAAGTGGCAGAGGGCTTTCGCTTTGGTGGCCTGTGAGAGACAGAATGTGAAAAAAAAAATCCATGAATCCACATGGTAGGATTTGTAAAGAATTTATTCGTAAATCAGGGTGGAAAATAAGTATTTGGTCAATAACAAAAATACAACTCAATACTTTGTAACATAACCTTTGTTGGCAATAACAGAGGTCAAACGTTTACTATAGGTCTTTACCAGGTTTGCACACACAGTAGCTGGTATTTTGGCCCATTCCTCCATGCAGATCGCTTGTATCCGCGATCTCGTTCTTTCGGTCACTACCCACAGCTCGTGGCCATAGTTGAGGGTAGGGATCGACCGGTAAATTGAGAGCTTCGCTTTTACACTCAGCTCCCTCTTCACCACGACGGACCGGTGCAGCGTCTGCATTACTGCAGCTGCAGCCCCAATCCGTCTGTCGATCTCCGGCTCCCTTCTCCCATCACTCGCGAACAAGACCCCGAGATACTTGAACTCCTCCACTTGGGGCAGGAACTCATCCCCGACCCGGAGTGGGCACTCCACCCTTTTCCGGCTGAGAACCATGGCCTCAGATTTGGAGGTGCTGATCCTCATTCCCGCTGCTTCACACTCGGCTGCGAACCATTCCAGTGCGAGCTGGAGGCCCTCACCCAATGAAGCCAACAGAACCACATCATCTGCAAAAATCAGAGATGAGATTCTGAGGCCACCAAAGCGAAAGCCCTCCGCCACTTGGCTGCGCCTAGAAATCCTGTCCATAAAAATTATGAACAGAACCGGAGACAAAGGGCAACCCTGGCGGAGCCCATCACCCACCGGGAACGAGTCCGACTTATTGCCGGCAATGCGAACCAAGCTCTTGCAACGGTTGTATAGGGATCGAATGGCCCGTAGCAATGGGCCAGACACCCCATACTCCCGCAACACCTCCCACAGGACACCCCGAGGGACACGGTCGAATGCCTTCTCCAAGTCCACAAAACACATGTAGACTGGTTGGGCAAACTCCCATGCACCCTCAAGTATCCTGGAGAGGATAAAGAGCAGGTCCAGTGTTCCGCGACCAGGACGAAAACCGCATTGTTCCTCCTGTATCCGAGGTTCGACTAGCGGACGAACTCTCCTTTCCAGCACCCTGGCATAGACTTTCCCAGGGAGGCTGAGGAGTGATTATCAGTGGTCTTGTATGTCTTCCATTTTCTGATGATTGCTCCCACAGTTGATTTTTTCACACCAAGCTGCTTGCCTATTGTAGATTCACTCTTCCCAGTCTGGTGCAGGTCTACAATACTTTTCCTGGTGTCCTTCGAAAGCTCTTTGGTCTTGGCCATGGCGGAGTTTGGAGTCTGACTGTTTGAGGCTGTGGACAGGTGTCTTTTATACAGATGATGAGTTCAAACAGGTGCCATTCATACAGATAACGAGTGGGGGACAGAAAAGCTTCTTACAGGAGACGTTACAGGTCTGTGAGAGCCAGAGATTTTCCTTGTTTCAGGTGACCAAATACTTATTTTCCACCCTGATTTACGAATAAATTCTTTACAAATCCTACCATGTGAATTCATGGATTTTTTTTCACATTCTGTCTCTCACAGTTGAAGTGTACCTCTGGTGCAAATTACTGACCTCTGTCATCATTTTAGGTGGGGGAACTTGCACAATCGGTGGCTGACTAAATACTTTTTTGCCCCACTGTATGTAAATATGATCTCTGTGACTGAAAACACTACAGTCAGAGATGCTATAAGAGAAAGGCTTTATTGATAATGAAGGAGGAAAACCATTTAGGCTTCAGTCTATTCAGCTCAGCCGTACTGAACCACAGAGCCAATGAAAAAGTGTAACTGTAGACTTTTGTGCTACCATACACTCCTGTTACAGTGTTGAGAAGTGCACTATAAATACCGAATAATCCTAATAATGGATGTGTCACAAAAATTAAATGCATCTTTTAATCCACTCCTAAACATTGAAAATAATTCACAATCACAGATTTTATTATATCATTAACATTTTAAATTTGACATGAAACACTGTGTTTATAAATGCTAATTTACATCCTAGAGGTTCACAGACAGTTTTAAATCTATGACAGTTTTTTAGAGCAGGGCACCATTAACTTTTATATATGTAGTGTTTCATGTCCACTGTAAAAGTGTTACTGCATGAATGTAAATATATTACCACCCCTGCCTACACATGCAGTGAAACCATATCAATATTGCTATTATGCCAATACCATTAGTCACTGGGATTTTAAGTCTCTTGGGATTGGGATCAAAAGTCTAATGGAAAGTGAAAGAGAAAGTTTTTTTGCTTTTTTGTTTTTGCTTTGAGCGGCGCAGCGGTTCGGCTTGTTCTGGATTCGATTGTAGTGGGAAATGAAGCTCGTCCCGGTGTTTGTGATCCTCGCTCACAGTAAGATCAGCTGGTCCTTGATTCATGATGTTTAGTGTAAAAATATATCAGCTGTTTAAATAGGAGTAAGAGCTTTCTGTCTCCCTCCTGCTGCTCCGCTCCGGTTTTTGTATCTGATTTAGAGCAGCTGTTCACAGGAGAGGGAAATGGAGAACGGCTTACATATGATCAAACCTTCAAAAACAAACTGAAATGATTGCTCAGAATTACTGAGAAGTTATTGATACAAAAAATCTGCTGTATTATTATTATTATTATTATTATTATTATTATTATTATTATTATTATTATTAAAATACATATTTGGCACAGGCCTGCTGGGTCAGTATATAGTGCACAAAGTAAGCTCCTTAAAGACTGGATGATCTGCTTCTCTATGTGTTTTTTTAGGTGGTACTCTTGTCTGTATAGTGTATTTGCCATACTGACTTCAAGAAATAGTGGGAAATCTCACATGTACCAGTCTTTTTCCCCTGTTGTGTGCAATTCAGTGAGTTATTTCTGTTTTTGTTGGCTGCATTGTCAGTCGCTACAGAACAGAGGTCACGTTTTAATGCTTCTACTCATGAACTCTGGTGAACATGGTGAAGTCAGAATTACTTTCTCCAGCTTTGTCTTCATAATTAAACGTCTGTGACTGTTTTGACAGTAAGACAGGTTTACAGCCTGCTCCTCCTCAATGAGACATTTAATGCACATTACTGTGATCACTGTTTGCTTTAGCCGCATACTGTAAGACAATGATCAACACTGATCTTTGTCATGGAACCAAAAGTCAGATCTGTTTTCTGGAACAGAGCCCAACTGTTCTTCAGCCCCAGGAAATCAGAACAGCTCAAGATTCCTATGGAAGTTCACCCACCCAGATCATATTTACAGATGGGAATTGATAAGAATTTACCTGTTCTGATTCCATTATTGATTCTTATTGGCTGCACTCTGAACGAACCTTTTGTAAACCAGTGTGGCTGTTTTTGTTGTACCATTGCTGCTCTTGCATGCTTTTTTCTATCTGTCTCTGTCTGACAGCAGAGTCTGTTTTTTGCAGTATACTTGGGTATCCACTGACAGCAATGTAATGTCATGCCAAGAAAAGCACTTCTCTGTAGTGATCACTGTTATTTGTGATTGAACTGATGTAATTTCATGACACGTCACAAAGTCAGAGTCTGTCTCAGCACTGAATTTGTGGTCATTTATTGGTTTGAATAACAGTAGGAAAAAGTAGCAGAATGCAGTTTCTCTGGAAGGACCTTGTGTGGGTGGGTGAGGTTGGGTGATGTTAAAGCTTGTTTGTCCAAATATGCCCTGGATTCAAGATTCAAGAAGTTTACTGTCATGTACACAGCAAAACACAGTAGTTGCACAGAGAAGTGAAATTCTTCATTTGTGGGTTCCCTTCACACAACTAAATAGCAACTAACTAAAATAAAGAATAAACGTAACTCTGAGCATAGAAAATAATAAATAACGTAAAACAAGTGATATGTTTGCATATGATAAATATGCAATAATAAGATGTTTATATTGTATGAAGTTGTGTTATGTTGTATATAAATGTACAAAATTGCAAATTTACAGGTTAAAGATAATTACAGTTCAACAATCAGTCAGTGATTCAGTAGCCTGATGGCCTGTGGATAGAAACTGGTTTTTAGTCTGGTTGTCCCTGCTTTTACCCTCCTGTAATGCTGCCAGATGGCAGGAGTGTGAACAGTGTGGGTGGGTGCGGTCCTTGATGATGTTGTGTGCCCTCTTCCTGACCCGAGTGTTGTAAATGCCCTGTAGTGGTTCCAGTTCTTCTCTAATTTTTGCATTCATTTTTCATACTGAAAGAAACATTTCTGAAAAGTCAGGTTCATTCATCCACACATTTAATTCCTATAATATTTTGACTATTTTAGGTTGAAGCGAAATGGAAGCAAAAAAGAAATTAAGCAAGAAATCCCCCCCCCCCAAAAAAAATAAAATAAAATAAAATAAAATAAAACAAACTGAGCATTGAAACCAAACTGGATTGTAGAGACTTGTACAGACAGACTTTATCTTATTAGATGCAGATAGTTTTCTTCTCACAGTCATATAGGCACCAGCCTGAGATAAAGACACAACGTGCATCATAACTATTAACACAGCTTACAGTGAGTTGTTTTCCATCCGCACACTACAAGGTTACACACACACCAACAGTACACAGAAGTTAAATAAGGTGAAACACAAATTTTTCCCTATAGTGACAGAGAAACAAGAAAACTGGATGTACTTATTGTTTGTTAGTGAGCCTGATCTGGATCTCCTTGCCTCTAAATATGTGTTTTCTGTGGAACAGAAACTGAGTGAACATGTTTCTGTATCCCCAGTTTCCCAGCATGCCTCAGGGGTGGAGGTGGAGGTCTATGAGGGGGAGGACTCTGCGCTACTGCCCTGTCAGGTTCCTGCTCCTTTATTTAAAGACGATGTAGTTGTTTGGAGACGTGATGATCTGAATCCTGCAATCATCCACACTCTCATCAAGGAACACGATAACATTATAAACCAAAACCCTCGTTACACCAGCAGAACATCAGTCCAGAAGGAAGCCCTGCAGACTGGAGACCTGAGCCTCACTCTGAGAAACCCTACAGTCTCTGACAGTGGAACCTACATCTGCACCACCCGCAGCTTCGGAGAGGACAGGAACACAACTGAAGTACAGTTGAAGGTCAAAGGTCAGGCTATGAAAAGTGTCTTTGCCCATCAACAGTGACCAGAGCTGATGAAAAAAACTACCCAACTACAGTAATAGCCTGACAAACAGTTTTCAACCAACTGCAACGTTTATTGAAGGTTCCCTCCAGAAAAGATGTCATCATGCTTACCTCTGAATAAAAGAGGTAAGCGTGATAAAAAGTAAAAAACAAAACAAAACAGTAGCCTTAGGAAAAAAAACAGAGTAGCAGAACATTTAATCTTGATCATTTAATGCGTTTTAATAATTTACAAATCAGTGTTCATCGATATAATTTACAAACAGACAATATACATGTCTGATAAGTAAGCTAGAAGTTTAGACAAAAACATGCCAGTCCTTTTTCTTGCTGGCAGTCAAAACAACAAAACAAAATGGTCCCAAAGTGGAATCCTGCAGGATGCCACATTTCCCCATCGAATCTAAAAAATCATTATTTAAAATTTCAGAAACCTAAAATACTGCTGGAACAAGTGAAACTACTGTGGGTGATGTTCAGGTTGCTTGTGTTTTTTACAGGACCTTCTCCAGTCTGGGTCAAAGTTGTCCCAGCTGTCCTGATTCCCCTGGTTCTCTTGGCTGCTGCTGTTGCTGTCTTCATGAGCCTTGTATATAAAAGGATGAAGAAAACTGCAGGTAGTGTGTGTGTTTGTGTGTTGCAGACCTGGCCAGCTCCTGTGGGGATGTTGAGAGTTTCAATTTAAAATCTGATGACACGTACTGGTACTGACTTTCAGGAACAATGGAAATGTGCAGAGCTTCAGTAACTACAGAGCGATACTATGAAGATATGGGAAATAGTTGTTGATGCTAGGCTAAGAAGAAGAGTGTTGATCAGTGAGCAGCAGTAGGACTTCATGCCAAGAGAGAGTGCTATAGATGTGGTGTTTGGTGTACGCTGTAAGAGGCAGATGATCCATTTTGAGACCCCTAAAGGAAGAAGACTAATTTATACCCAAAAGCTCAGCCTTCAGTTCCTCACTGATGTTGTTTCTCAAGTTATGAATGTTGTCCGTGCAGTTGCCTTCAAAAGAACAAAAGCTGCCCTTGATAAGAAGCAAACATATTCATGGAGGAATGCTATACTGATAAAAATCTCCTACAAGAGGTCAAAGACATGTAGAATGAAGTGGGAAAAAAAATAAATTTCAAACTAAAAAAAAAAAAGACATCTTTAACCTTGAATGGAGAAGACAGACATTTTCTGTCAGATATCAATAAATCCAGCACCAGTCAGGCATTATATGTATCCTATACTTTTATCTTCACACATAAAACCTGAATATATGATAGGATGAATTAACACATTGGTTATGGTTCTTTCGTTTTTTTTTTTTTTTACATATCTGATTAACAGATTTTTGGCACGCCTTTCCTGAAACAGTCTTCCCACAGATCTCTATCCCCTCCCAGTCTTCCGTGCAATAGGTGATTATGTGATCTCCACTAAGCCACACAGCCTGCTGTTATCCACATTATAGAAAGACGTTTTTTTAAAAAAAAAAAAAAGTGATTTACTGCTGCTGTTTGCTACAGTTGATGTTCTTCTCTGCTCTCTCAGTTTGCCAGCTCAAAGCAGTGGACGTGACAGAGGGTGCAGAAAGTGTCCTGCTGCCCTTTGAATCCAAAAAATGTAAGAGAGAGGACATCATAGTGGAGTGGAAACGTATCCAAGATAAAGAAGTCAAGGCAATCGTATATGAGCAGGGTCGGACACAGCATCATAAAAACAACAAATCGTTCCGACGCCGCACAGAGATGAAGAAAGACCCACAGACTACAGGAAATGCCAGTCTGACTCTGAGAAATATTAGCTGTGAAGATGGAGGTGTTTACATCTGCACCGTCTGCGACAATGAGGGAAAGACCCTGGAGCAGCAAGTGGTGGTGCTCTTGGTTCATGGTCAGTATAAGAGAATATGACCTAAAAGCTCCTGCTGAACACATTCATGTCCATTAGTAATATTGACAGTTATATTTCTGTGAAGGTTAGTGACCTCACATGAAAATGCTGTTAGTGTGATAAAAACACAAGAACTGATGTATACTTTGACAGAAAATAAACAGAGCAGTCACCTTAATCGGAGTCATGTGATTTCATGCATTTACCAGGACTCTGTGATCTGACTCACTGTTGTGTTTCTCCTCTGCAGAGGGATGGCTGAAAACCATCAGAGGTTTGTTCCACATTGGCACAGAAAACAATGAAGACTCCGCCACTCCACTTTCTCTTCTTCCAAAGTAACTCTGTTTACTGCAGTCAGTATGAGTTATCTGAAGCTTTTGGTTGATTGTTGCTTTGATTATCAGAGAAACTACTGTTTGATTTCTTCATTCAACCATTTCTATTTACACTCTGTAGACAGAAATTGTCTTCTGTGGTCTGTGCACTACATTTTGGACTGGCTGTATTCTCTTGACAAGAACAACTTGTTACTTTAACTTATCCAAAACATTAATTTGCCTTTATAGGCTATAGTGTGAGTGTGTGTGAACAGATAAAAATGCTCAGATTAGAGCACTACAGAAATGTGTGTGACTGGTAGAATAATGACTTGTAGTAGAAAGCTATTTAATGCTCAACTTGAATATAGGAAGGTTCTGTATAAGTACCAGTTCACTATGCATAAATGCACAGGAAAGCTCAGATGTCCAAGTTTTCCAACAGCACTTGAACAAAGCCTGCACAGTCAGTCTTAAAAGAGGATTTTTAAAAGAAAGAAAAGTCAGTAGATAATAATTGATACTAAAAAGACCAACAGCGCCTCCTTCAACTGACACATCACCACAGACAGGCACACAGCCCCGCCCCTCACTAGCAGCTAAACAGTGAGGTTTCAGCAGTGAGTAAAGCTCCTGTTTTAATAGTGTTGAAATATTGAAGAGTTAACATAAATGTTAACCTGGCTCCTCATTAGCAATTACCTGATAGCCACTTTACCTGTCTGTTTTGTTAAGGTAGTGGCTATGGCTACTAAATTAGATCATTTTTAATAACAATATACTATATAATGTTAAAACTGCACACAAATATATTGTAACCTGTGTGTGTCTGGTAACCCGTGCACACATTTTTTACCAATCTGTAAGTGAAAGAAAAGAATGTCACAAATATTTGTAGACATTTGTATCCACAGAAAACCTTTTAGCAGTTAGTCATCACATCTGTGTAAAATCTGTTTGAGTCATTCATGTTTAATTAGTTGGTGATGTGTCAATTTTTAATAATAGTTACACAAAAATCACTGCACATGAGTTGTATGGGTCATTTTTGCACATTTGTTACTAGCCTAATTCCTCTCTGTATGGCTCTTCATCCCCAAAGCAGCCTAAAGTTTTGTGTTTAAATGTAAGAAATATTCTATAAGATTGAGAAAACAAAAACTGATTGAAAGACTAAAGTGCTTCATGTTAGGGTTAAAAGACAAACGGGATAATTAACAAAGATACTAACAACACAAACTGTGCACATTAATTTATAAAATATATGTAAAAAACTGCGAATGGGGAAAAAATGGCAATGAATTGAACCATTAAATGTTGGACAAGGGTCATATAATTGGCTATTCATTCGAGGCTATGCTCCTTTTTAATCAGTGGAGTAGATATGGACATTGTTTAAAAAAAAAAAAAAAGGTCAATGACTCTAACTGAAGTACTATGTAGCTGTCACGGTTCTGGGTCCGTTGGACCCAGTATTTTGAGTTTATTATGTTTTGGATTAATTTTGCATCATGGATTGTTTTCTTGTTCTCTTGTTGTGCTTGTGATGATTATTATTTGAGTTTCATGTTTCTGTTATCCATGTATTAGGAATTGTGGTTTCATGCATAGTTCAGTTCATTTTTCAGTTAGAAAAAACATGAAACTTGTTATCAGAGGTAGAGATTCCTAACAAAGAGTTTTGCACTTTCATTTGATAACACATACTGTTTATGTATATTTAACATCACATGCTGACACAAAGGATTATGGTATAACTATAATTAACACAGCTTGTGTAGTCTTTAAATAGATGAGTGTTTTTAAGAGCACATTATTTTTTCTAATTCAGCAGTTAATATAAGCACTGTATGTTTATTTCAAAGATAATAATTAAAAACACTCCTTGTAATTCATTAAAATCAGATCAACTTTTATTTTCAGAGGTAAATAAAGTATATCAGCCAACATACTGGACAATGTTCTGCTGAACAACACACATATTACCAATATTGTAGCTGGTGTTATCTGGTAAGATGGTGTTGAGTTTTTTGGTCTAAATAACCCAAAATGTGATGTCCACATATGTGGACGTCAGGTCCAAGGAGGTTAAGGATGGTTTGTTTGTCCGTCTAGGCATTACTGCTTGAATTACTGTCATGAATTTAGGTCAGGGGTCCCCAACTCCAGGCCTCGAGGGCCAGTGTCCTGCAGGTTTTAGATCTCACCCTGGGTCTACACACCTGAATCAAATGATTAGTTCATTACCAGGCTTCTGGAGAACTGCAAAACATGTTGAGGAGGTAATTTAGCCATTCGAATTAGCTGTGTTCGATCAAAGACACATTTAAAACCTGCAGGACACTGGCCCTCGAGGCTTGGAGTTGGGGACCCCTGATTTAGGTGATCCAAATACAATTGCCTGAAGAAAGTGTTTAACATTGTCCAAACTTCCCTCAAGTACAGTGGCTATCGATGTGGGTTGGAGATGCAATGACCTTGAACCTGCAGGTGACCACACCATCTGTGACGAAGGGCTCATCTCTTCTTTTTGCTATAGATTTCCTGCATGGAAACAATTGCATGCTTTACAAACTAAACTTGCTCTACCCATTTCATTTATCTGCGACCGGGTCGCGGGGACAGCAGTCTAAGCAGAAAACTTCAGACCTCCCTCTCCAGCTTATCCATGGTAACTCCTTCAGGTCCTGGGTCTGATCGAGGGCCTCCTCCCGGTGGTACACGGCCAGTACACCTCACCAGGGAGACGCCTAGAAGGAATCCTTGTCAGATGCCAGAACCACCTTAGCCAGGTCAGGAATCAGGATGAGGAAGAAATTAGGTCAGATCAGTGCAGGTTTTCGCACAGTACATTGCACATTTACTGTGATATTGTCAGGTATGTTGTATAATTTATGTACACCTTCTCCATCCCATTTCATCTGTCTGTTTTCTGTGCCAAGTTTTTTTTCTGTTTAAATGGAAACACAAAGACGTACTTTTGTTTATATTTAGTGTATAAAGTGTATATCTATTTTCTTACTTTTCTTATATCTATTTGTTTTTTTTGCACTGATGTAATTGGAGCCTCGTAGTCTCATCTCTCTATATACTATACTGTATATAGCGGAAATGACAGATGTTTACTTTGACTTTTTTTTTAAAATCTTTTGTACAGAGCAGAATCCCTTTTGTCACAGATATGTTTATTAATATACATTGGATGTCCCTGGGCACACAAAGTAGGCTTAACTAGGAAAAACAGCAGCTTAAAAAGGATTTTTGACTGAGGATAATGGTGTCAGACTTTCCCATTTTAATGCAGACATTTAAAGCTATTGCAAAGCTTGTTGACTTTGGGAATGATGCTGTTCAGCGGTGGCTGCAGTTCCCTGGCAGAGAGGGCTCTGTTCCTGATGGAAGAGATGAAGGAACAACCTGTTAGTCCATCAAATGTGTGTAGTAGCACTGAGACAGAGACAAGAATCTCAGTCTGCAGCTGTGACTTAATGTCATGGTCCTGAGTCTGAGGACTCAGTGTTTTGTGTTTCCTTATGCTTTTGTTCATTCCGAGTGTGTATTCTGTTGTGATTTTGCCATTTGTTAGGTTTCTGTTCTTTGCCTGCCTGCTCCCACTTCTCTGTGTTCCCTCTGTCTGTCCATGGTGTTATTGTGTCTGCTCATGAGTCTGCCTGTCAAATTCAGTGTCCTGTCTGATTCTCTGTGTCTGTTAGTTTCCTGTTTTATTCTGAAAGTTCATGTCTCATGTCAGTGTGTTCAGTTTTACCTCTCCCCTGTCTCGTTAGCCTTATTGCTCCCAGCTGTGTCTCCCTCCTGTGGCCCATTCCCTGATTACTCCCCGTGTATTTAAGCCCTGTGTTTTCCTGTGCTCTCTGTCGCGTCGTCTGTTTAGTTCCATGTCAGTCTGTATTATTCTGTTACCTGGTATTCATTCTGTGTCTCTCTGCCATCTCTCTTTGTGCATTTCGCTCCTCCTCCCGTGAGTGTTTGGTTTAAGTTTTGTTCTTTAGTTTTCCCAGTTTAGGTTTGTTTACTCCCCGCTCTGCTCTTCCTGTTTTGTCACCTTCTCACCGTTGTAAATAAACACTCACTCGCACCCCAGTCGGTACCTGCATTTTGGATCCTTTTTTCAATACACCACACGACTGCTGTGCAGCCGTGACACTTAAGGCATAATACCTGTCCGGGTTGCATGTGTAAACTTTGTGAGAAAGCCATCGCTCAGGGAAATGTGTAAAAGCTGGTGAGCCTTTAGAACAAGTGTAGCTATTGTGTGGCAATCAAAACAAAATGTGAATATTAAATCAAAATGCCTGACTTTCATAAAAATGTGTTTCTCTCAAGTCTCTTTTTTTCTAATGAAAATGAGCTACATTCAAGTCAAAATTATTACAAAATAAATGAATAAAGTTGTATTTTTTGTTTAGTTTTTGTGTGTTTGAAGTCTCCTCTTTGATGTGTTGACTATGCGTGTACAATAGAAGGACAGCCTTTCTAAAAGGGGGGAACAGCAGGGGGTAATTACGGAAGCAGAAAGATGTGTAGTTCTGATTAAATCAGCTCTTCCTCACACAGAGTGATAAAACTAAGCTCAAGGATTCTGAGACAAAGCACATAAATGTTGAAAAACCATTAAAAATACTGGTCACTTCAAAAAACAAAACAAGAAGCTTTTTACAGCTGATGCAGGAAGTTATTTTTATAAAAGTCACTTTGGTTTTCAAAGTAGGAGAGTATCACAGTTTCAGTATCGTTATCCAAACTGTGACTGAAGCAAGAGCACGAGTCTCTGTTTAAAAGGTTGAGTATGAAGGTAAAAAGAAATATACAGCACGTTGATGTGCTGATATGTGAGATCTGCCAGAAGGAGGAGGCTCGGTCAAACTTCATCAGAAGATTGGACATTTTCATAGTTCACTGCTCCATCATCAACCTCATCTTTGCACATCTGTAAAATACAGAACAATGAACGTCATTAAAACTGTAACTGCATTTTGCATTTAGCACAATCAGACTAATAAGCCGACAAAGTAAAGATTTTCTTTTATCCTGATGGGTTCTACTTGTTCATGAGCCAGAAAATACAGTTTTATCCACAATTCAGTGTGATCGCCTATTTATTGTGTATACTTTGTCCGAAAAAAGTTAACAAACTCACCGTGTTTTCCTCCATCTGTGCTTTTTTCCCTAAAAGGACCAAGTAAGGAGTCAACTTTAGCTTCCACAAACAAAATCTTGTTCATATATGATTATTCTCACCAACTCTTATCCAGATGTTGACGATCACAACAGCAGCATTAAGTGCTGCTAAACCCAGAGCCACAATGATGAGCCTGTACAAGGACCAGCCTGGGAAGATAAAGAAAACACGAAAAGCATATTTGAAATGTATTTTTCTTTGCAAAACACACAACACAAACCTCAAACTTTTCGTTCTGAAATTCAGAAAGCGGAGGAAAAATGATACAGAGGACAAGTTGGCATTACTTTGTAATTTTCTTGAACCTTCCATGCTTTCCAACTCTTTTGTCCCCAGACCTGCTCTTACTGTATTTCCAATTGTGATTTCCAATTTAACTGTTGTTGTTGTAATTGTTTGTTTGTTTGTTTGTTCACCTAAATGAAAAAAGAAGATTCAGTGGCCCTTTCACTAATAAATTGTCTGTATAAATTGTCTGTCAGTTAAAACTTTAAGTTGTTAAAATAAGCAAATAATGTGAAGTTACTTTCAAAATTTTATCATAATCATTAAAATCTCTCCTCCTTTCTTACCTGATGAATGAGGGCTGAAGGTAAAAAGCTGCTCTTTGCCATCTTCTGTTGTTACGTTACACTTAAAGTCAGAGTTAGATATGTGACTGTATAAAGAATTTACAAAAGTCACAGTAGCAGAGCAGGACGACTGTAATGTTTTTATGTTTGAGTAATCTCTATTCAGACCTTCACTGTAATGGATCCACTTCACTTTGTGTTCACAATGTCCATGTACCTGCACAGAGCAGTTTAAAGTCACCTGATCCCTGCTCTTCTGTTCAGTCACTGGTGAAGATAAACGCAAGAAGAATTAAAAAGTATGAATACATTTCTTTTCACTAAATGTAATGTTTCATGATGTTGCTCTAACAACACAGTTTGAACTTCAACATATTGTGGTGTAAATACTCACTGATGACATCAGACAGATAAACCACAGCATCTGGACCTTGCTGTTTCCCTGGATTACCTCTAAACTGTCTGCAGGTGTAACGACCAACATCCTCAGCTGTGACCTTCTTTATAACCAGTGAACATTCTGCTGTAACACTCAGTCTGTCTGATTTGACTGTTTCTTTGATTTGTCCAAGATTAACCAGCTCTACTGCTGCTTTTCCTCTTGAATCAGTGAAGAGCCAGGTGGTAGTGTCACAGCTGTGATGGTTTTTGATCATGTTTTCACAAGGCAAAGTGACTTTATCTCCATCTCTGACAGTGAAGGAGAGTGAAAGATCTCCACTTAGATCTCCTGAGAATATAACAGAAAAAAAAAACAATAGTTGTCTGAACGGAGACGATTTACATTCTTATTACAAAAGAACTAACAAAAAACTTGATTTGGGTTGTCAAACAAAAGCACAGCTCTCTTGGATTTCAAAATAAAGTAAAACTCAAAAGAAGAAAAAAAAAATCTCTTACGTGTTACATGTATCCTTACCTTCAAACTGAAGCACAAATATAAAAAAAACACAGACCTTGTAATACATCTAGATACACGGAGAGCTTCCTTTAATTAGTGAATCATGATGTCCTCATAAAGACTTTCAGCTTACTCTTAACAACCAGTTCAAAACAAGTTCAGCTGATTTGCTCCACAAAGACTCCAAAGGAGGAATATAAAAATAAATGCAGAAAGCAAACAAAGTATCACAGCATAAAAGCTAAAGTAGGTAAAAGAAAATTGATGTAGAAATTACACCTAATAATTGAGACAAAACAAGAGTTTGGTGACTATTGTAACTGAACATACTTATCAATATCAGACGTCTATCATTAAGACAGTGAATTATTCAAAACTACTTCATGCATCTATTAATCTTAACAATAATCTGTTCAGTAAGTTAGATGCTGATAAAGTGTTACAGTAGGAAGAGGTTTTCAAAGCTAATTAATTTTCATATCTGAAAATGTGTGTTTGAAATTTGTTGTTGAGATTAAGTAAAATAGCAAAAAGGTTTTAGTTGTAAATAAAGGTTTCCTTACCTGAAAAAAGAAGCAACAGAAACAGAGAAATGTTGAAGAATTTGTGTTCAATCATCACGTTTTGTTCTGGTTTTCCTTCTTATTTTGTCACATCTATAACTGGCAAACTCTGTTGTACTTGTCAAAGACACATGCCTATCTAGTTTACTTCCTGTCTCCTCCTCATTCAGGCTGTGGTCATTTTCAATGTTATGGTTATTTCTTGTATTTATTTTTTAATGTAGATCATATGAATTCCCTCAGTTTTTCAAATGTGTAGACCCCTTTTCAACCAAACTGACACTGCAGTCTTACTAATTTTGGTGGAGGTAAATAAGAGTAATTTTATAGGATATTAAATAATGTGTTGTAGAGTTTTATCTCCACTAAAGCCACAGCACACTTCCTGTCCACTGCCATATATCAAAGTATGTATTTGTACCAATTGTCTTGTGCAAACTCATATTGCTTGTTCAGTGTTTAACAGAATCCATGTTGGTGATGGTAAGCAAGACTTTGCTCTTAATGATTTAGCTTGTTTAATTCATTTTTAATGAGCAGCAGCAGAGCGGGGGAGGTGTTATCCACAAATGACCAGAATAAACATAAGTGGGAATATTTTGTATTTTAGATTGCTTTACTTTCTTGCAACCTAAAAAAATGTATTTAGTTCTCAGGTCCTAGTTGCTTTGGCTTTATTCCTCCCTTAGTGTAAAAGCTAGTTCTGTTCATGTGGATGCAGTGGCAGGTTTTCACATTTTCAGTGCCACTCATTCAAGTGACTGCTTTAGTCTCATCCTTTCCCCATCCTTATAACACTGGATTTGCATAATGACTGAAACTAGCACCCCTGTTTAGCTTTCTCATTTCCTGTCTTATTTTGTTGAGCATGTGTTTGTATAGGAATTTCTTTTACTTATGTATTAATCACATTATTTTATTGTATAATGCCTTGGTGCCACTGGATTTTAACATGTCTGACACCCATACTGTAAGACAAATGGTGGAGGTGTTGTAAGGAAGTGTGAAGGGAGTGTGAACCTTAATGTGTGAAACAGCTGTGTACTGCCTTTTGTTCCTGAAGAAGGTATTTAACTGAGAGCCATGCTAGGCTCAGTGAGACTCTGCTGACCTGCCCCGCGGTCATGTAGGCTCTCCACAAGCTTGGTTTTCTGTTCTTTGTGTGTTTGGATTAAAGAATGTTAGCTACCGCTCACCGCTCGTCTGCAGGCTTTATTTAAATGGAAAACCTCCACAACATGTTCCATGTGTGCATTGTCTTGGGTTTTGCTTCCTTTGTTCCTTTGTTTTCCTTTACTCCAAAGTGACCTTATCTCCGTCTCTGACAGTAAAGGAAAGAGAAAGATCTACTGAGAATATGCCAGAGAAGTAGAAATGTCACCATTACTTTTCAGAGTGCAGATTAATGACATACTTAAGCAGAGAGAGTTTGAATTTGGATGTTTATTTTTTTCATTTTTTGGACTGCAACTATTTTAATTTGCTTTGCTTAAAGAAACATCACTGGCATCTTATTTACATAAAGAACACTCATTTATGAAAAAATAAAATATGAAAAAAAAAGTTCTTCATTTTCTATTGTATTGTTTTTTTTAAACCAGTTAGTGTATGTGTCTATTTGGTAGCTTAGTTTCTTGCAATTATTATACAGCACCCCCTTCTGGACAACAGTAATTGTTACAAAAATAAATGAAGCTGGTTGTTACATGGGGAACTTCAGCCTAACATCTTCCATTATACACTCCAGTAGACATAAAACTAATAACAAAACAGTGATGTTGATTGAAAAGTGTGTATCCAAAACAAAAGCCAAACTTTTATTGGGGCAAGGAAAAAACCAACAGGGACCAGATAACAATATCCATCAAACAAAGCTGAATATACAACAGGAAATCTCATAAGCAGACAGACAGTAAGCATCGAACAGAATGAGTGGTTACACCCACAGGAAATGAAAGGGAAACAAACACTGCCGCAACTAATCGATTAAGCAAGTATACACTCCAGTAGCAACGTGTGTTTAAATACACAACAGGTAATGAAGGAAGGTAAACTAGATGGGAAAACAAACACTGCTGCGACTAATCAAGGAGGCAAATACAAAGGAAGTGAAATTTATTAGAAAGTGCAGGCAACAAAAATAAAACTGTAAATAAAAGAGAACAATCCAAAAAAGACAGAACAGAAAATATAATAGAAAATATAATATATAAATCTAAATAATATAATATCCAATATAATTCCAAACTGAAAACACTGTTGTTGGGTTTCCTATTGTTGTATTTTGTCTATACACCCTTGTGGTTAAAAAAACACCTAAGGTCCAAAAACGTTTGCAGGTTCAGGGAAAGTTCATTAGTCCTGGTTAAAGTAATATACTTGGGTATGGTTGTGGTCATGACTGTAACTTTACTGAACAACTGTTTTCACTGACTTCACAGATGACAATAAGCTTGTCATGTAATGAAATAAATGTATTTGTTCAATGTTAATGATCTGATCAAGGTCTAAATAATCCAACACTAAACTTTGATCGGAGCAGGTGCTTAAATCTGTTCAACACTGACCTGTGCTGTTATTTACTTTTTTGGGCCACTCTCCAAGTCAGTCAATGGGAAAAACATCCACCGTCCACCTTTTCCACCATGTGTCACTTTGCACTTCAAAATCTCCAACAATTGTTGGATTGGTAAATATGATCAGATGTTGTAAAGGTCACACTAGCTGAGCAGGTAGACTGTGATATCCACACGCCATTGTCATTGTTATATAGTCATTTCACAGTGTATTTGTATTCTTCATATGTGGACACAGAGCAGTTTAATGTCACTGTGTGTGTAGCCTGTGTGTCCTTTAGATATTCTAAACTTGCAGTGGATATTGTCTCCTTTCACTTTAACTCTCATATGTATGTGTCCTGATTTATGATCAATCTCAGGTGTCTTGAACTGAATTTCTTCATTTAGATAAGTTTAAGCCCTTTGTGAAAAAACCTGCTCACCAGAGGGAAGGTTTGTTGTCAGTAGAGAAATGCAACCAACATAATAAAACTTTCTCATTCATTCATGTAAAATTGTGTTTTTCATACAGGTAAAGACATATCCTCCCACTCTGATGCCTGATTCCATTTAATCCTGCTTTTGATGCTTAGAGCAATGAGACACAAATGTTTGAATAATTGTTTATGGAAAAAATGAAACTAAACTTATAAATTACTGCAGTTTTAGAAAATTTACAGGCAAATAGCAAAATAAACACATCTATGTACATCATTTCAAAACTTTGAACAAAAGATAAAATAAAACTGAAAGCCTTTCAAATGTTACAAATTCTGCTCTTTAAGCACTCACACAACTGCTTCCTCCTTTTAAACTGAGCAAACCGATAATTCTTATAGGGACGAAGCTTTTTCACAGAAGCAATGACCTGATGATTAAGTTTCCTTTTTGTTTACTCTATGGTAGCATAGAGGCTGCTGGGATCTGTGGAGGAAGCTTTCACAGTGGAGTAGGTAACTGTCTCATCACTCTCACATTTATCCCGAACCTGGAAGCACACAGACCACAGGATGTTTCACCACATGTAACACAACACAGTGAAAACATCATTTACTAATGCACCGATGAAGCCAGAAACATATCATATGCATTACTTTATTTTCACTGTTAGCCTTGTTGGTGTAGCTGATGGAGATGTAGGAAACACCATCTTCATGATCTGCCTACACAGTAAAGAAAACATGATTACTGCCCTCTGAGATGCAGGAGGATCTACACTGACCCGTCTCTGCCAACGATGTCAAAATTTGTTACCACTTCTTTTGGCTTAGTTTGACAGCAACAGTTCACTTCCCTTCAGTTTGAAATCTATCTCTTGCACAGTCTCATGTTGTAAAGTTAGTTTTATAATGTTGAAGAACAAATGCAAACAGCAGAAGTTGTGAGTTTGACCTTATTATTTTCTAAATGACTGAAGGATTTGAAGTCAAGCCTGAATAAATATATGCATTACATCAGTGCAACTTCCAGTTACTTTTGAGTGTTTAAACATCTGCAACAATCATAGATAGATAATGATATAAAACACATAAAATGCAACACAAAAGTCCAACTACCAGTACCATAGGGTCTTTTTTGTGACCAGAAAGGACTTTGCACATAGGCTGAGGTCATTTTTGGAGTTAATAATTATAAAATCAAAGCAAAAATGAATTTTGCACCCTCTTTTTTCTTTTCTTGATCTTTTGCTGCACCAACCACTGCATCACTTCTGATCTAGAATTAAAATGTTTAGTAAAGATTATTTTTAAACTCACATTTTCATTGGCTTGTGTTTTGGTCCCTGAAAAGAAAAGAAAAACAGGATTACACACTTGACCACAGAGAAGATTCAGCTTTAATATTTAATGTGGGATTTTCTCTCACCTCTCTTCAGTACAATCAGTTTCACAGCAAAGATTAAAAGTGCTGCTGAAATAACAGCCACGAGGATGTACGGCCACACCAGAGCTGCACCTGAACATAAATATCTGAAGCTTTTCATTTACTGTTCAATGTCTAAGAGGTAGAAAAGTTGCAAATATGACATGCATGTGACTTAACAAAAAACTATTCAATCATTGCTTTGAACCCCCCCCCCCCCCCCAAAAAAAAAGAAAAAAAAGAAAAATCACCTGGGTCATCAGTCTGTGATGTTGTTCTTGATGTTCTTGATGTTCTTGTTGTTGTTACTTTTCTTGTTGTTGTTCTTGTTGTTGCTGATGTTACTGTATCTTCATCATTCAAACAAAAGATCAAATTCAGCTAATTAAAAGTTCTTTCCTCACATCAGTTGAAAGTAATTTTCTCAACCGAATCTCTCCTGGTTTCTTACCTGATGACTGAGGCCTGAAGGTACAAAGCTGCTCTTTGTTTTCTTCTGTTGTTACGCTACACTTAAAGTCAGAGTTAGATATGTGACTGTATGATGACTTTATAAAAGTAACAGCAGCAGAGCAGGACGACTGTAATGTTTTTAAATTTGAGTAATCTCTATTCAGACCTCCACTGTCATGGATCCACTCCAGTTTGTGTTTACACCGTTCATATGTCCACACAGAGCAGTTTAAAGTCACTTGATCAGTGTTCTTCTGTTCAGTCACTGTTGAAGATTCGAAGAAAAAAGCAAACAAACAAACATTTAAAAAAAAAAATAAATGTAAGGTGTTAGCATATTGTTTAGTTGTTCACAGCTTGTAAGTACTGGTGGTCTGGTGTGGTGTAAATACTCACTGATGACATCAGACAGATAAACCACAGCATCTGGACCTTGCTGTCTCCCTGGATTGCCTCTAAACTGTCTGCAGGTGTAACGACCAACATCCTCAGCTGTGACCTTCTTTATAACCAGTGAGCATTCTGCTGTAACACTCAGTCTGTCTGATTTGGCCTTTTCTTTGATCTGTCCATGATTAACCAGCTCTACTGATGGTGTGCTTCTTGATTCAATGAAGAGCCAGTTGATAGCGTTACAGTTGTGATGATTCTTCATCACATTTTCACAAGGCAAAGTGACTTTATCTCCATCTCTGACAGTGAAGGAGAGTGAAAGATCTCCACTTAGTGTTCCTGAGAACACGACAAAGAATCAAAAAGGTAACACTGCATGTCAGAGCACAGATAATTTTGCACAGTTATGCACACATGTATGCATTTGTATCTTTTTCATTTTCACTAGTGCACTGAGCTGGAAATGTTTTTAAATCTTTCTCTTATACACATGTTGGATGTATCCTTACCAACTGAAGCACAGGTACAGCAATAAAAACACTTTAAGCTAAATCGATTTAACCATCATTTCTCATAGTCTCTCTTTTCTCACTTTCTTCTTGAGCTTCTGAAAAATAAGTGTATCAGCTTCCCTGTTATTAGTGAGGTAATACATTCATAGAACTCAGAATCTGCTGAGATGATAATAATAATAATGTCCTCAGTGTAAACTTTTGTAATCTCATTTATAAACGTATCTGTATTCCTACCTGTTAATTGAAGCATTAGTATCACTGATAAAAACATGTGAATCCATCTGAATTCAGCCATCATGCTTCTCGGTATTTCTCCTTCCTGTTTCTCACAGTAATGACAGTCGCAGACTTTAAAGTTGTGCTCCCTGTGGCGGTTCCTGTGGTTGTTATCTCACTATCTCACGCTAACTGTTCAGGAAGTCCTTTCTCTGACAATTTCTGTTGTTTATAAAATGGCTGGGGAACGAAACAATATTAAAGAGGTCAAAGGTCACTGCAGGCCATCAAACTCTGTAAAACTAAAACGAGCACGTAGAACAGACAGCCGAATGTTGCTCAGTGACTTATGATAATCCCACTGTCCGTTTGTGAAGGTAAGATTATGTCTTCTTGCTCTGATACTTGTTGGTCCCTCACTGTGTCTGTGAAGTGTTGTTTTTCTGAGAAGTGAAGGGGCAGAGTTGGTGAGAATGTAGAAGAGTTACCGTCAGAAACAGACGCTTCACACACTAAATGTCCTTTAGACATTTAAACTAAGTGTAACAGCAAACTGTTCTCACAGCTGAGGGTGTTGGTTATTACACTTTCAGAAAGTTCAACATATTGTTTTTTTTTTTTGTGGCTCATGCCTATGTTGTTAATAGTAAACATTTCAATCATATAATTTTCAGCTCAGACTGTCTCATTAAAACACAAACTGGAAGATTACTGTAAATTTCATTCTCTCTTTTTTTTATTCGTGACTGAAAGTAAGGCCAACAGGGTAGAAACATTAATCTGCATAGATGTGCAGAGGCAACAAACTCACAGGCTCAACTGTTGTCACTTCATTGGTACTCATTACATCTTATTTAAGTGTCTCTTTCTGAGAACTGAAGGGGAAGTGCTTTGGTGCAAATGTGGATACGACAGCCCCAGCATAACTCTGCAGGTTTTAACCTCTAATGACGACCAGACACAGGTCAAAAAACCACAGAGTGTCTTTTAGATATTTTAAAGCTGCAGAAGATGAATGATTCTTTATGTTTAAACATTTCAGTATCCAATCATGCTTTTTAGGGGAAAAGTTTACTACAAGTGGGACATGCAAAGTATAAATTATCACCTTCTATTCCAGTTTACAAGAGATTTATTTTCAGTAGAGCAATGCAATCCACAGAATGAAATGTTCACACTCCCCAATGAAAGGCTTGACATGAGATAGGATACACAAAGCTGCCACATAAACACTGCAGACAGTCCAAATGAGTTGTTTCAGATATCACAGATATGTTTTTATTCATGCTTCCTCTAACTTCCTCAGAGGTCACTTGTCCTTGTATAGATGGAGATAAGCTTTTGGGCAGTGCTTTGAGTCTTTAAGTTATTCCTTTAAATATGTTATGTAATAGGATTATCATTTGGTTACCTTAAGTTTAGTTTATGTTTTACTTAAGTCATCTGTGTTAGTCTGTCATGTTTCTTGTCTTCTTGTTCATATTGTCAAGCTTGTGTTGCCATGTCTGGATTCCACTCTGTTTCTTGTTTTACTGTGAAAGTCCCTGTCCTATGTGCAGTGTTCCTTGTCTCGTTAGGTCTGATTTGTCCCAGCTGTGTTCCCACCTGTTCCACATCCCCTCATTATCTCTGTGTGTACTGAAGTCCTCTGTCCTACTTTGTTCAGTGTCAGGTTGTCTTTTGTCCTTTGCACCACCATGTTCCATCTATCATGTGTCACGTATCCACGTCATGTTTTGGGTTTTTTATGTTTATCTTTAATTTCCCCAGTTTAGGTTATTGTTTAGCATCACCTCTGCCTTTTGTTTTGCAATGTCTTACCAGCCTTAATAAACGTCTCGCTTTCTGTTAAGCTTGAGTTTTGTTTTAGAGTGTCTGCGCTTGGGTTCACCTCCTTTATTCACACAGTCAGCTTTGCAGCCTGACTGTGACAGGCAGGTCTCAAAGTTGTGGCTGAATGGCATATTTAAATGTACTTTAAAGTCAAATAGAGAAGCTAACAGGATAGGGCAAAAATCCAATCCAAATTTACATTTGTAGTCATGAAAGCACAAACCGGTCACAGGATGCTGGGAAGGGTTGTCAAAGAGTTCAAAGGAGAGAAATGAACGAAGATAGGGTGTACTTATGGAACTGGGACAGGTAGAAGTGGTTGTTCTTAAAATAACATGAGAGTTAAAGATTGGAAACAAGACACCAAAAGTGACTGAAGTGAGAGATGCAAAATAGACTTTCTGCTTAGAATTTTTATTTATTTTAAAGATTGCATTATGTTCAAATCCATTAAAGATAACAGTGTGTGTGATTACATCATCATCAATCAAAACTCATTTGAGCGCAGACCAGATTCGACCACATACAAATGACTTTGTATCCAGGCTCAGGCTCATAAAACTAAGCTCAAAACTCTAAACTAACTTTCTGCAGCTGAAAAAGAAAGAAATGAAAAATGGCTTTGAAATCTATTACCCAAGATTACCCAAGTGCCTATTACCCAAGTGCCAACAGGAGTGTTTTGGAAATAATAGTGAGAGCATGTTTTTCAAATTCAGAAATGATCAGCAAATGCAGATGTAAAAGAAAAATATTTGTATGTGTATTTCTTTTTACAACAACCATGCTGTACAGGAGGCTTCTGCAGAAAGAGAAAACAACATGTCAAACGTGTTTCTATTTTTGTGGTCCAGAAAACCCCCAAAAGCTACCCCTGCCTGCTGAAAACTGATGAAAAACAATGTACACCTCCAAAAAACACAGTACAAGGAGAAAGAGCTTTTTACCGCTGATGCAGGCAGGTATTTTAGAAAAGTCACTGTGGTTCTAAAAAGATCATATCAAGATTTCAAATTGTTGTCCAAACTGTGACTAAGGCAAAAACAACGATTCCCTTTTTAAAAGCTTCTGCTCCTCGTGCAAATATAAAGCTTGTTGATGTGCTGATCAGTGAGATCTGATAGAAGCTGGAGGGTTGGTCAAGCTACTTCAGTAGACTGGACTTTTTCATTGTTCACCATCTTTACACACCTGTAAAATACAAAATCATAAACCCGTGCTTCTTCAGAGCTTCATGTCTGGTTTATCAACCCTTCTTGCTTATGTGTGAACATTCTCACCAGCTCTTGTCCAGATGTTGATGACCACAACAGCTGCTATAAGTGCTGCTAAACCCAGAGGCACTATGATGAGCCTGTACCAGCATGAGCCTGGAGACAGAGCATGAAAAGCATGAAAATAATATTTTAAATGTCATTTTCTGATTGTTTTTGTTTTTTAATGTAGATGAATACAGAGGAAAAAAACCATGTCATCTGAAATTAAAACATTTCATTCTAAAATAAAATATTGAAAAAAAAAAGCTGAATATTGTTGATTACCTTGTAATTTTGTTGAATCATCCATGATTTCCAGCTCTTTTGTTGTGTTTCCAGTTGTAGTTTCTGATTTTATTGTTGTTGCAGTATTTGATTTCTCACCTGAATAAAATTCAGTGGACCTTTCATTAGGAAACTAAGTTCAGTCAATTAAAGCTTCAGATCAATAAAATGAGCGGATATTTTAGGTAATTAGTCAGATTAATGCAAAGTTATTTTGAAAGGTTCTTCAGAATCTCTCCTGGTTTCTTACCTGATGACTGAGCGCTGAAGGTAAAAAGCTGCTCTTTTTTTCCTTCTGTTGTTACGCTACACTTAAAGTCATAAGTTGATATATGAGTGATGCATCATTCAGAAATGTCACAGTAGCAGAGCAGGAAGACTCCGATGTTTTTAAATTTGAGTAATCTCTATCCAGAGCTTCACTGATATGGATCCACTTCACTTTGTGTTTGCACCGTTCATATGTCCACACAGAGCAGTTTAAAGTCACCTCAACAGCTTTCTTGTGTTCAGTCACTGGTGAAGATGAAATTCAAGAGAAATACCAAATAAATATAAGTTTCCTTTTTTCAAAATGTAACTTGTCAGCATGTTGTTCTAACAGGATGGTTTGAGCTCAAAAATATAGTGTTGCAAATACTCACTACTAACAACAGACAGATAAACCACAGCATCTGGACCTTGCGGTCTCCCTGGATTGCCTCTAAACTGTCTGCAGGTGTAACGACCAACATCCTCAGCTGTGACCTTCTTTATAACCAGTGAGCATTCTGCTGTAACACTCAGTCTGTCTGATTTGGCTTTTTCTTTGATTTGTCCAAGGTAAACCAGCTCTACTGATGGTGTGCCTCTTGAATCAGTGAAGAGCCAGACAGTAGTGTCACAGTTGTGATGATTGTTGATGAGAGTTTCACAAGGCAAAGTGACTTTATCTCCATCTCTGACAGTGAAGGAGAGTGGAAGATCTCCACTATGTACTCCTGAGAACATGACAGAATCAAAAATGTTAACACTACATTTTTCAAGAGTGCATCAAACTCAGTTTTCATTGTTCACAGAAACACCACAGCTTTGTGTGCTAAATAAAAATGATATTACTAAAATTAAAAAGAAGAGTTAGTTTTCAAATCCTAAGATGATGTACAGTGTACAAATCATCCTTACCTCCAAACTGAAGCATGAGTACAAAGAACAGAAACATTTCTATCCATCTAAATGTAACCATCGTGTCTCTCAGTCTCTCCTTTCTTCTCAGGCTTCTAAAGCATAAGCGTGTCTTCTTCCTGTAGTTTTCGATCTATGACTTCCTCATTATGACTTTCAGCTTTCTTTCTCACATTTCTGCCATTATTCTTACACAACCAGACTGTCACAGCTTCCATGTTCCTCATTTATTAACAGCCAGTTGTTGTTAAAGTGACTCCTAAAATTAATCTCTTAGACAGTTAAGTAAGGTTTGGTTGTCCTGTCCACTTTACTTTATTTACTTCTGCAATATGAGAAACTGAATCATAATGCTCAGAGTTTACGCACACCGCCAAACCAAAAGGGCTCGTATCAGACGCCACAGATACAATTGCAATGAGATGTATGAAGCGGCACACACTTTGAAAACCATGTTTTTTCTTTTCCTTGTGTGGTGCAATAACAGTTTTCCTGCTGCGTCGAGTAGAGGGAGTAGCAGGAAATGCACCTTGAGTGGGTGAAACCCCTCTCTCCCATTTGTCCAATCGAAAAGTTTACAGAGACGAACAAATTTGCAGGACCATAAATCCCAAAGAGATGATTTTCACAAAGCACAGGGATTTAGAGGAGTGTTAATCACAGGATGTATAGCCCAATGTAAAAATGAAGTTTGTTGTTTTCCATTGTGATTCTATATTGTTGAATACTGAATAATTAACTAATTCAGCTTTGAAACACACACTCAAACAGTTCTGAGATATAGATGTTTAAATGACTGCAAGCAGAAACAGCTGATGTAACATGTGACTTTTATTATGTCTGAGGATGTTAGATCATTTCTTCCACTGCTTCACATTTTGTTATAATGAATATACAGCACCCCCTTCTGGATAAAGGGATTGCTACAGTAATAAATTCTGAACTTTGTCAAACTGGAGACAATTTATGGATAAAACATAGTGCAACATTCTGTGTTAGAAATGTAAATGAGCAGTATAATATCCTTTTTGTTAAACATGGAGAACTTATGCCTAACAGAAACATTTTTACACAATCTGATACAAATAACAGGTTGAAAAGGGCCTGAGCGCAACCATAACCAGTGTAACGTAAGAAAGCTTGTATGAGCTGTAGCTGTTTCGTCAACACGTGTCTCTCACTGGTTTGTTGACGGCAGCATAGAGGCTGCTGGGATCACTGGAGGGTGCAGCAGAAGTGATGTGACTTTTCATGGTGATGTAGGTCACTGTGTCATCATCTTCATCATCATCTTGACCCACAACCTGAAAATGAATACACAAAAAACAAAATAATTAAGACCATAATAATGTAGGGTAAGGCAGATATGATAATAGTATTATAATCTTAATATTTATTCTTAACACTCAGATATCAACATTTACCTTGCTCTTTCATGGGAATTTTTATTGTTATTAACTGACATCACCTGAATAACCAACAGGACAGCTTACCTGAGCTTTACTGGTGGTGTTGTTAGTGTAGCTGATGGAGGAATAGGGAACAGCGTATTCAGATTCAGCCTGCACAGATACGACAACATAGAGACTGCTCAGTAATGCTTAGATTCAACATATGGGAGAACAAATACAAGTGGTGAGTAAGTATTTGAGCTCACAGAGTCCTGAATGGTTCCTGGAGCAGACAGAGTCACTGCAGAGTTTAAACTGAGTTCCTGAAACAAATAAAACAGACAAAGAAGCCTCATAAACACAGCAGACTATAATCACATCAGTAAGAAAGACTGATTACTCGTATATAACATGACTGTGTTATAACTCACAGCATTTTCATTCACATGTGATTTGTGTCCTGAAAAAGAGAAAAATCAATTCAAGCTTTTAGAATGAAAGTCCATCCTGGTTTCTGCAGTCTCCCTGGTGATGAAAGCTCAGTCTTGTGAAAGCTCTCACCTTTAACTCTCTTCCATATGATGCCTATGAAAGCACTCATTATGAGTACTGTTAACCCCAGCGCTACAACAATAAACTTCCACACACCTGAAGAAAAAGAAAAACATTAAACACATTATGTCTGCAGGTTCTTGTCTTTTTAAAATCCTGATGTATAAAAATCAAATGTGTTTTAGGTTGTATAAAATTACTCGGTTAAGATCATTGTATTTGCTTAAAATGACCAACAAAGAAATATTGTTCTGGTTATAATGTTATTTCACTGACAGAAATGTTTTTTAAAAAATAAGCTTTTTTATAAACTGGAACAGAAAATGAACAGCAGCCTCATTAAGCTGACTTCCCCTTTTCCTTCTTTCCATTAATACATCTCCACAGGATGTTTTCTTTTACAGCTTATTTTTGGGAACTTGCTGAAGTGAAGTAAGTGTATCGTGTATAAGAATCCAACGCTGACTGTTGGTAGGAGCGGGCTTCTGCAGTCTGTTAAATTGTGCTTCTTTTGCAGTGCTTTTCTACTTTACCTGACTTCAAAGCGCTTTATACAACTCGCCTTATTCACCCAATCATACAAGCACTTTTTCTATGATCATATCCCCCAAAAAATTCTTTGTTTGTTTATAACAGGATGAAGTTATTGTAAGGACTGAAATGTTTACGTATCCCTTCTCTGACCAGAAGATTGACTGAAGATAAACTCCTGCACGTTTCCACCATGTGCTACTTGGCACTTCAACATCTCAGAGTTCTTGGATGTGTAAATGTGATCAGATGTTGCAAAGGTCACACTGCAGGCAGACTGTGACATCCTCAGGTCTTTGTTACCATAGAGCCACTTCACAGTGTATTTACATTCTTTATATGTGGACACAGAGCACTTCAATGTCACTGTGTCATCATCCTTATATTCAGTTACTGTTAAAAAAGAGAGAACAAGAATAACATTTACAGTAATCATCACTGTAGTTATAGTTATTGTAATGTTTCAGTTTGATGTTCAAACAATCTGAAAACATTATGATGGAAATACTCACTGTTAACAACAGACAGCTCAGCTACAGAGTCTGAACCTTCTTTTTGTCCTGATTTGTTGAACCTTCTGCAGGTGTACTGACCAACATCCTCAGCTGTGAGCTTCTTTATAACCAGAGAACATTTTGCTGTAACACTCAGTCTGTCTGATTTATTTTTGACCCCTTGGTGAATCTTCCCGTTTTCAAACAGTGTTATTGTCGCTGTGTTTGATTTACTGAAGAGCCAGGTAGTTCTGTCACATTTATCTTGATCATCTGTCACATTTTCACATGACAAAGTGACCTCCCCTTCATTCCTGATAATAAACTCAGAGTAGTCAGCTGCTGCTGCTGTGAAGAAAAGAATAAAATCAATAATGTCAACAAACTAAGCTTTTGTAATCTCATTTATAAACGTTTAAATATTCTTACCTGACAATTGAAGCATTAGTATCACTGATGAAAACATTTGAATCCACCTGAATTCAGCCATTCTCCGTCTTTCTCCTTCCTGTTTCTCACATTAAAAATTAATCTCTGAAATAGTCACTCTTGTAGAGATGCTGTGTCCACTTCCTGTGATTTATGCTAATATTATGCTGATATAGAGGGCCAGGTGAAGAGGACAACTATCTGCTGTTGATGTCCAAGCTGTAACAGATAAGATGTTTTCTTTCTAGCTCTAACACGTGTTGGTTCCTCATTGCATTTCTGAAATAGTTTTTCCTCTGAGAAGCAAAAGGGAAGTCTTTTGGTAGGAATGTGAGTACATCAGCAGCAGAATTTTTAGCACTTAATGATGACCAAAAAGAGAAACACAGATCGTTTCCACACTCAGTGTCCTTTAGATATTTTAAAGCTGCAGGAGACCATCCGTATTCACTTTGGACTGTAATATATAAAAAGATCATTTGTGTGGATTCTCAGGACTGTTTGATGAAATGTAACTTAAAAGGTATATAGACAAGCTAATGGGACAAACCTTTCACTGGAACAGCTGGTACAACATGTGACTTTTATTATATTACTTTCACTGCAGATTAAACATCTTCACTGCTACACCAGTCTGTTAAAATGTGGGCTATATGCTTTCAAATCATGGCTGGATAAACGTTCTCAAACACTCTTTAATGTTTTTGTTAATTGATATGCTTTTAAAAATATAACAATATTTTTTAATCAAGACAGTTACCATAACAGAGCAGGTAAACTAACTCTAGCCTCCAAACACGCTAAACGTCACTAATGTCTCACATATGAAAACTCGCTCTCTCTCTTTCTTTCGCTCGCCCGCTGTCCGTTGCGGGTGTCACCCCTAAAAACTTCCCCTTCTCCCTAAACAACCAAATGTCACATGTTGCCTTATCATTTTTTTTGATTGGCTGACATGGTAAACTGGTATATAGCTTGAACTCCGCACTTTCGACCCAAGTTGAAATGGAGACTCTGACGTGCTGCATCTTGTAGCTGTGTCCTCTTAAATTGGTCATGTGATTTTGACGCGTCCCGCGACCCCAGAGGGTTAAATTAGTTAAAATGAATTCACAGATGCAGAATTTGTTCTACAATTCATCATTTAAGTAGAATCCTTTATTTCAATGTGTGTGGCTCTTGTGGTCCTCCATACTTTACACCCATAATGGTAATAGGCAGTGGCGAGAACATAACTGCTAGCGACCATTTCAAATATCGTTAAAAAGAGTAAGTTACTTTGACCATTTTTAACGTAAGTTAAATACAAAAAATTCCCACTAAAACTCAAATTAAATGATGCCACAGTAAATAGCCCACAAAATGAAGATTTCCATTGAACAGTAGTGCCTTTTATCCGTATGTTAAAAACCGGATAATTCTTTTAGGAAAAAACAACAACAAAACAACGTTAAATAAAGCTTACATTTCAAGCACTTACAGATTAATTCCTAAAGGCAAATTTAATATCGAAACAGCTGGTATTTCAGTGCTCTAATGGAAACTTGTTCATGTCACATAACATTGACATCCACTTCTTAACCCTCTTTATAAAAAGTACACACAATCTTTAAACCCTTGTTTAATATAATCACTCACCACTGTAGACGGTAGATTTTTCACTACATACAAGCTTAACTGAGAAGCTGAAGCGCAGTCGATGATCTTTTAGGGAGCGGAGTCAGATTGATGTACTGTTAACGTGGGGATGTGTCGTGAGGAGGTGCCGTTCACACGTCTGGAGTTTTTCTTTCTTTATCCTGAGTCAAGATTGTTCTACTTTAAGAGAGATGAGTGGATAACTGAATGGGAGACAGAAAGCCCGTCATCAGTTGCCTTTAAGGCTAGCTTCACATATAGCAACAGCAAATGGACGCTCTAATTCCCCTGCACAATGTTGCTGAAGTCAATAAAAATGGCAACAAGGCAAATTAATCACTGTGGAAAAAAAGAAAGACAAATTTATACCGTTATTGGAACAAACTATGGAAAATAAAAACATTTAATGGCAGATTATTATTGCTTTTACTTACACTTATTATTTAATCTACTCATCTGTTTACTGAGATTATATTTTGGCCTTTATAATGGTTTGGATGTCAATACCAAACATTTAGAATCAGAAAAATAAAATGAAATCTTACAAGTTTTTTCTGCTAATTTTTATTTCCCAATGTATTAATTATTGCCAGATAAACCTTGTTCCTTTCCTCCTTCTTTTATTAGGTACACTTCCTTTTTCTTCATGCTTGCTTCTTTCTTGACACACATGCAACACAGCTGAGCCTGAACTGTTATGCTCATACGAAACAGACAGGCAGCGCTTATGGTGACAATTCTAGAGTCTATTAGGGTCCTTCAACCAACAAAATCCCATGTGAAGTGTGTGAAATGGTAGCTGACATCGCTACTGTTTTCAAAATACAAATATAAAATATGACAAAAATGTAATTCATGAATGGATAAGTTGTCCTAATGTAGTTATCTTAAGCAAACATTGCTTATTTGCGTGAGGCAATGAATTTGCATATATATATATATATATATATATAAAAATACCAATTTTTATTTAAAATAAACAAAACATAACAATAAATGTCATGAACTAGCTGTGTGCTGGTAAGAGAAGACCCAAATGCAGACTCACAGAGGCAAAGAGCAAACTCAAAAAAAACACAGCTTTATTTGCTGGCTGGGAGAAACAATACAAAACTACACTGGAAAAATAAACTAAGCACTAGGGATGGGTACCGGTGTCCGGTGCCATGATGGCACTGGTTCTGTCATAAACGGTAGTAGCCAGACCGAAAAGCAGCGCACATTTCGGTGCTTTATTTCGGTGCTTTTTTTTCCTGAGCTGTGATACACTTCTAGCCAATCATTTTACGTTTCCGAGGATAGTAGGCGGGTCCAGGTACGTACGTTCTGTTAGAGCAGAGCTACAGATTAAAAATGTCCAAGGCGAAGCGGTCAAAAGTCTGGCTGTACTTCACAGCAAAATATGCAAACTCAGCAGCAACAAGTGCTTTAAGCTGATACTGTGATACTGTCAAAGGAAGTAACACCAAGAATTAAACAGCTGGCGACGCATAGCGTTTTTTTTAAAAGCCCAGAAATGCGCCGTATTTGATAGCTTGCTGCGAGACCTCACACCGTGCACGTCGGGTGGGTTGCCAGTTATCGGACCCGGAGCAACATCCCCCAAAAACCCGAAGAATAGAGTCCTGGCCCCTAGCCCTGCCAGTGTAGCAGAAATGATGAGGATGATGATGCAGCAGCAGCCGTTCTTCTCTGCGTGAGTAGCTAATTTACGTTGAGTAGGCTAACCACGTTATTACATTAATGCATGTAAGGTGAACTAGCAAACATCATCATAGCTGCATGCGGCTGTCTTCTTGTTTGATGGCAGATGCTCCCTTCACCCTGGCCAAAAAGGCTAAAATGACCAAAGAAAAAGTGGGAAACAGCTAAACATGAGAGGTTTTGGACAAAGTTTGTGTTTTTTCCATTGTTTAAGCACTGCTTCCAGCCAAGAGTGATGCCATATATGCCACATAGCTACAGAAAAGGCACACATTGTTATCTTTTTACAAAAAACCAGCTGAACATGAGAGGTTTTTGGACCAATTTTGTGTTCTCCATTCTTTAAGCACCGGTTTGAGCACCGTTTAAGCACCGGCACCGTTTCAAAAGTACCGATTTGGCACCGGTATCGGATAAAACCTAAACGATACCCATCCCTACTAAGCACACAGAGAGGTGCACACAGGTAAACACACACCGTACAACACAACACAGAACAAGGAAAACACAGGGCTTAAATACACTGAGGGATAACGAGGGAATGAGACACAGGAGCAAGGTGCAGGTGGGAGTAATCAAACATGAAAAGACCAAAGCAAAACCACAAACACTGACATGAGACAAGGGAACGTCACAGTAACAGGAAATATAACACAAAGACGCTGACTTGACACTGAACAAACTGAACACGGAGCAGAGAGACAGGAGTGACAAAAGACACAACTCACTGGGGAGGCAGAAGGAACATGGAGACAAGGGTAACTAGACACGGGACATGGGGAAGGCAAAGTAACAGGAAACCTATACATGAACTACAATAAACAAAGAACATAACTAAAACCAACAAAAACACTGGGTCAGAGACCCAGTACCGTGACAATAAAACTCATGTGCTGGAGCCTTTATTGGCTGCTTGGGATTTTACATAATGGAAAAACACTTTTTAATATCATAAAATCATCAGGCCTAAACTGCAGATATACAAACACATACATGCACACTGATAAAGCAATAAACAATCTATGAAAAAATATAGTGCAACATTCTGGGTTAGAAATTAAAAATTAAAATACAGATTATATTATCACTGTTGTTAAATCCTGGGAACTTTAACAAAACAGAAACCCTCTTTCATTACACAAGAATGGAAAGAAAGAAAGAAGTTATCAAAGAAAAAGAGATTCTGTGTTTTTTCCTGTTTTTTAGTCTTTTGGTTTGTTGATGTTAGCATAGAGGTTGCTGGGAGCAGGTCCAGGAGAAGAGACTGAACATATAATGTAGGTCAAAGCTTCACCTTCTTCATCGTCTTTATGGGGAGCCTGAAAAAGAATACACAGCTTTTTTCTTTTTTTCCTTTTTGTTTCCTAACCTGCCCTGTCTGGGAGCTTTAACAAACCTTTTTGTTACAAACACATTTACTTTACGGCTCCTCTTGTGAGCCAATTTCTTTTTATTTTAATATTTTTTGTTTTTACATATGAACAGATAAGGACAAAATTACTAGCCTCTCGATGAAATGTAAAATTTTTGTCAAAATTTCCCAAGGGTTTTTCTTTAAATCAAACATAAATAATTTCCCCTTGCACACCATAACATAACTATTTCAGAAAAACACAAAAATGTCCATGTTCAATATTTTCACTTCACTGAAAAGCTTTGAGCCAGAGGCCGGCCGTCTAGGAATGTAACCACAGCAGACCCCACTACATGAACATGCTTTGCATTATCTTTATTCATTGGTTGCTGTACAAACCCTTAGCTGCAGTTTCTTTGTGCACAGCCTGACACACCAACAACCACGACAGGAGTTAGCCCACACTTTAAATTGGCGAGGTGTGTTGCCACTCAGGTGCATCCACCACCCCTGCAGCGGCACTGCAGACCACGCCCTGCCACAAGGTTCTTACTCCTTACTATATATGGATGCTTGGCCAGGGTTCCTCTGCTTAAAGAGTGAGAACGTGTTGCACCAGAGGATACTCCAGGAGACAGGTCAATAACTACGCCAGATCTTCCAGCCATGTGCCCTAAAACCAATGGGTAAGCAGTAACTACCGACAGGGATCAGTAGGAGGAGAAACCCCGCCACCTTAACAATCAAATTACCTGAAGACCTGGACAGCTGTAGGTGGTCTCAGTGTAGCTGAGGGAGGCGTAGAACAACATCTTGAAGATCAGCCTGCACAGTGAAGACAACATAAAGACTGCTCAGTAATGTATAAAATGCAGATTCAACATATAAGTGAACAAATACATGTTTGATCTCACAGATTCCTGAATGGTTCCTGGAGCAGACGAAGTTACTGCAGAGTTTAAATTCTGTTCCTGAAACAAACAGGCAAATATATGTGTGTGTGTGTGTATATATATATATATATATATATATATATATATATATATATATATATGGCATAGATATGGATATTCATTGATCCTTATGTGAGCTTTTATCAGGTTTGCCATGAATTAGTGTTTTGATCCTGATGAGTGCCGCCTCTTCATGAGGAGAACTGTGAGCTCTAAAATTTCTGTATAATCCGACATGTTTGTGTTATTGGGAAAGGTTGTTTTATTGCAGACATTCCAGCTTAATTTTCTATTTATTATCTGTCTTGTCCTAATGTGTCGTGCTGTTTTGTTGTTCTCGTGGCACAAATGAAGGAAAAAATCTAAAATTATCTGTTTCATTCTGATTAATAAACTGACCATGTTTTCATCCATCTGTGCTTTTTTCCCTAAAAATTAGAAAATAAGGAGTCAACTTTAACTTCCACAAACAGAATCCAGGTTTATCAACCTTTCTGTTTATATGTGAATAAATCCCACCAGCTCTTATCCAGATGCTGACGACAACAACAGCTGCTATAAGTGCTACTAAACCCAGGGCCACAATGGCAAGCCTGTACCAGGACAAGTCTGGGAAGAGAGTGAAAACATGAAAAGTATATTTTAAATGTATGTTTAAGTACATGATCTGAAATATCAGAGCATGCCTTTAATATTTACTGAAGTCTGTAGAAAGAGAGAGATATTGTTGCCATTACCTGGTAATTTTCTCAAACCATTCATGATTTCCAGCTGTTTTGTTGTCAGACCTCCTTTAATGCCAGATTCAGTCATTATTTCCAATTTAATTGTTGCTGCTGCATATATTTCTTCACCAAAAACAAAAGAATAAAATTGAAAGGATCTTTCATTCTGTATGTTCTATAACAGTTAAATGATTTGTTTATGTATCTTCATCTGAACAAAGAAACAAAACTCTGGCAACTACTCATTAGGAAGCTGTAAGAGTTTGCTTTGTATATGTAATATTGTAAATTAAAACCCATAAATGAAGTCATTACTAACACCAGTCTGAATGACTTTTGATTAAACTTTGCTCATTCACTAACAACAACTAACATTTTCTCCTAAAATTCAGAAAGAAAAAGACTTTGCTGAAAAATTGATACAGAATATTGTTGACATTACCTGGTAAGTTTGTTGAACCATCCATTTCCAGCACTTTTATTGTAGTCATTGTGTCTAATTTAACTGTTGTTGCTGTATTTGTTTCTTCACCTGAACAAAAAACAAAATTCAGTGGCCCTTTCATTAGAAAACTTTCTGTATATTCAGTCGATTAAATCTTCAGATTAATAAAACAAGATAATATCTTAGGTATTTAGACAAAATAATGTGAATTTATTTAATAAGCTCTTCAGAACCTCTCCTGGTTTCTTACCTGATGAATGATGGCTGAAGGTAAAAAGCTGCTCTTTGTTATTTTCTGTTCTTTTTAAGCTACACTTAAAGTCAGAACTTGATATGTGACCATATGTAAGGTTCAGAAATGTCACAGTAGCAGAGCAGGAAGACTGTGATGTTTTTAAATTTGAGTAATCTCTATCCAGATCTCTTCTGTTATGGATCCACTTCACTTTGTGTCTACACCGATCAAATGTCAACACAGAGCAGCTTAAAGTCACCTCATCAGCGTTCTTCTTTTCGGTCACTGGTGAAGATGAATTGCAAGAGAAAAATGAAGCAAGAACACATATTTATTTTCATATATAATGAAAATATGCTGTTCCAATGACACCACTTGAACTAAAATATATTGTGGTGTAAATACTTACTGACGACAACAGACAGATAAACCACAGCATCTGGACCTTGCTGTCTCCCTGGATTACCTCTAAACTGTCTGCAGGTGTAACGACCAACATCCTCAGCTGTGACCTTCTTTATAACCAGTGAACATTCTGCTGTAACACTCAGTCTGTCTGATTTGGCTTCTTCTTTGATTTGTCCAAGATTAACCAGCTCTACTGCTGGTGTGCCTCTTGAATCTCTGAAGATCCAGGTGATAGTGTCACAGTTGTGATGAATGTTGAACCGATTTTTACAAGGCAAAGTGACTTTATCTCCATCTCTGACAGTGAAGGCAAGCGAAAGATCTTCACTAAGTGCTCCTGAGAACATGAAAGAGAAACAAAAATATTACCATTACTTGTGCAAATGCAGATAATTTACATTCTTGTGCACAGAAAAAATGTGTGCACCAAACTCAGTTTTGCTGTAACAAAAGCACAGCTGTCTACATAAAGATTTCAGAATAAAGTAAATCTGAAAAGAAGTTGGAAAAAAATTGTTACATGTTAAATGTATCTTTACCTTTAAACAGAAGCCCCCCCCCCAAACATTTTAATACTTGTAGGTACATGTAGATCTTCCTTTCCTACAGTTGCATTATGCATAATGCACTGTGAGCCTGGTTTGAAATAGAAATGCTGAGTAGGGAAAACAGTGTCCCATGGGTCACAGTGGCCAAAAATATATTATATCAAATGGTAAATGGGCTAGTTCTTATATAGCGTTTTTCTACTCTGAGTTCTCAAAGCACTTTATATGCTTTTTGTGGTTTAATACATGAAATAAAAAATTTTTTAGGGTGCTTTACCTAAACAGTTCTCATATTTCGCATAAATCGCATCATTTTGTGCAATTACTGTTGATTTAAAAAGTAAAGAAATATAAATAATGAGACTGGACTAAAATAAAGTCTTTACTCTAATATGCAGTGTCTTTGTTTATTTTCAGATCTGAAAATGTATTTTTAAAATTTGTTGTTGATATTAAGTAAAAATTATGTTTTAGAGTATTTGTAAAGGATACCTTACCTGAATAAAGAAGCAACAAAAATAGAGAAATGTTGAATAATTTGTGATCAATCATCGCCTTTTGTTCTGGTTTTCCTTCTCATCTTGTCACAACTGCAACTTGCGAACTCTGTTGTACTTGTCAAAGACAAATGTCTATCTTCTTTACTTCCTGTCTCCTCTTCATTCACGCTGTGGTTATTTTTAATGTTGGTAGGTCATATGTATTCCCTTAGTTTTTACAAACGTGTAGATATGAAAGAAAAAATGAACTTACATCCTTCTTTAACCAAACTGAGACAGCAGTCTTACTTACTTTAATGGAGGTAAATTAGAGTAAATCTACAGGATATAAAAATATGTGCTGTAGAGGTTTATCTCCACTGAAGCCACAGCACACTTCCTGTCCACTGCCATATATAGAAATATGTACTTGTACCAGCAATGACATTACATTGTGCAGTGTGACATTCTGTCTTGTGCAAACTCATATTGCATATTGCTTCAGTGTTTATTAAAGAACAGAATCCATGCTGATGACAGTGATCAAGACTGTGTTCTCAATGATTTACCTTGTTTGCTGGTGCTGATGTAAAGACCAGTGGTAACCGTAGCATCAAATGTGTAAACCTGAGATTGTGTTGTAACAATGTTACATTGTACATGAAAGCTATATTGGATCTGATTGCCTAATTCAGTAGTGTTCAGCATGGTGATGGCTTGCTTGGGGATAAAATCTGTTGCTTAGTCTGTTAGTTTCAGGTAGACATTCAAACAGTACATGACCAGGGTGAGCTGGGTCTTGAAGGATTCGATTAATGTTCTTGAGACAATGGGAGCTGTGCAATTTTTCAAGAGAGGGGAGAGGACAGCTGACTATCTGCTAGGCCAGCGGTCCCCAACCTTTTTTGTGCCACGGACCGGTTTATGTCCGACAATATTTTCACGGACTGGCCTTTAAGGTGTCGAGGATAAACACAACAAAATAAAACCAGTACCGGTACCAAAAAAAGGAAGATTTATTCATAACACACAGGGAAAGACCCAGGGAAACCCAGATAAAAATGATTTAAAAAAGTAATAATGATAAAACTGATAAAAACCATGAAAACCATAAACTTCACACCTGAGTCTCAACTCTCGCGGCTAGGTACCAAATGACTCACGGACCGGCCCCGGCAGCGATAAGAGGACACCAACAGTTTCTCAGGGATGTTATTCTGTCTGAGAACCCTCAGAAAGTAGTTTGTTTCTTTCTTTCTTTCTTTCTTTCTTTCTTTCTTTCTTTCTTTCTTTCTTTCTTTCTTTCTTTCTTTCTTTCTTCCTTCCTTCACAACCTCAGGAGTGTGTGTTTGGCAAGTCTGGTCCTTCCTGCTATTGACTCCCAAGAAGCAGAAGTCTGAGACTCTTGCCATACAGACCCTGTTGATGGTGACTGGCAGGATGTCATCTGCAACAAGTTCCTTGGTCTTTACGGTGTTCAGGAGCAAGTTGTTGTCCACGCTGTCAGCCACTGGGCCATAGGCAGATGCATCCCCCCCAGAAATTTGTCCTCAGGCTACAATCAGTCTTACGGTCAGTAAGACTAAAATAGTGCTTCTACTTAGAAAAATCCAACATTTCACTTCCTTAGTCACTTCCTCATTTTATGTTCCACTTCTATTTTTATTTAAAAGGGAGTTGTTCCATCTTTGCTGGATTGCTCTGCTCGTTTCTCTGCTGGAGAAACTCTTGCTGGAGAGCAGTGGGCTGGTTTGTGTTCTTAGAAGAGAATCTGTGTGGACTTGTGGAAAACACTAACTTGTAGAAACCAAGAACTTCTCTAGTGTTGATCTTCTATTTGAACTCTAATTTAATGTACAGTGGGGCAAAAAAGTATTTAGTCAGCCACCGATTGTGCAAGTTCCCCCACTTAAAATGATGATAGAGGTCAGTAATTTGCATCAGAGGTACACTTCAACTGTGAGAGACAGAATGTGAAAAAAAAATCCATGAATTCACATGGTAGGATTTGTAAAGAATTTATTCGTAAATCAGGGTGGAAAATAAGTATTTGGTCAATACACGTTAATATCTATTTTTTTAAAAATCCGTTTTCATAAATTACTGCCAATTTACAGGGACTCACACAGCTGAGTTGTTGCTTCCTCTTTTTAAATTGAGGAAACCCAATTTTCTTAAAGATGAGAAGCTTTTTCACAGAAGCAGCAATCTGATGTTTAAGTTCTCTTTTTCTTTACTTGATGGTAGCATAGAGGCTGCTGGCATCCGTGGAGGAAGCTTTAACAGTGGCGTAGGTAACTGTCTCACCTTCATCACTGTCATTTTTACCCCGAATCTGGAAGCACACAGAGCACAGGATAGTTCACCAGATGTAACACAACACAGTGAAAACATCATTTATAAATGCACCAATGAAGCTGAAACTCTGATCATATACATTACTTTGTTTTTATTGTGGGTCTTGTTGGCATAGGTGATCGAGGCGTAGGAAACACCATCTTCTGGATCCACCTACACAGTGAAGAGTGTTACTACTACTTTTAGCTTACTGCAATTACACATTCTTGAACAAATTGAAACAACAGCTGCTCTGGGTGTGGTGTGGGCAATCTTACTGTTTCCTGGCTGGTTTCTGGTGCACACTTAGTGACTGCAGGGTTTGAGGTCAGGCCCTGAAGAAATAAATATGTAAGAACTGATTTAATTCTGGTCTCTGAAGAATTTAAGCATCACTCGTCTAGTGTATGCGTTACATCTCCGCAGCTTTTAAGTTGCGTGAAATATAAATATATACAGTGGGGCAAAAAAGTATTTAGTCAGCCACCGATTGTGCAAGTTCCCCCACCTAAAATAATGACAGAGGTCAGTAATTTGCACCAGAGGTACACTTCAACTGTGAGAGACAGAATGTGAAAAAAAAAAAATCCATGAATCCACATGGTAGGATTTGTAAAGAATTTATTCGTAAATCAGGGTGGAAAATAAGTATTTGGTCAATAACAAAAATACAACTCAATACTTTGTAACATAACCTTTGTTGGCAATAACAGAGGTCAAACGTTTACTATAGGTCTTTACCAGGTTTGCACACACAGTAGCTGGTATTTTGGCCCATTCCTCCATGCAGATCTTCTCGAGAGCAGTGATGTTTTGGGGCTGTCGCCGAGCAACACGGACTTTCAACTCCCGCCACAGATTTTCTATGGGGTTGAGGTCTGGAGACTGGCTAGGCCACTCCAGGACTTTCAAATGCTTCTTACGGAGCCACTCCTTTGTTGCCCGGGCGGTGTGTTTTGGATCATTGTCATGTTGGAAGACCCAGCCTCGTTTCATCTTCAAAGTTCTCACTGATGGAAGGAGGTTTTGGCTCAAAATCTCACGATACATGGCCCCATTCATTCTGTCCTTAACACGGATCAGTCGTCCTGTCCCCTTGGCAGAAAAACAGCCCCATAGCATGATGTTTCCACCCCCATGCTTCACAGTAGGTATGGTGTTCTTGGGATGCAACTCAGTATTCTTCTTCCTCCAAACACGACGAGTTGAGTTTATACCAAAAAGTTCTACTTTGGTTTCATCTGACCACATGACATTGTCCCAATCCTCTGCTGTATCATCCATGTGCTCTCTGGCAAACTTCAGACGGGCCTGGACATGCACTGGCTTCAGCAGCGGAACACGTCTGGCACTGCGGGATTTGATTCCCTGCCGTTGTAGTGTGTTACTGATGGTGACCTTTGTTACTTTGGTCCCAGCTCTCTGCAGGTCATTCACCAGGTCCCCCCGTGTGGTTCTGGGATCTTTGCTCACCGTTCTCATGATCATTTTGACCCCACGGGATGAGATCTTGTGTGGAGCCCCAGATCGAGGGAGATTATCAGTGGTCTTGTATGTCTTCCATTTTCTGATGATTGCTCCCACAGTTGATTTTTTCACACCAAGCTGCTTGCCTATTGTAGATTCACTCTTCCCAGTCTGGTGCAGGTCTACAATACTTTTCCTGGTGTCCTTCGAAAGCTCTTTGGTCTTGGCCATGGCGGAGTTTGGAGTCTGACTGTTTGAGGCTGTGGACAGGTGTCTTTTATACAGATGATGAGTTCAAACAGGTGCCATTCATACAGGTAACGAGTGGGGGACAGAAAAGCTTCTTACAGAAGACGTTACAGGTCTGTGAGAGCCAGAGACTTTCCTTGTTTGAGCTGACCAAATACTTATTTTCCACCCTAATTTACGAATAAATTCTTTACAAATCCTACCATGTGAATTCATGGATTTTTTTTTCACATTCTATCTTTCACAGTTGAAGTGTACCTCTGGTGCAAATTACTGACCTCTGTCATCATTTTAAGTGGGGGAACTTGCACAATCGGTGGCTGACTAAATACTTTTTTGCCCCACTGTAAATAAATGGCCTGAACTTCTATGATCGAGTCCTGCATTTGAGTGTTGCCTGTTTAGTGATCCCTGAAAGTTTTCTTTCTGAAAGCATCCTGATGAGACTATTCAACACTGTTTATTTCTTTATTTGCATATTACATTATGTGTGTACACTAATATTCAAAGCCCAATAAGCTCATCAACAAATACGAGATGCAAAGGAACAGATGTAAAGCATAAAACAGATACATTTATTACTGATATAGTTGATATAAAGACAAACTAGCATGAGTTATAGCCAGTGTTACCAGTCCCATTCTGAAGAAATCACGGTGTCAATGAAAGCTCCACAGAGGCAAAAAATAAATTGCTGAAGAGGAGCTGGTCAGGTGCTCCAAAAAAGCACTATCATCCCTTTCAGACCTCCTCATCATTGGAGTCAACTAAAATTGTCCATAACAAGAACACATAGGTTTTAACAACTGAACAAAAAATAATTTGCACAGAGGTGTTCTAACTAAGAGATAAAATGAATGTTAACATGGTTGTCCAACTACAAAACAAGAGTTGATGTTGACATTGATGTTTTTGGTCAGTGGGTCTGACAGAAGCAGCACGGTCAGTCAAACTCCATCAGAAGAGCAGACATTTTCACAGTTTACTGCTCCATCGTTTTCATTATTACACACCTTTAAAAAACAAAATGGCATTCTCACACATCAATACCATCTGACAAGTCTAAATTTTGTGATCTTTGGGCATCCATTACTCTGCTTTTAGTGATTATTACCCAACAAAATTAGATTATAAAGGTATATTTGTCATTACAGTTTATTCATTTTGTAGACAACCTTGCCCAAGTCACTTCAGAAAATAAGTGCATTAAAGGTCAAGTTAGCATGCACTTGGTCCACAAAGAAAGAATGTAATAAATATTTAATAAGTCTACTTTAAAAACTCACAGTGTTTGTATCCATTTTTGCTGGTTTCCCTGACAAGACAAGACAAGACAAGACAAGGACTCAACTTTTGCTTCCACAAACAAAATTCAAGTTAATCCATCCTGCTTGGTAATATTCTGACACTTAACTCTTTTGTATATGATGATGATGACCACAACAGCTATTAGGAGTGCTAAACCCACAGTCACAATGATAAACATCCACCAGTCTGGTAAAGAATGTAAACAAGAGTCTAAGGAGCTTGGAAATAAAGCGACTGGATGTAAAATTCCTTAAAGATGTTTCAACTCTCATCTAAGATGCTTCTTCAGTTCATGCAAACAATATAACACAAACAAGAGAAATCTGTTTGCTGATTTATGTTCTGTTTAAAACAAATTAACATAAGAGGGGGAAAAAGAGGCAGCACACGTCACAACTCGGGCTACATCATCAAATTACTGTTTTATTGATCTGCATCTTCTTCCTTAATAATGAATATTGGCTAATCCTGTATTGCAATCCTTAAGCTTAAATTTCAAACTAACATTTTAACTACTGATTTTTAACTACTGATTTTATCTATTGTTCTGATTTTATCTGTTTTGCTTTTACATACTGTTTTGTTTGTTTGTTTGTTATTTAGTTAGTTTGTTTGCTTGCTTGTTTTAATCAATTTTAAATCATGCTTTTTATTTGTTTTTGTTTCTAATGTCTCTGTAAAGCACTTTGAATCACCTTGTTGTTGAATTGTGCTATACAAATAAACTTGCCTTGCAATGATATTAAGAGCTACTTATTAATATCAGTTTGAAGCTACTTCCACTTACATAGATACAAGCAACATAAAACATTGCATATAAAGGAGTGACATGAATACACGAACAAAAATCAGTTTAGGAAAAAGTAGATATCAAAATAGAAAAACAGTACATTTCTTCAAAAATGTCATTTAGATGATTTTAAATGGTTATTCTTACCTGTTTTCTTACTCTTACTTGGCGACAGTAATCTTACAGATGTACCACATGTCTGTGTACAAGATATCTGTCATTACCTGGGATTCTGAGAGATAAATTGTTTCTTTCTTTTTTCTTTTTTAATCTAGGCTTACAGTCTCTCTTTGTCAAAAACATGCAGACTACTGTTAATCTCTCAGTGCTGTTGTTTGACCCAAAGGTAAATACAACTCATCAAGACAACCTGGTTGTGTCTATCTCAGTTTATTTCAGATTTCATCAACAACTCTGTCACTTGGAATAGACTCCACCCAGCTATGATTCTAATCTAGATATGTGCTTAACAAAATCTGTGGATGTGTGACCTCTGGGTATCAAGAACTGATGAAAACATTCCTCCTGTCACATACTCCTGTTTTTGTCCTTTGTTTCTCAGCCGTCATCCTGTGTTCTTTCTCTCCTCTGCCTCATTTTACAGTTTTATCTCACTCGAAATGTGTCTCCCACCATGTGAAGATGAAACGGATGATGTTAAATATTCCCATGTAATTAATTTGTCTAAGAACCCGGAGCGTTAAACCCCAGCAATACACATAGAAACTCCTGATCGATCTCTCTGACTCAAAGCTTCCCTGATAGTACAAATGTCCTCCATCTGTAATGGAGTCTATTTTGTCTAGCAGCTCGTGGACTTGGAGCCTCTCATCCATCTCTTCATTGTTGAACACGTGGTACAGACCGCTGCAGTTTTTAAGCAGTTCCTTCAGGTTGTTGTCTTTGCTGACAAACTTCTCTATGTCAATGGTGTTTTTCAGTCGGTCTCCATATGTGAACAGGACCATGGTGTGTTTGGAAACGTCAGGACTCAGCATTGTCTGCAGGCTTTTCAGCCCTTCCTGCTCTTGTTTGGTGAATCTTCCGAGCTGGAGGACGAGGAGGAAAACGTGAGGACCTGGAAAGCTCAGCTTGAGTGCTTTTAACATCTCTGCTTTCACCATGTTTATAGACAACCGAGTGCTGAAGAGTCCAGGAGTATCGACCACAGAGATTCTGCGACCCTGAACATCAGCTTCTAGTTTCTGACTACACAGAGTCACTGGGCTGGAACTGATCTTACAGTCAAACGCCTTCTTTCCCAGGATGGTGTTTCCCGCTGAACTCTTCCCCACTCTCTCCTGCCCCACCAGCACCACCCTGAGGCGTGAGCCTGAAACAACACAGGTCATCAGGTGGCGTTACACCAGTGTATCAGTATGCTCACCACCTGTGCACATAATAGCTCATTTTATAAACAGCAGATAACAATAAAAAGCATTTCAGACAGCATGTGCTTTTTCTCTTGATGTAATTTATTTTAAAAGGATCACTTTAACATTTTTTAGACTTAATAATCCAGAGGGGCACATTTGACCAAACGTCCGGCCTGTTCCAGCCTGTTTGCTTTGATCACCTTTGAGTCCATCAGTGGCAAACAAAGTGACACACACACACACACACACACACACACACACACACACACACACACACACACACACACACACACACACACACAGAGTTATCAATCAGTTATTGCTTTTGAATATAGGAACATAATTAAAAGGTTCAGTGTGGATAATGTGTTCTACTGACATACAACATAAGGACATGTCAAGGGCTGCAGACAAAAAAATCATAAAAATAATTAATGAAACAAGATGCTAATCTATATCTGTATCTGAGCAGCAATCAGCCTTATGATAAAGATAATATGGTGACAGAACAGGAAAAATAAACAATATTTATGAAATATAGTTTAAAGTTTATCTAAATTTTTCATAGGGCTGGAATGATCTAACTAATTACTGCAATCCTTTGTGTTTTACTGTATGTTGCATCCTGTTTCATCTTTCACTCTGAAATATATATCTTGTTTGGGAACCCCGGCATATGCAGCTGCAACAGCAGCTCCAAAAGCAGCTCCAACTCCAACTCCAACAGCCGCTCCAGCAGCAGCTCCAGCAGCAGCAACTCCAGCAGCGGCTGCACCAGCAGCAGCTAAACCTAGACCTCCAGCAGTAGCTCCAATAACAACACCCTTTAGAACAGCCTGAATAAAGGAGTTGTCTTCCTCTGCCTTTCTTCTTGCTTCTTCAAGATTCATGTCTGGATATTTTTCCAGAAGTTCTTTAATCTTTTGTTTTATGGCTCTCTCGGCCTCTTGGAACATTTCGTTGGTGTAGAAGCCTCCTCCATTTAGTTGAATCATTGCACTGATCTTCAGCAGCAGCTCTTTAAGCTGAGAGGGATCTCTGTCATCATTGTCAAAACATGATGATTTCTGTGACACTGACTGATGAAGCGGCGGAGATCTGGATTCTCATTAATTAATTTTTCTATGGAGGAATGTCTTTTCTTCAGCTCATCTCCATGGGTAAACAGTACCATGGTGTAACGTGATGCCTCTTTTCCAAATATTGTCTGAATGATTTTCACTGATTTTTGTTCTTCTTTTGTGAATCTGGTTGGCTGGAGCACAACCAAAAAAAACATGTGGCCCAGGAGCAGCAAAGGACATGCATCGAGCAATCTCTCTCCTCACCTGCTCTTCAGATTGTTTTGTGTCACCCAGTCCTGGTGTATCAATTACAGCCAGTTTAAGGCCACCAAACTCTCCCATCTTTTTCTCACACACTTCTGTCACTGAGGAAGAAGTCAGCTCAGATTTAAAAGCATCTCTTCCTAAGATGGTGTTTCCTGCTGCACTCTTCCCAACTCCAGTTTTCCCAACAAGTACAATCCTGAGATCTGTGAGAGAACACAATGATGTTACCTGTTTGCCCCCATCAGTTTATTTTATCTACAGTGGTCCCTCGCCATAACAGGGTTTACCTTTCAAGGTCTTGCTCTTTCGCTGATTTTTTTTTTGCAATTTTGCATGCTTTTTCTTTTCTTTTCCCCCCCACACAAATGTGTTCGGCATCCTGATTGGCTGTAAACAACTGTCAATCAGTCTCCTCGTGCCATGTCTCCTGTACAGTACAGAATGCGTTCAGCTTGTCAAATTTACATAAATCTTCGATCGCTAGCAGTGTGACTCTGAAGTGCTGTACCGTCAAAGGCACCTGCGGTAGCACTCAAAAGGCAGGGGAAGATGCTAACCAACGCACAAAAAGTTGGACCTTTTGACATGCTAAAGGAAGCTAAAAGTTACCGTATTTTTCGGACCATAAGGCACACCAGGTTATGAGGCGCATTAAACGAAACAAAAGAGTCAGATAAGTCAAACTTTACTCAACTCGTTCTTCTTGCTTCATCTACTTCTGTCCCATTGATTCATTAATATTGAATTCTCTCACAGCTGCTCTATTCCCATGTCCTGCACCTGAAAACAGGGTTTAATCTTTGGTTTCATTCCATAATACTGGACTTATTTTTCTACGAAGGTTTGAACTTCGAGGGTGTTTAAACAAGAGAGAAAAGTGCCTGTCTGAGAAAAGTGTATAAAGTGTGTAGTGAGGGATTTTACAGCCTTAAAACATCTACAGTGGCTTGCAAAAGTATTCGGCCCCCTTGAACTTTTCCACATTTTGTCACATTACAGCCACAAACATGAATCGATTTTATTGGAATTCCACATGAAAGACCAACACAAAGTGGTGTACACGTGAGAAGTGGAACGAAAATCATACATGATTTCAAACATTTTTCACAAATAAATAACTGCAAAGTGGGGTGTGTGTAATTATTCAGCCCCCTTTGGTCTGAGTGCAGTCACTTGCCCATAGGCATTGCCTGATGACTAAATAGAGTGCACCTGTGTGTAATCTAATGTCAGTACATACAGCTGCTCTGTGACGGCCTCAGAGGTTGTCTAAGAGAATATTGGGAGCAGCAACACCATGAAGTCCAAAGAACACACCAGACAGGTGAGAGATAAAGTTATTGAGAAATTTAAAGCTTAGGCTACAAAAAGATTTCCCAAGGCTTGAACATCCCACGGAGCACTGTTCAAGCGATCATTCAGAAATGGAAGGAGTATGGCACAACTGTAAACCTACCAAGACAAGGCCGTCCACCTAAACTCACAGGCCGAACAAGGAGAGCGCTGATCAGAAATGCAGCCAAGAGGCCCATGGTGACTCTGGACGAGCTGCCGAGATCTACAGCTCAGGTGGGGGAATCTGTCCATATTAGTCGTGCACTGCACAAAGTTGGCCTTTATGGAAGAGTGGCAAGAAGAAAACCATTGTTAACAGAAAACCATAACAAGTCCCGTTTGCACTTTGCCACAAGCCATGTAGGGGACACGGCAAAAATGTGGAAGAAGGTGCTCTGGTCAGATGAAAATAGGAACTTTTTGGTCAAAATGCAAAACACTATGTGTGGCGGAAAACTAACACTGCACATCACTCTGAACACACCATCCCCTACTGTCAAATATGGTGGTGGCAGCATCATGCTCTGGGGGTGCTTCTATTCAGCAGGGACAGGGAAGCTGGTCAGAGTTGATGGGAAGATGGATGGAGCCAAATACAGGGCAATCTTGGAAGAAACCCTCTTGGAGTCTGCAAAAGACTTGAGACTGGGGCGGAGGTTCACCTTCCAGCAGGACAACGACCCTAAACATAAAGCCAGGGCAACAATGGATGGTTTAAAACAAAACATATCCATGTGTTAGAATGGCCCAGTCAAAGTCCAGATCCCCCCAGGCCACCCCGCTGGACACGCCACTGTCTACACAATGTTGATTCTTGGCTCCACCTTGCACTACAGCAATAACCTCCTCATTAGGTTGGCAGATAATACAACTGTGGTGGGTCTTATTAGTAACACTGATGAGTAGGGATGGGTACCGGTATCCGGTGCCATTATGGCACCGGTTCTGACATAAACGGTAATAACCAGACCGAAAAGCAGCGCACATTTCGGTGCTTCATTTCGGTGCTTTTTTTTCCCTGAGATGTCATACACTTCGGATTCTAGCCAATCATTTTACCTTTGCGAGCGTAGTAGGCGGGTCCAGGTACGTACGTTCTTTTAGAGCAGAGCTACAGATTAAAAATGCCCAAAGCGAAGCAGTCAAAAGTCTGGCTGTACTTCACAGCAAAAGATGCAAACTCAGCAGCCTGCAACAAGTGCTTTAAGGTGATACTGTGAAAAGGAGGTAACACCTCGAATCTGATGAAACACCTGGCGACGCATAGGGTTTTTTTAAAAGCCGAGAAATGCGCCGTATTTGATAGCTTGCTGCGAGACCTCACACCGTGCGCATCTACTGCGGGTGTGGTGCCTGTTATCGACCCGGAGTTAGCAACATGCACCCGAAGAGGAGAGTCCTGGCCCCTAGCCCTGCCAGTGTAGCAGAAATGATGACGGATGATGATGGCAGCAGCAGCCGTTCTTCTCTGCATGAGTAGCTTAATGTTGTTCGTGTGTAATTTACATTGAGTAGGCTAACCACGTTATTAAATTAATGCATGTAAGGTGAACTAGCAAACATCATCATAGCTACATGCGGCTGTCTTCTTGTTTGATGGCAGATACTCCCTTCACCCTGGCCAAAAAGGCTAAAATGACCAAAGAAAAAGTGGAAAACAGTTAAACATGAAAGGTTTTGGACAAAGTTTGTGTTTTTTTTTTTTTTCCATTGTTTAAGCACTGCTTCCAGCCAAGAGTGATACCATATATGCCCTATAGCTGCAGGGGATAACCCTTTTTATAAAAAACAGCTGAACATGAGAGGTTTTTGGACAAAGTTTGTGTTCTTGATTCTTTAAGCACCGGTTCGTGCACCGTTTAAGTGCAGGGATAGTTCAGTAGGTAGAGTAGTGGCCCCATGATCGGAAGGTCGGGGGTTCAACTCCACTGAACGGCTACCCTGAGGTACCCCTGAGCAAGGTACCGTCCCTACACACTGCTCCCCGGGCGCTGCATTGATGGCTGCCCACTGCTTCACTGGGTGAATGGGTTAAATGCAGAGGAACTATTTCCCCATGGGGACTAACACGCACACTTTACTTTACTTTAAGCACCGGCACCGTTTCAAAAGTACCGGTTTGGCACTGGTATCAGATAAAACCTAAACGATACCCATCCCTACTGATGAGATAAACTACAGGAAGAAGGTGAATCAGTTGGTTACTCAAAATAAATGGTGCTGCTGTGGAGAAGGTGAGCAGCACAAAAATTTCTGGGTGTGCACATTATACAGGACCTCTCCTGAACATGCAACACTGCATCACTGGCCAAGAAAGCACAGCAATGCCTCTACTTCTTCTGTAAACTGAGGAAAGCAGGATCCCCAGTACCCATCCTGTGCACTTTCTATCATGTCACCATTTTCAAAACAAAGTTGGCATATCATCCTGCAAACCCTGACTACAAATCTGTAGAACTCTGCCTATGGTTCCTAAGTGCTGACAGGGTGATCTTCTTGTAGTGTTGATCTTCTTGGGATGTCCACTTCATGGCCTGTCTCTGACATAGCCTTCAATTTGGAGATGGTAGTAGGACTTATTCCAAATAGTGATGCAGCTTGAAACTGCCCAATGGCACAGGCACTAGTCTTATGAATGATTATCGTCACCTGAAGTACCAGAAGCTCAAAACTAGAGTTAACAGCAGAATAAGCAATTTGGTATTGAGAGAGGAGATTTAGCAAGTTTTTCATTAGTTTTTTTTTTTAAAACATAATTAATATTTTTTTATGCAACCCCCCCCCCCCCCCCCCCAAAAAAAAAAAACCCTGTACAGTAACTATAACTGGTTCATGTAAACAGCAGGAGTTTTTGCAGTTGCAGTAGTTAGACTAAAAAAATGTGTCAGACAGATGGAGGAAATGCTCTGAAGCTGAGGTTTGAATTATTATTATTTATTGGTTTTTTTGCCTGTCCCGTTTGGTTCTTTTGGCATCAGAATTATTGTCTAAAAGCAAAGAAAGATGCCCAACGGATTTCCTTTACCAAATGGACCATCCCAGCCTTGCCGTATTGGTCTATTTGATTCACCTTTTATTGTTTATTTTATTTTATTTTCACTTGCTAAATACAGGATGGACTTGACTGGGGAAAAGAAAAGGGAGAAAGAAAGAGGGAAACAAAAACAGCGTTGAAAAGGAATTGTGATAAAGGGCTAAAAACAAAAACCAACAAAACAAACAGACAAAAAATACATATATCAATCACCTGGATCACCTGTTGAGAAAGAAAAAAGAGAAAACAAGCAAAAAAAAAAAACCCCAGACAGTAAGGTTTGAATTAGACACAAAGATTCAAATATTTTGGGTAGAGCTCAGAGTGACATGACTTTGTTTGCTCTTTTTTTTTTTTTTTTTTTTTTCCCAGAACAGATTTTTTTCCTGGATTGCTGTGCACTGAATATGAAAGCCAGATCAGTTTCTTTTTATCCCTGTGGTTACACAAGGCCACAAAAAGCACTTTTTTTTTCCTCTCTTGGCGAAGGCGGTCGCACTTTTCTCCTCTCCTCCTTCCCCTTATCTTCCCTGCTTAGCCTCTTGTGTCCTTGTCCTGTCTCATGTGTATTACTTTCCCTGGAACAGTCTCTCACTGTCGTTCTCTAAAACCTAAAAGAGAATTATGGATTTGATCAACTGGTCTCTGAATGCTATTGACACCCTTTTCTCAACAAGAAGACTGGGCTTGGGAGAGCCCGAGTGCCCTGGAGGGACATTCCCTGCCGGATACACGATGGACGGGTGGCAGAAATGGAGGATCATGTGCCTGGCGGGACTGTCGATCGAGGACGCTGAAGATATCTGATCGGAGCTGGCTTGGCCCTGGCTTATCAGAGAATTAATTCAAACACCCCCCCCCCCAAGGCTGCCCGCTGGAGATTGAAACGATGGGACGAGGTGCGACTTCTCACACCGGACGCAGCATGGTTAACACCTTGGAAACGCTTACAGCTGCCGTAAAGACTCAAAATAACACCATTGAGCGTATATTGGGATACATCAAAGAGAGGCCTGCTCAAAATGAGACCCTTGAGCGAAAGTTGGAACACATCGCAGAACGGCTCACTGCAGTTGTGGGGTCTCAGAATCAAAAGAATGACAACACCACGGGACGGAAGTTTGATACCATCATGGGAAGGCTCGCGGTTCTCCAACGGGAAATTGAGAGACCAGTGTCGGAGTGTTACAGTTTTTGCCCACTGCTTGAACACATTTTGCAAAACCCCGCTCTCTGTGCCAAAACTGTACACACAAGTACACATGACACAACACTGGGAAATATACCATTCACATCTGTGCCAAATTGGAACTCTACTCCCAAAACCTAAACTCTGCTGTCAAAACCTAACATTCCTTTGTCAAAATGTAACTCTGTTGACAAAATGACACATACTTGCATCATATGCAAACACTCACAGATCAGGGGGAACACACTAGTCTGCTGTACATAAAACACTGCAGTCCTTGATTCCCATTGTTTATTCAGAAGGCACATTTACAGGAGACACATTTCCAAACAACCATAAACGCAAATAGACCTACTCAATACTGTACATTGCAGTACCATGAATACAGGTACAGCAAATAAAACAACAACAACACAATAGTACTGCAATAGAAAAAACACTATACTGTAAACACAAAAAACCATGACAATTGTGCATAAGTGGGCTCATGGATCCCGCCGTCTGTTGGGGTCTGGCCACAGGACCTCATCAACATCGCAAGCAATGTCCTCTCCCGCTAGGCACCGGGGTAAATATCCTCTTGCTCTCCCTCCATCCATGCTTGCAAAGTTCTTGGAATGGCTACGCTGAGGGCTTTTTGTAGTTGGCTAATTGGTGTTCGGTTTTGCAAGTAGGTGCCTTCAGGTGTGTATTTGAGTGGTTGCAATTACCCGATGTGTTTTGTATTTTGGATACATGTGTTTTCCAAATGGCACCCTGAGATTTCATTTTGTGAGCGAAGTGTCTTATGTATGAAATAGAGTGTAGCATGCAGGACCATGTGTGTTGCATAAAGGGGTAGGTGTGTTGCATAAAGGAGTAGGAGTGTTGCATAATTGGTACTGGGGTGCAAAGCAGCGCTTTTGTTTAAGGTATGGGTACATGTGTTTGAGGTATGGTAACAAAAGCTTCACGTTGTGTTACTTTAGTCTGAGCATGGGTTTATAGTGTTCAAGCAACGGGCAAAAACTGTAAGAACAGCTTTGAAATTCTCCTGAGCTGCTCGCATAAAAGAAAAATCAACAACATCAACATGCAGACACCACGGCGCCAGCTGCGGGCCCAAGGCTGGAGCCGAACAAAAGCTCCCAGATAACGACTGTGTGTTGACTATTCTTCCCATTCCATGCAAGGCCACCTGGGTTGGCTGGCAGACTGTATACTTAGCCTGATAGGGCGGAGGACACTGTCTCAGCTGAACTCTGGACACGCGCACACACATATACTTACACTGATAAGCACGCACTCATCCCCCTCCCTTTCCAAATGCTTGTTTCCTGTGTGCCGCGCTGGAATGGTAGCGCTGTGCAGGATGACTGCTGTGTTTCCTTCGGATTTCTCCTCACCCCCTACCCAACCTTGTGGCTTGTCACGTGCTCCAATGTTGTACTGTGGACATTTATGTGCTCTCTGTGCAGAGGAGTTTTTTTTGTTTCCTGTTCTCATGCTGTCCTCCCATAGGTGCCCAGCATGAGTATAGGTCTCTTTTTCCTCTTCTACTTTCCCATTGTTGTGTACTTTTTCAGTGTTTTCCTGTAACGCTGCCGATCTCCGACCTGTATTCCCATGTGATGTCTATGTTGTGTGCGTAAGTCGGGGGGGTTTCTATTCCACTGCGGGGCAACCTGCATGTGGCCAATAGAGTCTTTCATTCAACAATGAGCTATTATACGAAAACCCGCTGAGAACATGTGAGTCCCCACATGTCGTTTTCACGTCCCACGTCTCAGACAAAGTAAAACGTGAGACACATTTCGTTTGATGTGGTGTCCAACTTGTGTCGTTTAGTTTATTTCAGTGTTTTATTTTTTAGAACACATGTTATACTTGTTTTAGCAGCTCATTTTTAACTAAAACTGTTATTAAGAATATTATGATATAGGATTTTAGTGCTGTTTGTGGATATTCTGAAGACTGATGTAAAGTTGTCTTCAGAAACGATCAAGTTATGTGTTTTTAATATTCATTTCAGCTGCATCCTAAACTCTATTTTATATATTATTCCAGTGTAACAAACAAATCAGTCTAGTCTTTACTGGAACCTTTCAAAATAATTCACAGTTGAAACACTCCAACTCACAACAGAGCATCCCTCCATCAGGTCCAACCTACTATCAGTGGCTCTAAGGTGCCTGTGCTGATAGCTCTAGGTCTAACAAACTGCATTCAAAACAGGTGGGTTATGTGGTGGCTAACTGTCCAAAGATATAATGGGCATAACAAACTTAAAAAAAAATTAAAAGAGGACCATGTGAGACATGTAAATCAGAAATTCTAGTAAAGTTTTTTTTTTTTTTTTCTCTTCTTTTTTAAATCTCTAGTAAATGGCCACACAGAGACCAAGTTCACGCGCTATTTGCATGCCACACATTCTGGAAACGACATTCAACCTGCAGCCATTTTGTTAAGGGCAACTGCCATTAGTGAAGCTAGACTGAAAAGTAATAGCCTGGACTGAAGTCTTAAAAACAATGGAGACATACCTTTTATGATTTAATTTTAACCTTGCCGTTTTTTCTCTCTCTCTCTTTTTTTTTTTTTTTTTTTTTAAACCTTGGATACTTCTTTTCTTAAAGAAAACTAATAAAATAGAGATCGCCCCGTGCTTTAATTCTGAGATGTTTATTATAGAAATTAATTTTAAATGAGAGTGAAAGTGATAAAAGTACACACCTTCCAATGCAGGTTTGCCAGCCATGTTTTTGTTTTTTGTTGTTTGTTATTTCCTAAGCAGTTGATCGAGTGTGTTCACTTTCTGGGGGTGACATTGAATAGTTTCGTTTCACTGAAAGAGCTGTAATATAGTCTGACCGTAAACTCCTCCCCAAGTGACACAAACAAGAGGTGGAGTAAATAACTTAGCTGCCCTCCAAATCCCGGTATGGCAGTGTAGGAAGTCAGAGACTCAAAAAATCACCCGTTTCTCTGAATCCGACTTAGTATTGATGATCACCCCCTGTGATTTATTTAGGCTTCTTCATCTATTAGTCGGTCAAAGGTTCGCTGTTATTTATTCACACACAGGAACAGAATAGACAAAAGATTCTGTAAACGAGAAATCCATTTTCCAAATCTGACTTGGGGGAGATATTACAGTGTTTAGAGATGATATATGTAAAACAAAATAGATGTAGTGATATCATAAAACGCCTCAGCAAGCGTGGTGTGAGACGAGTATTAATTAACTCTATTCACAATGAAAGTATATCACTCTATATTTAAACAGATAAAAATAAAGGCAAAGTATGTAAATACTTAAGAGCCCGTTCCCTTCCCTCTCCACCCTCCTTTATCTTTGAAGTTTCTGCTCTCCTTCGCTCTCTGGCGCCTTTTCCCTTGAGGCTTTTAGTAGGTGCAGCAGGTGAGCTGTTGTACACTTGTTTTCCATTTTCTTGTTTACCTCAGTATTTAAAGTTACAGTAGGTAAAAAACAAATCTTCACTACATCAGTTCAGCTGCTGAATTTGAACAGTTTAAAGTCAGACAGATGTGATTCACAGATTTGACCTAATAGTCAGGACACCGTGTATTTTCAGTAACGTCAGCCCCTCCTTTGCTCACGCCTTATGTAAACAGCCGTCCATAAGTAGCCTGTTTGAATTTTTACAGTCCTTAGGAGAAATTGGGGAGGGAGATGACTCCCGGGCATTCCTGAGTCTTTCGGGCCACGGCAAAGGCGGCCCGAGGAGGAGTGGGCACTGCGGCTGCTGCCTCTGTTAGTGTGTCTCAGCTTGCCCACCTTTTCGCTGATGTTTGTGAAGGGACCAGCTGGTTGACGCAGCGAGGGAGGTAGTAGTAACGTTGCCAGAGGACCATTTGACCGCGCGACCCATAACGCCATGAGGGCAGCCACGACCCTGAGGAGATGTTTCTCTGCAGGGCAGCAGGGTGCACCAAGGTCGTTATCTCCAACTCCCGACACAATTTGATTCCCCTGCGTCAGGAGCGCGCACCGGGCAGGGACAGCGGATCCAGTTGACTCCGCCTTCATTCCAACCTGCGAGACGTGGAAATAGTGATGTTTTACTTTTGTGCGTGCGGGGGGAAGGGGGCGGGGGGGGTTGTTACGTTATGGTTCAGTGTATGGATTACAACAGAGCGTTCTGCCATAGCTCTTTTCTTCCACAGACTACTTCTTACAAAACTTTATACATTTCAATGAAATTGTAAAGCTGAAGGATCAAGATTACTCAATTATTTTGGGCTAGCAGCATGAACGTAAAACTGTTAAAGACTCAACTTGAAATGCAGACAAAATTAAAGAAATAAAATTGTTAACATTATAAGGCAGATTATACACAATTACTCTTCAGTGTACCCATGGAAAACTTGCTGTCACTGTGAAAACGTTTTACAAGGCAAACAACGAAAAGCTTTTTTGTACATGTGGGCTTTCCACACAGAGCTGGTGGAACCATTGCATACACCTGTCCCACTGAATCTGTCAAAAAAAAAAAAAAATAGGGCCAGCCTTAAATTTCTGAGGATTTCTTGTAACCGCTTGACAACAAGAATTTATGATTAAGTTTCCCCAGCTGTCATCAGTGTCGCGTTCTCTCGCTGCAGTAGTGGCAGGTAAATACCCCATTGTTAAGAAACAATTCACAAAGACGCAGACTTGACACTGAACTAAACCTACACTAAACACGAGGGCACATGACACAAAACCTAAGGACAAAACCTTAAACCAGAATAAACTGAAACATAGACTCATAATAATAATCAACGAAGCATAACAAGACAATCAGGATACCACCATAATAAAGAAAAATATAGGAAACTGAAAATCCTGGGTCAAAATGACCCAGAGCCGTGACACATAACTTTTCAGAGATGACATTTTTCTTTTCAGTTGTGTAGCTAGTAACTGGGAATCAAAGTAGCTAACCTCTCCAAATTACTGTTATATCAGTTAACAACAGCTTATCAGATAACAAGCTTAAACATGAAAAAGTACATCAGTTTATTGATTTGTTTAAATAAAACAGCTCATTCATTATTTCTGTAATACATCCAACTTTCATAAATGTCTACATATTTAAAATATTACAAATATTTCAACTGATTGGAGTATAAGTTTTCATTTTGCATTAAAATAAACAAATAATAATAAAAAATAAATATTAACAATTAAATAAAAAATACTGTTAGGACTTACTAACAAACAGTGTTATTATTACACCTGAAAAGCATGAATTCTGGGATCTCCAAAAGTTGATTCTGTTCATCTGGACGTAGTGTTTTCAGTGGGAGAAACGTTTCGTCACTCATCCAAGTGACTTCTTCAGTCTGAGCAGACTGCAGGTTTCCCCAATCTTATGTAAGATTTCATACACACACTCAACACACACAATGAAACTACACGAAATGAGTATACCACTAAACTTGAAGTAAAATTATGAAAATTCAAAGAAAGAAAGTATAGAAATACAAAAAGCCTAAATTTAAAACCTAAAATATCAGTAAAGCCTAAAACACAACCTTCACTGTCTTGGGTCAAAAAAGGTTCGGTAATATTAAGGGGACACATTTGCAACCCGAAGTTCATTCCACTTTTGTGACCTGTCATTAAACAAACAGGTAAACAAATCAATAGGATTGCAACGAGGACTGAATGGATCCAAGTACAAGTGAATAAGATTTATTGAGATTTATTGGAATAAAGTATAAATGTTATTGTCCTTCAAAATGCCTTATATGTGCTACTTTTCCAGCTTTGTAATATGTAGATTTTGTTGTGTAGCCTCTTATTTGTGATTGTCTCTGATCACTCTGTTTTGTTTCTGACATAACAGAATGAGAGCGAAGCACTCCATTTATGAGCAAATTAACCTTATAGCAGCTTTATCCAAAAAGCAGTATGGATTTGTGTGGATTGTTATGTGTAGTCAGAAATGTTTTGCATTAATATAAGAGGAATTGAATATCTCATTAAACTCCAAACAACAGATCTGCAGGAAAAATATCAAATCATAAGTAAAGAAATATTAATACTTAAGCAAAAGACACAGCAAAAGTATGTCTCTTTCTGCAATTTCACACAAATCTGTTATTGTTTCAAGCTGTTGATGGTAGCATAGATGTTTAGAGGTTTGGGATAAGAACAGGGGGAAGCTTTCACCATACTGTAGGTAACTGCTTCATCTTCATCTCTGCCATTTTTTGCCAGAACCTAGAGGTTAATTTACATTGTGATTAGTTTTATAATGTATACAGTCACTTGCCATTTTGTTAGGCTCACCTGTTTGACTGCTCAATAATGCAAATAATCACATAATCATATGTCAGCAATTGTGCATTTGCTAAAATAATGTAGTAGTTTTTTGTCGACATGGTCAAGGTGATTTCCTGAGGTTTACACTGAGCATCAGAATGGCAAAGAAAGGTAATTTAATTGATGTAGCATGATTGTTGGTGGCGGACAGGCTGCTCTGAGCCATTCAGAAACTATTGATGCACTAGGATTTTCCTTTATAGACAAAAGTCATTAAAAAGAGAGGAACTCCACTGAGCAGCAGTTCTCTGAGCAAAAGGCCTTGTTGATATGAGAGGTCAAAGGCCAGTTTGCGTCTAGCTGATGGAAAGGCATCAGTAACTCAAATAACCAATTATTAAAACCAAAGTAACCAAAACGAAAATAGAAAATTGGAAAAATGTTGCCTGTTCTAAAGAGTCTTAATTTGTGCTTTTAAATTTGAAAAGCAGGGACTTTGGTTTAAACAAAAGCATGGCACCATCCCGTTTCAGTCTGGTGGTGGGTATATTGATGTGAGGGATATTCTGATCTTGGGCCTTTTCTTTATGCCAAAGCCAAACTGTTGTTGCTGACCATGTCTTTTTTCTTTTTTTAGTGTACCCATCTTTTGATAGTTGCTTCCATCAGGATAATGTACCATGTTATCCAGCTTAAATCACCTCACATTTGTTTCTAGAATAAGAAATTGGGTTCAGTGTACACCTTTGGGATGTGGTGGAGTGGGAGATGTCATCAAGGCTCTGCAGCAACAGTGTGATGCTATCATTTAAATATGAATCAAAATTCATGAGGAATGTTTGCCACTAAGAATTAAGGCAAAAAGGGGGCCCAGCTATGTAAAAGCAAAGTGTACATAAATCTGCCCGGTCCATGTAATTGATAACAATAAGGTTACCAAAGTTTTAGTAGTACTCTTGGTGAAGGTGATGGAGGCATAGCGAACAGCATCTTCAGGATCAGCCGACACAGAGACAACAACATAATGATTGCTGGGTTGATTCCACACTTCAGAGAGGAAGCAGTGCATAACTCTTTACTATTACAGAGAGCTGAATAGTTGTGAAAGCAGACTGAGTCAGTATAAGGTCATTTTTCTGTTTTCTTCTTCTCTTTTTAAAAAAGAAATTGGATATCATCATAAATTAAAAGAAAAAAATTGCTGAATTTATTTTAATTTAATAAAACATTAAAAGATAAAATACAATTTTAAGTTCGCATGTGCTTAGTTTATCCCAGATTGGGATACAAAAAGTCTTTAGCAGTCATAGCCTATAACAAGCTTATAATTAAAGCAAAACTTACAGTGATTTCCCTGGTCTGCAATCTGTTTTCAGAAAAAGAGAAACCCAATAGAGTCTTCAGGCTGCTTAGATATTTTTGTTTATAAAAGGTTCATCTTGTGGAGGCTCTTACCTTTAAATTTCTTCCACTGGATGGATGGATGGATGGATGGATATAACAACAACTACACATATTAGGAGTGCTACTACACCCACTAATGCAGCAATCACCTTCCCCCATTCTGAAGAAAAGGACAACATTTAAAAAAAATTCCAGTTTCTGTTCTGTTCATTGGCTAAAAATAAAATACTTTTTGTTTTGTTTTGTTTTTTTCCAGGCAAAGAAATGTTTAATCATCTTCTTGTGAGTAAAGAGATTCTTGTTGAGGAACAACATGATGTAAGACTTAGATGTGACTTAGAACATTAACTTTTAATAGGAAATGTGTCAAAATACAACATTTGAATTTCTTGGAAGGACAGTAGCAGAGTTTATATCAATACTGATTATTCTACATGGAAATTACTTGGATTGCAAATTGAGACGAAGAGCCCAATGACAACATTAACTTATATAGAGAGTCACCAGTACACAGGAGTACAGGAACTGCAATATTTTTAAAATTAAAAAAAATAAAATAGAAACGAATCAAAACAAATACCAAATTCTCACCTCTTTCCATACCTTCATATTGTCATCATCATCATTTTTCACTTGGCACTTGAATAAATCATAATTCTTTGATGTGTAAACATTATGAGAAGTTGTAAATGTCACACTGGCTGAGCAGGCAGACTGTGACGTCTTCAAGCCTTTGTTATTATTATCAGTGGATTTATCTTCATACAGCCACTTGACTGTGTATCAGCATTGCTCATACATTGACACAGAGCAGGTCAAGGTCACCATGTTGCCTTCTTTACGTTCGCTCACTGATGATAAAAGAAAAGAAAAAATAAGGAGAATTTTCGGCAGTCCTCAGAGTAACTATGATTTTTACAGTAATATGATGTTGAACTGAGCCGTTTTGAGCTGATAGTATTATGATGGAAATACCCACTGTTAACAGGAAAGAGTCTGTTTATAAAACCTGGACCTTCTTGTTTTCCTGATTTGTTGAACATTCTGCAGGTGTAATCACCAACATCCTCAGCTGTGACATTTATCACCAGCGAACAGTTTACAGTCACACTTAGTCTGGGTGATTTATTCTTAGCATTTGCATGCATCTTCCCATTTTCAAACAGTGTCACTGCGCTCGGCTTTCTAGATGTAGTGAAGAGCCAGGTAGTGCTGTTACATTTTTCCTGATCATCTTTCACATTTCCACAAGACAAAGTGACTTTATCTCCAACTCTGACAGGACAGAGTCCTGAACTTCTGTTGCTGGTAAAATCAGAAACAAATGCAAAAATGATTATATAATATGATTATGATTATAATAATTTTAGAGACATCAGTTTTTAAATAGTATTTCTCATTTTGACAAAGAAATTATTTGAGGGGGGCCTGAATGACTAAATAGAATGATACTTATACTATATAGCATCTTTTTTAATTCAATCTTTTTCACTTAATTAAACTGAAAGTGGTTTCTCCCTGACGATGAAGACACTCTAAACTTGGGCAAACGTTTTGTGTTTACATCTCTTTCAACCAAGTAAAAGTTTGAAATTCTATTTGTAAATGTACACGTATCCTTACCTGATAATTGAAGTATATGTACCATTAGAGAAAAAAAACATTTGAATCCCTCTGCATTCCACCATTGTGTCTCTTGGGTTTTCTTCTTGTTTGTCACACTGTGTTTAAAAAAGTCCCTCCTATAAAGATATGTACCAGTCATTTCTGGTGACATCACTTCCTCAAATTGACCTATATGTTCAGTCTACATGATTTTTACTTAAAAGGTAGAAAAGCCAAATGGCTGCTCTCTGGGACTCTAAGTGTCAATAGCCCCATGAATGACTATCCTCCACCTAAAACCGTGGTCCATAAGAAGAAAAATCTTATTTCTGTTATTGAAACAATGGAAACACACACTCTTAATTGATTTACATGGCACTATTGCATGTCAAGTTTGAATTCTTCTCTGTATTTTGCTTGCGCTGTCTGTGTTCTCTCATTTTCCCCTTTAAACATAACCAGTTGTGTTAGAGCAGCGGTCCCCAACCTTTTTTGCGCCACGGTCTGGTTTATGCCCGACAATATTTTCACGGACCGGCCTTTAAGGTGTTGCGGATAAATACAACAAAATAAAACTAGTACCGGTACTGAAAAAAAGAAGATTTATTCATAACACACGTGAAAAGACCCAGGAAAACCGAGTTAACGATAAAAACGATAACAAAATAACGCTGAAAACCGATAAAAACCCTGAAAACCATACATTTCACACCTGAGCCTCAACTCTCGCGACCCGGCATCAAACGACTCACGGACCGGTACCGGTCCGAGGCCCAGGGGTTGGGGACCGCTGTGTTAGAGGACTGCCCATCCCAGGGCCTGGCTCTATTGGATGTGTCTTACTGTTCAACAATTATATTTGATGTAATGCGGAATTTCACTTTGGTCAAAATAGGTGTTCAACAAATCAGTGTGCTTGGTTACCTTATCAGCTTGTGATTTCCATCAATGTGCCACAATGAGTTTGGACCTGCAACCTGATATGTTCTTCGTTCTGGTCTCCGCAAAACTGCTCTAAGGGCAGCTGCTCCAGGATTTATTCGTAACATGCTTGCTCGAACCCTCCTTCGCTGTACACGTAGTCCACGTACTCGCAGGGAGGCTCTGAGAGCCTTAGGACCAATTTGTTCATTGCCAGCGACAATGTCCTGCACATGTTCATCCAAGGCACTGTCAGTCAGTTCCGCATACATTGATGCACGGGTGAAATGATACTCTCTGAAATCAGACAAAAAAACACGAGTATTTTATCACTACCATAACAACACACTAGTTAGTGCACATTCAAATATACAAATTTTTACAACTTCACAATACCATTTAATTTGAATAAACAGTGAGTGTGTGTCACAAAGTCACACTGGTTTCAAAAGTCACTGACCGTAGACGTCTTCGAATTGTACGAAGTGAAACATTCAAAATATCAGCCATCTGAGGTGCAGTGAATCCACATGACTTCAGGAATGAAAGCTGTTCCCAAGTGATAAGGTAAAGGGATCTACCTCTACCTCTGTCGAAAACCACTGGTGCCTGGTATCCAAAAGAGCCTGAAAATATAAAAGCGTTTGGTGTATTTGGAAAATAGGTTAAGACAGAGTCATAATTTATTTCACACTTTTGATGAGTCAAGGAATCGACACAATATGTGCTTACCTTGTTGGCCATGCTGAGTAGACAGTTCAACCTCCTGAATCAATTCAGCCAAGTCACGCAGAAGTTGATCTGCTGCAGTTACACTGATCAGTCTTCCTCTTGCCCACCGAAGGCTTCTCTGCATTGTCTCCAACCTCAAAGATATCAAAAAATTACTTCTTAATTCATGTTATATTTTCAGGCCATATTCCCCTTAAACATTTTATGCAAGTTAAAATGTTAGATGTTTTCCATCATGCTTTGATCATACCTCCTTAACGCTAACTGTAGCACATCTGGCCCAACATTGTCCATCAGCAGCCGCCGTGTGTGTTAAGAATGTTCTTGCACCTTGAGATGAATATCCTCCAGGCCATACTTTGTACTGTGATCCCACAAAGACAAAAATTGAAATTATTACTTTCAACAGGTTTATATATTTAAATAAATCAAAAATTTCATGTTAGTCTTCTGAAAATTGTGACTGAGCACTGTTGGAAACACTCTGTCATCCCTGTAAGTATTGGGACTGTGAACAGTTATAGAATACATCTGAAATAAATGTCAGATTCTAACAGGTTATAGTTCTGTTAATAGAGCTTTTGAATCTACGTTTCATACATATTTCTATCTTTAATAACAGTATGTCAACGATGTCAACCAATATTTTCATATTTCAAACACACACCCAAGTTAAAAATTTGAATCTCCACATCTTCTACTCTGCATATCTGAAAAATCAGTTTTGATAATGTTACAAATCCATTGTCAAATGTTCCCATCTATGTCATTTATCTTTGTTTATTTTAAATGCTGTCATTAGTTTTTATTTTTTTTCCAACTTATTAACAAAATGAACATGGTCTACATTGTTTTGTTCACTTAAATAAAACGACATTTTTGTATCGTACTCTGGGTTCTTGAAGACCATGCTGTCTTTTAACTTTATTCTTTATTTTCTGCATATACTGTTCATTATTCATTTCTTTACTCGTTGCCATTCTGTGTTCCTAGTGCAAAGTCTGCATTACTGTGTCCTATCTTTAGTTGGTTACTACTTTATATTGTTGACGTCTAGTCTTTTGTGCACTTGCTTTTGCTTCCACTGGTCATACTTGTTTGATTCAATTCACCTGTGTCTTGTTTCTCCCAGCTGCGTCCTCTCTCCCTAATCAAGTATTTAAGCCCTCAGCTTTCCTCAGCTCTTTACTCTGTTGTTCTGTTTCAAGTTGTACACTTTGTTTGTCTACCTTGTGGCTTTCTGTGCATTAGTTTTGGATTCTAGGAACTTTTTAAAATAATCAGTATTATTATCTCTCTTCACTGTGGACTTGCCACACTCATATTTAAGGTCAGTTTTCAGTTCATGGAGTTTGTCTTTCAGTCTGCAGTAGGGCTGCCACGATTAGTCGACTAGTCACGATTACGTCGACTATCAAAATTGTCAACATCGTTTGAAGCTTTGTAAGATCACAAAAGACACAGGAATAAGTAGTAGGATTTAAGAGTGTAATAACGGACGGAAACAGAAGATGGCAGCACTGCATGTACAAGGATGCCAGCTGCCGTTAAACCCTGAAGAAGAAGCTCAGTCCCAGAATTCATAGCGCAGCCCTGCTCAGTTTCCAACAATGGCAGCAGCTAGTTAGTTTTAATGTTACTCTTATTATTCTTTCTGGGTCACAAAATAAACGTTTAACATATTTTCAGAGAGAATGTAGCTGTTAAACCTCAAATATCTGCTCAGTTTATCAAGACACCACATATTTTCAAAAGCGCTCCGACGTTTTCGGAGACGTCTGTTACCCACTAGCTCGATAGCTAGCCGGGGGCAAGGCTCACTAGAGCCCGTGAGAACACCAGACTCCCAGCACATCGTTTTCAAACCCACCGCCATCTTTCGCTACTCAGGATAAATATATATAAGTCACTTAGATAAGTTAAAGATGATATTGTTTGGCTTTTTTTAGTATTTTATTTGTTCCTGAGTAAATCTGTTTGGCTGAGATTAAAGTTATAGTTTTTACACAGCTGAATAAACGTCAAGCAGACTGATTATCAGAAGTGTGAGATGCTGGAGAATATACTCTGGTATCCTGTTATATTTTAGATAGGAAGGAGTTTATTTACAACATTAACATTTCAACCCTGACCATAACTACGGATCAGATGAAAAAATCAACATCAATTCAATGTCGTCTTGCTATCTGGGATGGCAGTGCAGTACCGTGTAGCCTAATCCGGCTAATGTAACAAGTGTTATAAAACCGTATTTTAAATAATATAAAGTGGCTAAACTGAGTACCATATTAAAGACCTTATTAACATGCCTCACCTAAAATGGCATTCCTAACGGACCAAGGTTAGCATGATTTTTTTTTTTTTTTGCTTACTACAAAGCTAACATGTAACATGCGCTTAAAAGGACAAAGTAATGTTTCGGAATCATCGCTTAGCTTTTAGTTAGCAAAGTCGAACAGTAATTGAGATTAACTAGGGTACTTACGGTCAAATGTGTTTTTTGTTGGTGCAGAGATTTCGCATCACACAACACAAATATGAGGTTAACTGTGATTGGTTACCACAAATTCTGATCACAGGTTGTGGTAAGGGGTGGATAAAAAAAAACAAAAAACCCCACAACCTTCAGTCTTGCTGATCCAATCACAAACAATGTACCTTCTCCCGCCGTACTTTGAATTTTCGGGATGCTATATATATATATATATATATATATATATATATATATATATATATATATATATATATATATATATATATATATAGATATATATATATATATATATAGATAGATAGATAGATAGATAGATAGATAGATAGATAGATCTATCTCTATATATATATATATATATATATATATATCTGCCCAGCCTTTTGGCGGACTTTTTATGGACAGTCATGTCTAAACGGAGCGCTGCATTTCGACGGAGAGTGTCCTGAATTCGTATTTGAGGTAAGAGACAAACGACTGGAGGTCCATTGTGCGTCAAAACAATGATTTTATTGAAACACATATATGTGGGAAGCAGAGCACGATCACTCAAACAGCATCGATCTTTCCAGAACAATAAATGAGGAGTCATATATATAACATCAGGGTATCAGGAAATATAACGCCCCTTGTGCGTCCAAGCTAGGGATGCACCGATACCACTTTTTTGGAAATGAGTACTTGCATTTCAGTACTCGCCGATACCGATACCGAGTACTTAATAAAAACATGATTTAAATTTGCAGGTAACAGCTTTAGTCTTATAATTTAACAAAAAACAAACAAACAAGGGACTAGTTTGGAATTAAGAACATTTATTTAAAATGAAAAGCATGTTGTATGCAACATATTACTGAATTTGTTCGTCTGTTTCTCTGTTTAGAAGTCTCACTAGCACAGTCACAGCTGGGATGACATCAGAGGCTAGTGCGTCGTAGCTGCTCACTTTTTTAGTCAGTTCCTCAAAGGGGGCGAGGATGGCAACAGTCGTCTCCATAAGAGCCCATTGGTGAGCGGTGAGATAGTCAGGGAGTTCGTGCACTCGCTTTTGCTCAATGAGGACTGGAGCATGTAATACGTGCTGTTCCAGCGCGTCTGTACGTCCTGTTGCAGTCTCTTTATTGGCTGGTTGAGCTGTCCCTGAATCTCCTCGAGGCGGGAGTAGGCTAAGGCGGAATGTTTAAAATGCCCAACTATTTTCCGTCCCACTGCTACGGCATCAGCTATGCTCCTCTGTGCTAATAAGCGTGGGTAAATAAGCGTGGGTAAACTCTTTGTACTCGTTGTTGTGTTGGGATTTTCCACTTCCCCTGCCAGTGGCGGACTCCCTCAGACATCGGTGCGTTGGTGGTTCTTTGTGTCTGGGGATGGGCATCCAGGTACACACCGGCTCACTCCTTGGCGGCCGCTTATCGGAGCCTGGGGCTCGCTCGGGCCACTTCGGAGGTGGGGTGCCCCCGGCCTCTCGGCCTGGGGCTCGGTCACTCAGGCACAGCTGGCTGCCGGCGGAGCTCACGGGCGCGTCACTGCAACTCCCCCTGGCTTCTGCTCCGCGGCTGCTGGGTGAGCCCTTATCTGGGACTCTCCTCAGCTCTTTCTGGGACAGTGGCGCGGCTGCCCCTCTGTTAGTCTTCCTTGGTCTCTTGTGTTCTGGGGGCCTCTGGATGTCTGGAGTTTTGATCTCCTCCATACCTGCTTCATGCCCTGGAGGACGGGGCTGTGGCCCCCCCACACCCTCTAGCAGATCATTACATGAAGGAACCTTTTAAAAAAACAAGTGCGTCCATGCTCACAGGTGTACACACGGGTGATCACACCCACAAACTACACCCTTTTTGGCTCCTACCTCAAAGCACACTGTGTTCTGTTGATCTTATGTGCTGCACAATAATGTTTAATATTTAGTATTTACTGTCATATTCCCATTTATCATTGTGATGTTGTTTATTCTATTACTCTTGTTCTCTTCTGCTTGTTTTCTTTTTTCTTTCTCAGGAGGTGATCCAGGTGATCGATATATGCTTTTTTTTTCTCTTTTTTTTTCTGCTTGTTTTTGTTTATTGCCCTTCTCCCCCGTCCCTCTTCTCAGCTGTTTCTCTTTCCCTCTTTCTCTTTCCCCTTGTTTCACCCAGTCAAGTCTGTCCCGTATTCAACAAGTGAAAATAAAATAAACAATAAAAGGTGAATCAAATGGACCATTATGGCAAGGCTGGGATGGTCAGTTTGGTAAAGTAAATCCGTTGGGCATCTTTCTTTGCCTTTAGACAATAATTCTGATGGCAAAAGAGCCAAACGGGACAGGCAAAAAAAAAAAAAAAAAAGACGTTTCACCTCTCATCCGAGAAGCTTCTTCAGTTCTAAGGTCAAATGGTGGAGAGTCCCAGATATAAACCTAGTGGGAGTAACCCCCCACAGAAGGACAAAAGGACCCCCTGATGATCCTCTAATCGCCTGAGCCAAGGTGTGAAACTGGGTGTGGGTCCCAATCAGCCAGAGTTTCGGGTGAGTTCATTGTAAAACCTGGCCCCACCTTATCATGCGAATTCCTGAGGTCAGATGGCCCAGGATGTGAGTGGGCGTTAAGGCGTCTGGGAAGGGAACTCAAAACTGGATTATAGATGGCAGAGAGTTGGTGTCGTAAACCACCGCCTCTGTTCAAAGATGGTTGCTCACAGTGGACATAGATGGCTTCTTTCACTCCTCTTTCAAACCATCTGTCCTCTCTGTCCAAAATGTGAACATTGGCATCCTCGAAAGTGTCCTTTATCCTTAAGATGCAGATGGACTGCTGAGTCTTGTCCTGTGGAGGTGGCTCTTCTGTGTTGTGCCATGCGCTTGTGAAATGGCTGTTTGGTCTCTCCAACGTAGAGGTCTGGGCATTCCTCGCTGCACTGTACAGCATACACCACATTGTTAAGTCTGTGTTTTGGCATTTTGTCTTTCGGGTGAACCAGTTTTTGTCTGAGTGTGTTGCTGGGTCTGAAATACGCCGGGATGTCATGCTTGGAGAAAACCCTCCTGAGTTTTTCTGATACACCAGCTACATGGGGGATGACAATGTTGTTGCGTCTGTCCTTCTTATCCTCCCTCGCTGGTGTCTGATCTTCTTTTCTGTGCCTCTTTGCTGACTTTAAGAACGCCCATTTAGGATAGCCGCACGTTTTGAGTGCTTCTTTTACATGTGTGTGTTCCTTCTTTTTTCCTTCAGGCTTAGAGGGAACATGTTCTGCCCGGTGGTGTAGGGTCCTAATTACTCCAAGTTTGTGGGAGTAAAACAGGAGGTACTGGTTCGTGTGTGTGGGCTTCCGGTAAACTTCGATGTTGAGTTTGCCGTTTTCTTCAATGTGCACCGCGCAGTCCAGGAAAGGCAAACGGTTGTCCTTTGTGTCTTCCCTGGTGAACTTGATGTTTTTATCCACAGCGTTAATGTGCGCAGTGAAGGATTCCACTTCTTGTGTCTTGATTTTGACCCAGGTGTCGTCTACATATCTGTACCAGTGGCTGGGTACTCTTCCTTTGAAGGAATGTGAAGAACTCATCAATATTTATTTTAATATTAATTATTTGGAGTGATGGGTTTGAAAAAAGAGAATTACATCATGGTGTCAGTTGTTTACAAATTGTAGAATTTGGCATTAGATTTTTAGCACTTTTGTAATCTTTATTTCCTTGCACCAATAAGTTGATGTTGAGACACTACAATGTGACAATTTACCCTTTTCCGTTTTTAGGGAAAGTTCTAAATGGCATTGCCAGCTAATTTGGTTTAAATTTGATTACAGATGCCACTCCTGCTACTCGGGTGGTCGTTCCTGTAAACCTAAATGCCACTGAATTCAGGCAGGCACTACGGGACAATATTGCATACATACCTTTGCAGTTTGATCTATGCAAAGTGAATGGACAGCGGCTCATTCTTCCTCTTGAAGAAGAGATGCCCCAAGAAATTAGAGCAAGAAACCTACTGGGTCGCTCCAATCTTTATATCCGTCCAAAGGTATTCAAATGTTCCACTGGGGTGGCTGATATGGCATAATTGTCACTATTACTGTAACTCAGTGGCGCTCCAGTCACCCTAGTATTGTATAAGACATCTTTAACATGTTACTGCTCAGAATAATAAATGCTGTGATTTTCCCCAAAGGATTTGAGACATTCATCTGCAGTGTTGCCAACTTAGCGACTTTGTGGCTATATTTAGCGAGTTTTCAGACCCCCTTAGCGACTTTTTTTCTAAAAAGCGACTTGCGACAAATCTGGCGACTTTTTCTGGTGTTACTGGAGACTTATTTATGACGACTTTTTGACGTGAAAACACGTATTGCGCTTACTCTCAACAAGCAGCGGTGCTGCGGTGGGCACCTCACCCGTGCCAAAGCGCTCCCAGGCGGAGGATAGTCCTCCCCCAGCTGCTATCAGGGCATGAGACGTTCACACCTGTGCGTCCAAAAGGCAAATGAATCGCGCATGAGCGAAGCCGCTGCGCTGCTTCATTTTAAGTGTGGCTGTTTTGGTTCTTGTCTTTGACTTGTTCTCTGTTCTTGTTTGTCATTTGTTGTTCCATTTCATTTATATTTAAATACTCTGGTGTTTTAGATTACAGAAGCCAATGAGGACTCAACTGGTGGATAAGTTGTTCAGTCTGAAATGGCAATGAAAGTGTTTGACAGCTGCCTTTGGACTATAGCACTATAAATGCATTACACCCTTTCATCATCAATATTTACCATATTTCAGTGTGCTGCATGACACCGAGACACCAGACCATGGCAGGCACAATGTACAGGAGCCAGAGGTTTTCAGGTAAATGGCACTCTGTTTGTTTATGAGTTGGAATTTTAATCTTAAACTATTGCACAATTTTATTTATTTTTTTGGTAAAACAACTGTTGTACAAACTAATTCTATCATTATTATAACTTGGATCATTTTGTGTAGTCTAGATCAATAAATATCTGCATTGGGGTCTTCTTCCTGCTATGAAATATTTCTGCTATTGCTTTGCAGTGGTCTGCATGAAAACCATACAGTTCATTCTAGTAGGCATGGTCTCCAGGAACCAGAGGTTAACAGGCAAGTGGTAGTTGTTGAATAACATGCCAAAACTTAAGTGTAAACTGGAACTTATAAAGCACACACCATAGGTAAATAGACACTCAATAAGTACAATATAACAGGGTGAGACCAGCAAAAATTTTAATTTTAAAGGTTGCATGTATTGAACTGATAACATTTATGTGCTCTGAATATAGACCAATGGTTTAATTGCCTCATTCGGTTTCTGTTTTGCTTTTTCATGTTTTTCAGATATGTTGATGTCGTGATATTGGTATTTTTAATTGCTGAAAATGCATCGATAACACTTTAGTCAGCCTGACCATTCAGACACTTGGAACTACAAATCACCCAAACTATTCCCAGTAAATGGGCACTGTAGTGGCAGTTCCTTGTGTTTCACAAAAAAAGGAAAAGAAGACACTGCTGCCCTGTGATAATCTTTTGTGCGCAGGGAAAACTGCACTGTCAAAACTTGAAAGTTGCATTGTATAGTTTATTGATCCATTTTGGCAACCAATAACAAGATCCATTTTTGTTGCTTCATGCTGCTTGTCTCTCGAATTAAAAAAAAAAACAAAAAACAAAAGGCCCATCTCAGTGCATGCTGGTCTTATACCAGTCTCTTAAGTTATCAAAAATAGCCCTGGAATTCTTCCTGGCTGACTTGATAAGATAAACAACAAAACAATGAAGTGAGCATTAACCTACAAATAAATAATGATTAACCCAAAAATAGAAGTAAACTAACAACAAACTTTATATTTTAATATTTTGAAATTTTAAAATATAAATGGCTCCAACAGATGCAATCAAGGACCACATGGCCATTTGAAGTGGCTGTATCTATACAGTAAAAGAATGTGAAATCAGATTCTTTGATCAGATGAGTCATTCCATTTCAGTATATATACACATGATATTAAAAAAATCAAATGCATTTGTTCTGTTTAGGGAAGAGTTTTACATCGACTCTGCAGAGTCAGAAGTATCAGACCTGGATGAGGCTGTCCTGGTTTCCCCTGAACAAAATGATTCACATGTATGTCTCATGAACAACACTGCCAGAACTGCTGTGTATGTGTTTCATGTAGTCATGACCTTTCTCCCCCCCCTTTCTTCAGGACGAGATGGACCTTGCGACTGTGTTGAAAGATTCCCAGGAAACGCATCTTGACACCAGCAATTATTGTACAATAATAGCCCGACGAAGGAAAATCCTACATAGTGCCTGCATGGCACTTTCTAAGTCATATTTTGCCTGGCATAAATTGCCAAATATTGAATTTGTTGGTGAAATGGCCGATGATTATGGAGGCCCAAGGCGGGAATTTTTTCGGTAACCCATTCCCATCTCTCTCACACAATAATAGAATGCGTGAATGTGTTTTTTGTTGTTGCAAAGATGAAATCACAATTTGACTCATTTTTTTTGTTTGTTTTTTTACTACGTTTTCCTGCAGCTTACTTATGGTCGAAACTCAGAATTCCCTAGGGATTTTTGAGGGGAAGCCTGGCAGTCTGTTGTTCAGCTATAGCCAGAAGTTGCTGTCAAGCAACAAGTTTTATACGGCTGGTAAACTGATTGCTTGGTCGATAGCACACGATGGGCCAGGGCCACGGTGTATCAACAAACACCTGTTCTGTATGATGTGTGGCCAGAAGACATCTCTTGATGACTTCGATGTAGAGGTCTTCATGGATGAAGACATCAAACAGAACATAGAAAAGGTAAAGCTGTGTGCATGCTGAGGTGTAATTAAATTCAATGAAACACAATGCATAGCTTAACTCATCAGTGGAGCGTCTCAAAATGTAAGTACACTTAGTGAATGCTTTAAACGTATGTATTTATGGAGGTGCCTGATTTTCAAGGTTTCCAACTGCAGCACCCCAGAAGACCTGGCAGACTTGAAAAGTCACCTTGGGGACTGGATTGCAGGCTGTGGTATCCCTGACATCTACACTGCCACACTACTAGATGTTAAGAGGATAAGGGGCGAGATTGTATCTCATTTTGCCAAAAGTGGCCACCTACAGATTAGGTCTGTAATTTTTTATTATTTTTATGGGGTTTTTTTGCCATTTTTTCTGCATAAAGTTTTAAAGTAACTTCAGTTCTTTCCATAAATATAAAATAATTATTACTTTTTTATTTTTTAACCCTTTAAACAACAGTTTGTCCACTGCACCAGCTGGACGACAAACTCAAATCTTGCAATTTTATATAATTGCATTGCTACTGAAATTTCTTGTATTATTAATAGTAGAGTCTGGGGCATATAATTGATTCACATCAACATTGATTATAATGCATTGTTATTTTAGTGCAGAGAGAGCAAAAACAAAAACTCCCTCTCAGCTTGTTCGCGGCCAAAAATGGCCACCCCTTGTTTACATTTACAAAATGCTATAAAATTCATATATATTAAGAAAAATGTCCAGCTTTTTTTACTTGATTTTTTAGATTAGCATCAGGGCTGTTCATGAAAATCAAAATTTCATTCAAATTCTGAATTTTAACCCTTTAAATACCAGTTAGAGCACATAATCATAACAACTCATAAATAGAGAAAATCATAAAATCCCAGGTTTTTTTCTAAATAATATATGCCAACCATGATGAAGGTTAGATGCATAGCAATAATTAACAGCACCAATGACATTTATGCAACATTGTTTTTTTCTGCAGTGGCAGAAAAACCAAAAAACTCCCTCTCAGCTTGTTCGTGGCCAAAAATGGCCACCCCTTGTTTACATTTACAGAATACTATAAAATTATTATATATTAAAACATTTTTCTACTTAGACCAACTTTATTTTTTAAATGAAAACCAGTCCTAGTCATGAAAACCAAAATATAATTAAAATTCAGAAATTATACCCTTTGAATACCAGTCAAATTATATGTTACTACTATGTTTTTTGGGGGGCAATAAAGTTCACATTTTTTCAGCAGTTGAATGACGAAACCTTTTTTTTTTTTTTTAAATCATTGCAGGTCAGTGCCAGTAACAAAAATAATTATTATTAATATTAATATTTTGTATTATTCCTGTGAGTAATGACCCCAAAAAAAGAAACTCCCACTTTGTTAGTCATGCCAAAAACGGCCTTTTATTGCTTGTTTGTACAAAATACATGCTCTTTCTGTGTGTGTGTGTGTGTGTGTGTGTGTGTGTGTGTGTGTGTGTGTGTGTGTGTGTGTGTGTGTGCACGCGCACTTAGGGATGGCAGGACACGCAAACCACAGCAGAGTGATCTTTGCAGACACTCTTTCCACAGCTGGAGCAAGTGGTTGCCGTTCTTCTTCTGTTTATACACAGTTCGCACCTTTTCCTCATTTTGTTGATGGGCTGTGGGTCATACTCTGACTCTGACTGCTGTATCTCAGCAACAATAGCAGCGGCTGCTTTTGAGCGTGAGGCACAAGGCCATCTTGCAATTTCTGGAGTCACCAGCATGTGGCCCAGCTCCTCCAGGAACACCCTTCGTTGGTAGGTTTTGGTGGACTCCCACTCAGGATGCACTGCTTTCCACAGGACAAAGGCATTGTATGCTGAGACGTCCAGAAGATTGTAGAACAGAGCCAGTGGCCAGCGACTGGTTTTCCTCCGACAACTGTAGGTGCCAACAACCTTGTCTAGGTTATCCACTCCACCTTTACACCTATTGTAGTCAAGGATTGCTGCTGGCTTCTTCTTTTCCCCATCACTGACTGCTGGTTCCCTATGCTTTGTGCTCAAAAGAAGCACATTCTTCCCTCGCTTGGGCATGTAGGAGACTGCCATGGTTTGGTGAAGGCAAAGAGAGATGAAAGAATCTTCCTCTGTCGCAGCTGAACAAGCTGGGGAGGGAGCTCTGGTTTGTTTCTCCGGATTGTGCCAAGCAGAGCTAGTTTTCTTCTGAGCAGCTCCTCTGCCAAGCTGAATGAAGTAAAGAAGTTGTCACAAGTGACAGTGTGTCCTTGGAGCCCCTCTGTCAGTTGTAGCACAACTCTCATTCCCTGATTAACTTCCCGGGAACTTCCAGGTGATTTTCCTGTGTAAATTTCCATCTTCCAGGCATAGGAGGTTGCCACATCACAGGTCACCCAGATTTTAATGCCATATTTTGCAGGCTTGCTGGGCATATACTGTCGAAATCCACATCGACCTTTGAATGCAACCAGCTGCTCATCGACACACACATCAACTCCTGGATTGAACAGCAGGGGGAGACGAGCAACCCACTTTTCCCACAGGACCCGAAATGCAGCAAGCTTATCGCTCCTGAAACATCCCGGGCGGATGAGCTTGTCATCAAAGCGGACGTTAGCACTGATCTGGGAGTAGCGGTAGAGGGGCATTGTAGCACGAAATATTGCCCGTCCGGTCTTGTCAGCCCACAAACCACGCGTTGTTTCATCTCTTGGGCGGTAGACACCAGCTAGAATCAAAATTCCGATGTAGGCTCTCATCTCCACATCATCCACATCCCTCCAATCCTCACACTTTCGCCTCCCATGCAGGTTTGTGTGGGTGCACAGCAGCTGAATGATCTCTTCTGTCACAAACAGGTCAAATGCAGATCTCAGGGTGCTAATGCGGGCAACTGCGTACAGGGTGGGCCCTGGAGTGATACTAGTGAGTACTGGATTGTAGCGCATGGTCTCCTCAGCAGTGGGAAACCACTCAATATTCCCAGAATGAGACATCCACTCAGCCACCGGCGCCCCGGTCTCTGCCGCTTCTCCTACCTTCTCTGCCATTAGCCGCTCTGCCTCGACTGCTGTCTCTGTATCATTCTCACTTGCTGAAGAAGAGGAATCGGGCACTGGATGGTAATCCTCATCACTGGTAGTGATGCTGTCATTCTCTGAGGAGACTGAAGAAGATGCCTCTTCTTCAGATGCAGAGGATTCCTCGTCATCTTCGCTTTCTGAGCGCATCACATAGTCAAGTGCTTGAAGCAGTGAATATGACCGTCTTGCCATCTTGCCAGAGCAAAAATGATCTTGAAGCTGCTGGGTTTATTTATAGCTTTACAAATGACTGCACCTGTATAAACCCCAGGACAGAATTAGAAATGGTCCCAGTTTGTTGTTGTTTATGCTACAGCTACAGCTTTGAACTTTGCAGAGTGTCCTGTGAGTTCTTTCTCTGTTTTTTTTTTTTGCAGGTGTTTCCGTCTGTCTTTGAACGCCGCTTTTTACGTCACTCGGATGGTGCGTTCAGGGCGCCATCCGAGTGACGTAAAAAGCGGCGTTTGTCGGAACAGAACGCCTTTTTTTCGGCGTTTAGAATAATTAAAAGGCGTTTTTTACGCCATTTCTTAACCAAACGGGTTAGAAAAGTGGCAATTTTTGGCACTAATGGCTTGCCAAAACAGGGACTAGCAGTAACGTGGATCTGTCGGACGTGCTTCCCCATGACACCAGGAAAAGAGATCGCCACTTTCAAAATAAAAGCTCATCTAAAAAATACATGCAGGGCTTTAGGACTCGAACTTAAAAAAAATAACTACATAAAAAATAAAAAACACCAGTAATTTTATACGTTTTAAATTGTAAGTTTGAGACTTATAAAATTGTACTGATAATTTCATAATTCAAATTAGACAAGAATCGGGTCTGATCACCAACAAAAACCGCCCTAAAGTAAAGAGACAAAATCAACACATGGCAGTACAATTGGGAAACACAACAATCATAGTTAGCCAATCAGGTGGGTGGCAACAGATTACATCACAATTTGTAACATAAAAGACCAGCGGTCCCTTTCCTGGTCTTTCTGAAGAAACTTCCAGTCACAGTCATTCAGTCATCTCTTCTACTTTACTCTTAGTGGTATTAAGAACATAAAACGTAAGTATTGATATTGGAGCCGTTTTTTTTAGTGCCTTTGTACTATGTACAACAAATAATGTAGTGAAAGATAAAAGATCTAGCCATTTAAGTTCCTGTGAATATAAAGACTGTCAAAGTACCCCTAAAATTTGGCCTGACTTTTCTTTCGGCCTACGAATGTTTTATATATGTGTATCTTCATTTTTCTCTCGAAGAAAAAAAATCACTTTTGATAAATTCACATTTAGTATTGATAGCAATGTATTTGTAGGTGTCATAGTTTGATGAACTTATTGTTTCAGGGATATTTAATTGAAAAAAACCACCTGAATGTATTCATGAAACTGGCATCTGTTTTTTTATGAAATATTAAGATCTTACAGAATCAGACAAATCTTCCAGATCTATAACAGTTTTATAAACTTTAAGACGTTAAGTTTGGGCTGTTAGTATGAAAAAATTGCTTAAGGCTGGCACTCTGCCCTGGCAACCGCCTCCCAGCTTTGCAAGCCAATTACTTTCCCAGTTACTTTATACAGCAGCTGAGTAACCAATAGGAGTATAGCTAAGTATTTATCGTATTCATAGCCCTGTATTGTCATGAAATTGTACTGTGCCGGAAGACAATATACATAGCAGACAGGAGGAATAGTTGACAGGAACATATATAAAACAGAAATCTATTCAGCCCCAATGTTTTCACTGCCTGGTGCAAAGGGTAGTGGTCATCTCCCACAGAGCTGTTTCTGGTCAAAATATTGCCATTTTCTGCCCAGTTAAGGAGGGCGGGATTGACCTAAAAGCAGGGACAGTAATTCTATAATTCTATTGGCTCAAATGATTAAAAAGGGGAGCCAATATGAACTAAAGCCACAGAGACCAAGCAGGTGCACTATGTTTGTGTGTGTGTGCGCGCGTCCGTGCCGTGTGTGGGATGGGCAGGCAGGCAGGCAATCTTTGACTAGGTCTTCAGTAAGATATCTGTAATGTTGCTGTTTTTCACTTCCTTTTTCAGATAATCTTCCTATGATGATTCCTTGTTTTCTATTGTCCACTGTAACCTATTTTCAAGTATTATTTTAATTAATAATTATTTTATTTATTGTGGGGAAAAGAAAATTGTGATTTTTTTTTCTGCGTTCCATCCAAAGTGAATTGGATAGACTTACATGTGCTGTAATATTTGTATGTATTTTATTAAGGCTCATACGCGTTAAATTAATTGTCAGACCAACATTTTGTAAAGATAATTTGTGTTTACACAGAAATATTGAAATGTTTTTGCGTATGTAAATATCAAGCAGGAACCTCAGAAACACACTTGGGGTTGAGGAAGTTAATGATGTGTTTGTTTCATATCAAAATGTGAAGAGACAACATAAAAGCAACAGGTGTTACTCTATTCTATCAGAACTGGATCCAGCAGAAATGTATGAACCTGTTAATGTGTTTCTTTTGCTTTTTTTCCCCCAGAATGGCCTTAATGAAATTGACCAATAACCGGCCTGAGACGCCGTACTTCAGGCCCCCACCCATTCACATCCGGGTGTTAAAATCTTGTGACCAGCTAAAGGTGATTCAATTCAATTTTATTTGTATAGCATCAAATCACAGACACACAGGAGTAAGATCATAGAAATACATTTCTTTATTTATGTATTTATCAGGTGATCAGCTGGGATATCCAAGATGGAGGGGTCAAACCACTGTTAACCAAAAAAAAAATACGGTGGCAACAATCACTGACGGAGAGACAGTGGCAAAAAATTACTTTGTTTGAAGAATTCTCATCCAAAGTCAAAGAGGGCATGTCTTCCATGATGAGGGGACATGAACTGAGGGGCCAAGCTCCCCTTATCTAATCAACATTACGGCGAGGACACAGTTCTTTAAAGCTCCTGCCCTTGCAGTCACAGAGGCCCTCATCACAAAGGCAGAGGAGCTTCTTGATCCACCTTCCCCAGCCAACACCACTGAAGATGAGCCCAACGTTTGGAGGGCTTATTATACTGGAAGGGGAGGTTCTGGAGGTAAATATTTGTGGTTCCATCAGAATTGATACTGCTTTAGGTTTTCAAAGAAACCATTACTTTTTTGTCTTTAAAAGTAAAAATAATAATTTTTGTTGTTGTCAAACGAACACAAAATTGTGAGAACAAGATCAACCGCTATTATTTTGTAAATGGTTGTAGATTTATCATTAACAACAATAATAAAATAATAGATGTAGTAAGTCAAGAAAGAAGCACCTAGATGTACACACACAGATTTATGCAATCACTATAACTGACATTATATTTTAATTGAATTTTCAGTGTTCTGCAGTGAGGAAGGTTTTCGCAGGCAAACAACAGGTGCCTATACGAACGCTCCAGCTAAAGCAGGTAATGGTGCAACTAAAGTGTAGTATTGAAAATGGTGAAAATAGGCATATTTGAGATTTGTATTAGTTAATGAATAAATCTTTCATTCTGTCATGTTTGTGATTTCAGGATGGGCATACCATGACTGTCTCCTTGTGGAGGGAGGCATCAATTGACAATGTTCATGTGGGAGATCAGATAAAGGTCTCCCGTGTCAAAGTAAACCACTCTGCCTATGGTGTACAGCTCCAGACGACCTCCTATACTAAGATTGAGGTATGAAGAATCCATATGTTTGTACCAACATGTAATAGCAATGTCATTTAACAAAATGTTTAGAATTATAGGTGGTCCAAAAGATTGACTCTGTTCATCTGGACGTAGCGTTTTCAGGTGGGAGAAACGTTTCGTCACTCATCCACGTGACTTCTTCAGTCTCAGCGGACTGCAGGTTTCTGAGGTCTTTGATCAGGGCCCATGACAATTTGTATATTATTGATCAATGAACTGACCTTCCAGCCTATTGTTCCTTCAGTGGCAAGACAAGGCAAGTTTATTTATATAGCACAATTCAACAGCAAGGTGATTCAAAGTGCTTTACAGAGACATTAAAAAACAAAAACAATAAAAAGAGCATGATTTAAAATCGATAAAAAAAACAAAAAAAAAAACAGTAGATAAAATCAGTAGTTAAAATGTACGTTTTGACATTTAAGCTTAAAAGTGTGGATTTGGTGCTCTGATCTGAGGCTTTCTGGGAGTGTGGAGCATAAAAGCTGAATGCAGCTTCTCCGTGTCTGGTTCTGACTCTGGGAACTGATAAAAAACCGGATCCAGATAACCTGAGGGATCTGGAAGGTCCATACTGGGTCAGGAGGTTACTGATGTATTTTGGTCCTAAACCATTCAGAGCTTTATAGACCAGCATCAGAACTTTAAAATGAAGACATGCACAACGACAAGAGATTTGTTAGGCATTACTTTATTTGCAAATTAGATTTTTTTCAAACATAATAAATGTCTGCTAAGACATTGAGCAGCATCAGTAAAGCACATATTAAATTTTCCAAACACATGACTTACAACAAACCTAACTTCAACTCATTTTAAAAGAGTTTTTTCTTAAATAGAACAAGTTCAAGCTTTTGCAGCTGAAAAAAAAAGGTTTATATGTGTGAAGGAACTAACTTACAGAAGTGTTTCAGGATAAAAGGTGAATCAAATGGACCATTACGGAAACGTAACGCTGTTACAGTCCTGCAGCCTAACTGAAGAATTCAAACTGAGTGGCATGGTTCAGGGTTTTGTTTCTTTCTTTCTTTGGGATAATGACACTAATGATTGTGGGCACAAAAAGCTGAAATGGTTTGAAATCTCATTGTGTACTTTCAGTTCTCTGTTCCCAATCCCCCAGAAGACCTTAGAGCAGTGGTTCTTAACCTGGGTTCGATCGAACCCTAAGGGTTCGGTGAGTCGGTCTCAGGGGTTCGGCAGAGCCTCCACCGTGACATGCACGGCTCATTTTGTGCACCAATAAAAAACATATGTCTTGAATTTGAAAAAAATCATATTTTATTTTTCACTAAAGAGGGGTTCAGTGAATGCGCATATGAAACTGGTGGGGTTCGGTACCTCCAACAAGATTAAGAACCACTGCCTTAGAGCATTTGTTTTGTATCATTTCAGTTCTAAATTATCAGACATGGTGCCAACTCACAAAGTGCAACAGGAGAATTGTATTATAATTTTTCATGTATCTGCTCAGTGATGCAAAAGAGAGAATGCCTTTCAAGTGGTTGAGCATTATCACAATAAAATGATTCATGGCAGAGTCTGTAACTGCTCAGTTATAGAAATAGACACCTGGTTTTACTGACTTCTCTACCTTAGTACCACAAAGTGCAGTTGCATGAAACAAGTGACTCTGATGCCTTTTTCCCCAGCCACCTGACTGTTATTGTTTTGTGTAATATTTAACTGTCATATAGTAAATCTAATCAGGGACTTTTCTTTTTATGATTGTAAATATTTATTTTATTACAGTTACTATTTTGCATCATTTTGTTGTTTTTTTGTTTTTAAAGCTTTTACAAAGCTTCATCTTTCATGAAGTGACGTATCTGATAATGAGTTTTTTGGTGTTCTGATAATCTTAGTTTCTAAATGTGCCAAATGTAGTGTTTGTAATTCAATAAACTTTCATGGGAGAAAAAAAAAAAAAAAGAAGTGTTTCAGGAAACCATAATAAAAAGTATAAAATACTGAAATGCCTATTATGGATATATTTGATATCAAGAAGAAGACAGATGTGTCGGTCGCGAACGAAATGGCTCTTAGAGGCGGATCTTTGACGTGAACGACGCGAGCCGGCTTCTTATCGCGAGCTGTGTTTTTTTTTTTTTTTTCTTCCTTCTCTCACCCTGCTCTCTCACACTTTTTTTCCGCTTCACTCCGCAGGCGAGCCTTGTGCTTTGTGCTGGGCAGAGGGGGAAGGGGCGGTAGTTACACTCGCAGTAGCACAGGAACAGAGCGGGAGGGAAAGAGAGGAAGAGAGCCAGGGACAACAACGTCACATTAGGGCTACGTCCACACGTACCCGGGTATTTTTGAAAACGCAGATTTTTCTATGCGTTTGCACCTATCGTCCACACGTAAACGCCGGTTTTGGTGACTGAAAACGCAGATTTTTCTATGCGTTTGCACCTATCGTCCACACGTAAACGCCGGTTTTGGTGACTGAAAACGGAGATTTTTAAAAACTCCGGCCAGAGTGGATATTTTCTAAAACTCCGTTTTTGCATTTACGTGTGGACGAGAAAAACTGAGAAAATGCAGCGTCAAAGATGTGCGCCTTTTTTGACGTCACACTGTGCTCCACGTTATTGTTTTGGTGAAATGAATTTCTACAATACTGTTACTGTTAATTGTAGTCTCTGCAGTGTTTAAATGCTTACATATACACACACAGTTACTGTCCCTCCACACATACGACTCTGCTTCTATGCCCCAGCTTTGTTTACTTTTTCCCACCGAGGCTTCTAGACTTCTGATTGGCCAACATTTCTACACGGTTAGGAATATATCGCCACCTGCTGCTTTGGCATGTTCCTAACAGCGTTTTCCTTCATTTCTGCGTTTACGTGTGGACGGGATTATTTTTTAAAACGAAAACGGAAAATCTTCGTTTTCAAAAATACCCCGTGTACGTGTGGACGTAGCCTACAAAGGTATAGAAATCATCCACAACTATTTTCAGTTAAGGATGATAAAGGATTCAGAAAGTTTATTTATGCCTATATGACAAAGAATATGCATCTTCTTTTTGTTTTCATATTTTAATTTATATTTAATTGTGTTGTGGTTTGCAGCGTTTTGTGTTGTTTCATTTTAAATTTGTTTAAAAGGAAAAAGCTGAAAATTTAAGTAGTTAAAAGTTGAACTTTGAATAGTTGGTTTTTCTATTATATGATTTATTTATTACATTTTATGTGGAGTGGATAACTAAAAGTATATTTACGGTGGCCCCTAGAGACAAAGCACGTACATACTTCAAAACACGTACAAACTCCAAACACGTAAAACTGAGAAGCACGTAAAAACTCCAAAACATGTACAAACTCAGAAGCACATACAAAATACAACAGAAGTGCTCCAGAATGTTAGGCCCAGTGTTGAGCTTTTGTTACCTAGAGGCTACACAAGCCAGCAAGTACCAACGACCAAGCCGGGTAGTATGTCACAAGCTCCCTTGGTGGAGTGAAACTCTGCCGTCTGCTCCTTGCTATGTAAAATATAACCGGGCGCTGGCGTAAACTCTCGACCGTCTCACACTTTGTTTAATTAGTTTTCTGTTTGATGTTTATTCAGCTGTGTGAAAACCCCGGAGGAACCCTCCTGAGGGATTAATAAAGTTAAATTTAATTTAATTTAATCAAGTGACTTATATATCATGTTTAACCCGAGTAGCGAAAGACCGCGGGGGTTTGAAGACGTGTGTCGGTCGGCTCAGATATTTGAAGTTTACACACCTACATTCTCACCTGAAAATATGTTAAAAGTTTTTTTGCGACCCAGAAAGAGAAATAAGAGTAATATTAAAACTAAGTAGCTGCCGCCATTGTTGGAAACTGGAATTGGCTGGGCCGCGCTATGAATTCTGCGATATGCTTTTTCAATTTTGTTGGTCCAGGTGGAAAATCGGGAGAAATTCGGGAGAATGGTGGCTCCATGAGATTTTCAGGAGGGGTACTGAAATTAGGGATTCTCCCGGAAAAATCGGGAGGGTTGGCATGTATGGTTGTGGCAACACCACTAACCTTGTCAAACACCTCAGAGTAAATCATATCACAGAATATGAGGAGCGTATGTTGAGGCAAACTGAAGAGGAGGACAAGGACAGGTGCTGCTAGGGCGAGACAGACGTTTCTCACGGAGTCCTTTAGTGCTGCAGGCAGGCAAGGTGTTCAAATAGCTCACAACTTCAGTTTTTTTTAATTTCTATATGATGAACTCTGCATTATTAAGTGATAAGAACAAGTAATCTGATGTCCTGTAATCATTATGACGCTATAATTTGAGATACAATAAATAAAATAAGTTTTTGTACAAAGTATGGTATCGGATCAGTATCGTCGATACCACCCTGAATATTACTTGGTATCAGATTGGAAAGGAAATCAGTGGTTGTCAGGGCTCTGTGTGCGGGCAGGCAGAGAGGAGGATCCAAGCGCAGGACTCGAACACAGAATTGTAAATCAAAACCTCAGCTTTATTGCTGACATGAGAACCAAACATGAAGTGAATACAGAAACCAAAAAAAAACAAACACACACACACACACACACACACACACACACACACACACACACACACACACACACACACACACACACACACACACACACACACACACACACACACAGGCATAATCTGAAGGTATGACACGTGTGGACGCGGGAAAACACAGGGCTTAAATACACAGGGTAGTAATGAGGGAATGGGCAACAGAAGGGGGACACAGCTGGGAGAGATCAGGGCTAACGAGACGTGGGGGAACCAAGCTGCACACACTAACATAAGACAAAGACTTTCACAATAAAACAGGAAACATGAATTACTAAACAAGAACGCAGACTCGACACTGAGAGACAAAATAACATGGAATACATACATGGAACTCAAACAATACATGAAACCACAAATCCTTAAGCACGGATAAACAGAAAAAAGAAACTAATAATAAGCATCATTATCACTACAAGAGAACAAAAAAACAATCCATGAAGCAGAATTAAACCAAAATATAATAAACTCAAAATACTGGGTCCAACGGACCCAGAACCGTGACAGTGGTATCGCACATCACTACCGAAAACGTTTGTCTAGGCTTGTATCTCACTTTTTTCATTTCAAACAATCAACATAAAATTTCACAGACATATTTTTATACGGTTTTTAAGGCTGTGGTGTTAATTTTTAAGCCCAGCGGCAGCTGCAACACTGGGCTGACACTAATTAGCTAGCAAGATTATAAACCTGGTGCTAAACTAAGAGAAGCCACAAAATCAGTTTGAATAAGAGTAGAAGTGTACTCACCAAGTCAGTGTATCGGGTAAAGATCCACAGCAATTATAACAATAATCTCTTGAGCTGAAGCTTCTCCAGGTTTGCTCAACATATTCCAGAAAAAATGCTGGCCCCATGAACATGTGGACTGATCCGTGCTAGGGAGGAGGACAGTAGTGATGTGGCATTTTCAAACCACATCGTTTCATCCTTCCGCACTGAGAAGCAACATTTCCAGCTTACCTAGCTTTTCTAAGTAAAGAAAACTCAAATAAATTGAGTTGATCACCATTTTTGCATGAAGAGTACTGGTAAGTTACTTAAAATGAGTTCTAATAACAAATTGATAAAAATTGAGTTCTGCCTACGTAATATTTTTATTAGTATGTCTTTTTTTAATTCTATACTTCTGTTTAGAATATACTTCTGTTTCTATATGTAATGTAGTATCATGTTCTCATTGTGTTTTTTTTTCTCCTTTAATGCAGCACAAACAGGTAAGAAAGGCAGTATTGTGTCCCCATTATTGCTTTCTTGTCATCTTTTTGAGTGTGTGGTGCGAGTTGGATATGAATTTCAGTTGACTGCCATTGCCATTCCAGAATGCAGATTCTGCTCTGTAGTCTCTTGCATGAGACTGGTTCAGACCATTTTGCTTCCTGGCTTGATCCTGATTGGAAAAAAAACCAGTTAACTAAGTGGCATGGATGTGTGGACTGATTTCAAATGTGCTGTAGTGATGTGCGGATCGATCCTGAAATATCGATTCCTCCGATACCAGTCATTTATGTTCTAGAATCGATTCTCACATTAAAATATCGATATTTTAGTAATTTAGGGTAAATTTGTAGTTCATCATTAACAGGAGCACAGTGGAAAGAAACTATAACATTCGGATTGTCTACATTCAAAGGAACTACTTCCTCTTCCGCCTTTCATAGTCATGTGCGAAATATGGCTGTATAAATGTCTCGCAGCCGCTAGTGCGCACTCACAACAATGGCTGAGCGTAATTGTGCGGACGTATTTTACCTCCACAAACAGCTGAGACGTGGTTTGCGATACATGTGGCAAAAAAGTGAGGTGTTGTGGCCATACTTGCCAACCTTGAGACCTCAGAATTATGGAGACAAAAGGGCTGTTGGGGGGGGGGGCTGGGTTAAATACATTTTACAGGGTTTATTTATCGGATAAAATACGTTAAATGTCACCGTTATTATTAGAGATGGCACGATACCACTTTTTTATGTCCGATACCGATATCATAAATTTGGATATCTGCCGATACCGATATGAATCCGATATGGTGTTTTTTAATCAACAAAATTGTTTTTTTAGATATCTTGCTGCATTTTGTATACGTTCATACTCAAGTTTAAAACAACAACTACACTAAAGCTATTCTGTTATACCTGTATGCAAAAAAAAAAGTTTCATAGTTCAGCAATACTGATCAATCTAATAAACTTAAACCTACACCATCCTCCCTATTCTGGTATTTTAAAGAGTACTTAGCGTAAATATTAAGCAACCTAACTAATAGGGTTACAACTCCCAGCAACAACAAAAATAAATAAATAAAAATAGGGAACCACCCCTCATGCTCCACCTCATGATGCCTAATTGACGTAATCAACCTTAATTTGATGCAGTGTGAAAAAAAATGCACAGAAATCAATTATTTTTCAAGAAATATTAAATAGATTCAACATCTTTCTTCAACAAAATTGCAGACTGCACAGATGGTACCTTCACAAAGGAAAAAGTACTATAGCTTACTAGGGTATATATATTAGACTTAATAGTTACTATATACAGTAATGGACTTCTATTCATTTTGCATCAAATTAAAACTTTGGGTGTCAGATAATTATTTATTAAAAGCTAGACATTTTAAATGAGAATAAGAAAGAAAAGTATGTCTTTGTGCCCCCTTTCCCCTGTTCATGCCCTATCGGCCCTGTTATGATATTTTGATACCACGGTTAGCATTTACAGAAGATTGTTTTATACAGGAAAACTGTTACTCAATAAGGCCTATATACTAGTTGTTTTTCTCTTTCTCTGTGACCCAAGAATTAATGTGTAAGACTCACAGGCTGGTACCCCAAGGTCGAAAACACCACAGAGACGAGACCACTTCCTTACTCCCATCCTCCCTTCCTTATCTCTTAGAAAAAGGCTCGTTAAAGGCCAGGTGGTTTGTTTCAGAATTCACTAATGAAAGAACTCTGTATTCTGTGTATTTTGCTGGGATGATCATAAATTGTAGCTGAGCTGATAAACTACACACAGGATACTTCTTTGCTCACAAGGCAGGAAGATTTTTCCTTATTTGGTCTGTACCGGTTTGAACTGGGAAAGCTGACACACGAACCTTTTTTTCCTCTATATAAGCTGTTATGTACTAAATAAACCTTTGAGTCGATTGGGAAGGCAACCTAAAGCAGTCTCTGTTTTCTTGTTCTCCCAAGCTGCTCCCGAGCTCGTACTAACACGCTGAATGGCATACCTGAGTGTTACTTTAAATAATTAGGAATCTTAGAAGGAAAGGACAAAACTCTGCTTATCGCTCACGCCACGGAGGAAACCCGGGACGGCAATTTCCTTCAATTTTGGTGTCAGAAGTGGGATGACTGACAGAAGGTAAATATGCGTCTTTCATATTTATATAGAGACCTATTATACCTCTCTCAGTGATCGATCCATAAAAAAACGGGATATGCTGACGAAGTTTCACTTAGTGATCCAGAGAGATACACTGACTGACTTCCTCAGTCCCCGAATAAAGTAAATTAACCCTTGTGTGGTGTTGGTGGACACAGGAAGTTGCCTGTTGTCTTGAATATTTTAATTTTGTTTAAGTTGCTCACTCAGAAAGAGTGACACAGGAAGTTGCCTGTTGTCTTAAATACTTCTCGTTAAGTGAGAAGTTGCTCACCAAAGAGTGACACAGGAAGTTGCCTGTTGTCTTAAATACTTCTCGTTAAGTGAGAAGTTGCTCACCAAAGAGTGACACAGGGAGAAGTTGAACGGGTCTCACAGACCCGATTACCATACAAGGGTTAAAAGCAGTAAATTAAAAGCAGAAAGACACAGGAAGTTGCCTGTTGTTTTACGAGAAGTTGCTCGTTAAGCGAGAAGTTGCTCGCTAAGTGAGAGTTGCTCACACAAACAAAAAATTGCTAGCAATAAATTTAAAGTGACCTCAGCTGTGCCGCAGCGAAAATACTAACATAAATCCTCCTAGCGTGTAAACCCCTCTGGAAATCACTGAACATGGGTCAGAATTATTCAAAGACCACAGACAAGTCCGATAAAAAATCAAAATTACCTGTAAAACCAAAAAAAATTAAATTTAAAGTCTCAAACAACAGCTCAGTACGACTCCCATTTCCAGTTACGTGTAACCCACGTCCACGAATCGGCGAAGACTTCCATGATTACGTATCCAGAACATGCGGAAGTGCTTATGTGACTGACTTTGTTTACAACTTACGGACTGTGAGTACAATGCATTCTAATCTCTTTTCGGAGCCTTATCCCGAACGATTATCGCCAGAAACCAGGTCAGTAGAAATGTTGAATATCATTTGTGATAAGAAAAGTAGTCTGCTTAAAAAGTCCTGTAGAAAATATGATAGAATGCCGCGACGTGATGCATCAAATGTTACCGCTATGGACAAAAGGACCGGAACCAGGCGTAGATACTTTAACATCAAATAAAACTAGTGCAGGCTCTAGCAAAGAAAATAAATCTACTGCGGGAAAAGCTAGTCTTGCATGCAATGCATTCCTGGAGTAACCGAGTCACAACTCATAAGAGAGATAGGTGAATTAGACCCAAAGCATGATAAAGCATCCACAACTGCAGAGTTTTTGTGGGTAAATAATGACAAAGTCGCCGATTTCTTTAAGAATCTAAAGAAATTCCTGCTAACAATGTCCAGAGACAAAATTGACTTAAATGCAATAACTATGTGTAAACAGAAGCCTGATGAATCTATCCTAGTATTCATAAAACGCTTTATGCACTGTTGGACAAGCTAGAGGTGCAAATTTAGCTCAGTTTTCCAGCAGCCGCAGACACCCAGAGCAAAAATGAATTTGTGTATTTAATTTAACACAAAGTGTGAAATGTTTGCTGACACTGATAACAGCTTATGTTTTCTCTGCCCTATGTACCGACATGATGGAGAAGGAACATCCTCTGTGTCAGCTGGACCCTCAGCAGAGAATGAACTCAACATCCTTTTTGTCCGGTACTCTATGTCACACACTGTGCCAAAAAAACGTGTACAGACGCCACTACCAGGTAATCCCATGACTGGGAGCCACACTTTTGTTTCTCTCACACTTTTCAACAACATGATAACTGCTCACACAAGTGAAGGTCAAACAGTGATTTTGTCACATAACTCAGACATAGGTTATGACATAACTACACCATGTCGTCACATAGATCTAACCTAACCTATCCACTGTACTATTTCTGCAGTTACATTGCCAGCTGAATACCAGAATATGACATTGTGGTCTAAAAGTGAGAATGATATAGGATTTATTGACTGTACACTTTATCACGTACACCTATTAAAACACAACAAGCCAGTATATGTCAAGCAACATCCCATTTCTGCCGAAAAAGCCGCAGCCCTAGATGTCATGATAGGAGATTTAGAGACTACAGGAGTAATAAAGCCTACAGTATCTCCATATAATACTCCTGTCAATCCTGTGCCAAAGCCTAACAAACCTGGCGTATGGCGTTTCATACAAGACTTAAGGCAAATTAATGCAGTCAACATTCCTCTGCCACCTCTCGTTTCAGATGTTCACAGCATATTGACATGCATTGCATACACATTTCACCGTGGTGGATTTATGCTCCGCTCCTTTTTCTCAGTAAGACACACAGCCGTTATTTGCATTCACACATAGAAATAAGCAGTACACTTGGACTCGTTTGCCCCAAGGCATGATAGACAGCTCTGCTGCTTTCTCAATGGTGCTTCACTCCTCCAGGGCTGCACCCTGATCCACATGTGGATGACCTCCTCCTCTGTGCTCCGAGTGAAAAACTATGTCAAACTGCTACACACATGCTTCTCCAGCACCTCCAAAAGACTGGCCACAAAGCATCTGCAAAGAAAATGCAGTACTGTCAGACTTCTGTTCAATATTTGGGATTCACACTGTCTCACGGAAAACGTTCCATGACTGCAGACAGGGTCAAAGCTGTGACCTCCGTCCCTCGTCCCACTACACAGAAGGAAATGTTGTCCTTCCTGGGCATGGTGAACTATTGCAGACAGTGGATACCAGACTGTTCTTTTCATGACCACATTCTGCGTGACTGTTGTAAAAAAGACAAGCCTCCTCGAATACTGTGGTCCACAGAAATGACTGCCTCTTTCAATGCATTACAGGGAGTGCTGACCTCCGCCACTCAAAGGTGCTGCCTGAATTGTTCAGGAATGCCGGCCTGCCTGAGGGCAGTAGCAGCTTGCTCTATCATGATAAGGGACTGCGAGAAGCTCACACTCTCACATGACACTATTCTACACACCAATCACCAGGTCACGACCATTGTAGCAAACATAACTAAACAACATATGCAAATCTCACTATAAAAGCGAGCAGCACACCCAATTCGCCAGCACATTTATTGATCCTATGCTGTGTTCTTCTGACCGACAGGATGGCTCAGACAGGCTTGACGATCATGACTGCATGACACGTATACAGGAATCCACAGCACCACGTCCAGATTTAGAGCAAACACCTATCCCAGACTCAGCCACGGTTTATGTGGACGGGTCCTGTTCAAGGCCGAGTGACAACTCATTTCTTTGTGGCTATTCAGTGGTAACAGTGCCTGACATCATACTAGAGGCTCACTCATTACCATTTCACTCAGCACAAAAAGCAGAGCTCATGGCTTTAATACGCGCCTGTGAGCTACATTTGGATAAGCATGTGACAATTTACACAGACAGCCGCTATGCATTTGGCGTTGTGCATGACTTTGGCACATTGTGGAGACAGAGAGGATTTAGATCTGCTGATGGAAAATAAATTGCTAAATTGTGATTTTGTTCAAAGACTTTTTCAGGCTATACAGCTGCCATCGGCCGTTGCAGTTGTAAAAACGAAAGGACACAGTACAGCTGACACAGACGAAGCAACAGGTAATGCCTTAGCAGACGTGACAGCCAAGGCTGCAGCTGCATCACAGCTCCCACCTCCGCAGGAAGTATTATCTGTGCCCCTACAGCTGCCACTTGTTACACTCCCAGACTATTTAGGAACAAATGTTGATTTAAAATTCATACAAGAGCAAGCCTCTGCATGTGATTACACCTATTGTGAGAATAATGACTGTACCTTAGAAGACAGAGATGGCCTATACAAAATCTTAAGGGTTTGATTGCCCTCCCATATTCCCTGATGCCAGTCCTTGCCCGACATTTTCACTGTGTGAGTCATGTCGGACAAAGAGGGGTAATAGGGGCAATAAAATTAAGATTTGTAATTGAGAAAACATCACATGCAGTAAAAAGCATATTAGCAACCTGTCTAACATGTGCGCGAACTAATGTAGGAAAATCAAAAGCAAAACATCAGCATTTACCACAACCAGATTTTCCATTTCATACATTACAAATTGATTTTACACATATGCCAGCGCAAGGAAGCATCAAGTACTTACTGGTAATAGTGGATCAATTTAGTAAATGAGTAGAAGCTTATCCAACATCAAAAGAAACTGCAGAAGTAGTCTGTCAAAAGTTGAGCAATGAAATAATACCCAGATTCGGAATACCTCACCAGATTAACAGTGATAGAGGATCTTCATTCACATTAGAAGTAATTCAAAAGTGTGCTAAAACTTTAATGACCTGGGTCAAATTACTTCCTCAAGTCCTGTGTGAGATTAGAATGACTCAATCTACAGTAACCAAATTATTTCCATTTGAAATAAGACTATTTCCAACACCATGGTCAGCTTCCAGAGGGGCACCGCTAGTAGAAGGTGATGTATATTGCATTGTCCACTGATGTTCACAACCTGGTAGAAAAACTGAATAATAACTATCAGAAAGTTTGTCTCTCTCAGCCTTTCCCCTCCACAGTTCCACCAGTGGAGACAAGGAGATGCATGTTGGAGAAGCCACTAAAACCAAGGACTCTCTGGGAGGCCGCGCGTGTTCCAGCCCCAGACTGTACTGGCAGTGACGAAGAACCAGCATCCTTACGGACGGACAACCTCAGTGGATTCATGCCAGCAGGGTTAAGACCAGCCCAATCGGACCATCTCAGGCGTCGGATCAAGCAGACGACATCTCCGGCGAGCCAGCGCCCGGAACTAGAGCAAATAAACACACACGGGTAGATGACATCTCAGGCGAGCCAGCGCCCGGATCCAAAAGTTACATACACACACGCAATCACTGATTAACACACAACGTCTGAAAGAACAACAACAAGGTACTCAAACATCCAGCAGGAACAGAAAGCCAAAAGTACCACATGATGTCTAACCTGATAAAGCTAGACTCATTCCATCCTGATAATGGAGAAAATGAAATGCCCATTGTCATCATACGACGCTTATTCTGTGTCTCTCGAACCTGGGACCAGGTCAGAAGACGACTGAAGAACTGTTTTTCTTATATATTTAGGTTATTTATCATACTTATCGCATTAACCTTAGGATTTTTCTTTGCTATGTTGTATTGTAGACTGCAACCATGTTCACATTTCTGCAGGTCATATTTTGCTGACTATACCTCATGCTCTATTTTGCAAGACACCTACTTAATGCACTCCTCACGTTCCCTAAAATCAGTAAATAGCAACATAGACGCCACTAATGAACCATTTTATGCGCCCTCTAGAGCAGGAGCTAACGCCTGGTATGAAAATGCCAGAACAGCCGCTCGTGATTTAGGAAACAGTAACTGTTATGTCTGTTCAAAGGCTAATCCAGAACAGGTAATAGTAGGATACCCCATATCCGGTTTCCCCCTCACTGAGGGACTAGAGGAAATCGGCGGAGATAATGCTCTCCTTAAAGACGCTTTACAGTTGACTCTGAGCCCTCTCGACTGCCTACTTAGACACACACACACACCAACTAACCCTGAGACTCCATTAGGCGAATTATTGAAGTTATCTAATGACACCGCAGGGACCTGCGCCCCAATGAAACGCCCTAAGAATAGGTTAAAACCCTCACTGCCCTTAGGACAGATCCCTCTCCATTTTAATACTGGTATGATATGTCTGCGCAGACTAAAGTTAACTGGCCCAGACACACACGTAGATTATACAAAGGATAACTATACATTCTTCTCTGACTCCCCAGGTGCACGCTGTAATGAGACATGGCTAGCTGTCTCTATGGCTGAAGTTGTATCATATCTGGAGGAACACACACACAGTTCAAGTTCGAGCGGAGAATCGATCATTGTTCCCCCAGACGGTGTATTAAATGACACTGACTGGGGGGAGTTAGTTAAATCACACATGGTCACGCGCCTGACCAGACCAATCCCACATGCTTATTGGATGTGCAATAATACCCTTAGATTAGCTTTACCTGTTAATTGGACCGGTACCTGTGGTCTAGTAACCGTTGATGTATGCTGTACTTTCATTCCCAATAACACCGCTCCTAACGGTTCATTCACACAAGCTATGAATAAACTTGAAGCATTGCAGATAGAACTAATTGCCAATGCAGGTCACGGTCAGTGGCTACATAAGTGGCTACAGGACACGTTTGGAAGATGGAAGGAACTAATTGTAGCCTTTGTAACCGTTGCAGCATGTTTTTGATGATTATTGTCTGTTGTGTGGTACCCTGTGTACGTTCAATGATAACCCGTATAGCTACTAGTACAGCTACTTCAATGTATTTGCAATTGGCACAAATTGACCCAGATTATGTGTCAGATGTCATCGATGATGATCCTGATGTATGTATTGAGCATTAGATTGTGAATTACTCGATTGTTCAAGAAGAGTATGACGTTTTCTTCTCTTTCTTTTCTTCTTTTTAAAATTTTGATATTAAGCTTGCTCGAAGGACCAGTTACAGTTATGATTTGTCTTTATATTATGTTATTACATTCTGTCTTTATACTATGTTATCATTTCATGATAAAAGGGGAGAACTGTTATGATATTTTGATACCACGGTTAGCATTTACAGAAGATTGTTTTATACAGGAAAACTGTTACTCAATAAGGCCTATATACTAGTTGTTTTTCTCTTTCTCTGTGACCCAAGAATTAATGTGTAAGACTCACAGGCTGGTACCCCAAGGTCGAAAACACCACAGAGACGAGACCACTTCCTTACTCCCATCCTCCCTTCCTTATCTCTTAGAAAAAGGCTCGTTAAAGGCCAGGTGGTTTGTTTCAGAATTCACTAATGAAAGAACTCTGTATTCTGTGTATTTTGCTGGGATGATCATAAATTGTAGCTGAGCTGATAAACTACACACAGGATACTTCTTTGCTCACAAGGCAGGAAGATTTTTCCTTATTTGGTCTGTACCGGTTTGAACTGGGAAAGCTGACACACGAACCTTTTTTTCCTCTATATAAGCTGTTATGTACTAAATAAACCTTTGAGTCGATTGGGAAGGCAACCTAAAGCAGTCTCTGTTTTCTTGTTCTCCCAAGCTGCTCCCGAGCTCGTACTAACACGCTGAATGGCATACCTGAGTGTTACTTTAAATAATTAGGAATCTTAGAAGGAAAGGACAAAACTCTGCTTATCGCTCACGCCACGGAGGAAACCCGGGACGGCAATTTCCTTCAGGCCCCCCTGGCTAAACTTTGCTAGATCCGCCCCTGCACAGTTACCAGCCGTCAGCTACGTAGAAAAAGCTCCTCGAGTAGAAAGTAATATTAAATAAATTCTAACAACAGCTGATCAAGCTTAAACGTGCTGCTGTTGTTCAGCCGTTGGTTTCCTCTTTCTGGTGCAAAGTGGGCCAAAAACAAACAAGACAGACGGACTCGCGACAGAAAAGCCGATCAGCTGATCATTAAGCAGTTTCATGATTGAAGTAGCAGCAGGAGAGGGAGGAAGAGAGAAGAGGCAGTCGCTCCATAAATCGGTTGTTAAGCTTAACGCAGGAATGCTTTACAAACATTCAGAGATGGACTTACACACTTGCTTTACTTCTCTCGGGGATAACTTTGTCGGAGATGAAATGCCGGGTTGCTAGCGAAGCTCCACATGCTATCCAGACCACCGACAGGTCCCGCATGCCACAGCCGCTCTATCACGTGATGCATACTGCTCCGACGTGCTAACGTTCTGAGGCGAGTTACGGCGTGTTGCAAGTTTTGTGAGGTGCTTTCGTGATATTTAATGGATCGGATTACATTTTTTTATTTTTCTCCGATATCCGATCCAGTAATTTAGGTCAGTATCGGACCAATACCGATACGTAATATCGGATCGGTCCATCTCTAGTTATTATTGGCCGGCCTGGAAACAGCGGGGGTGTCCAAATTCAGAGGCTGCTTCCACCTGAGGACCCGGCCTGAGGCAACATCACTAACCTTGTCAAACACCTCAGAGTAAATCATATCACAGAATATGACGAGCGTATGTTGAGACGAACTGAAGAGGAGGACAGGGATGTGAGTGAAGTTGGCCCCCCCACCTTCTTCAAATCCAACAAAAGTGGTATCAAACGTTTGTGCTACGTCTGTGCTGGTTTGTGCTGCTAAATTTTTCATTTGTGCTGCTATCATTTTAAAGATATTAATAAAAATTTCTAGAGGTCATCAGAGGTCAACCAGCCCCCACACATTACCCAAATCAAACTAAAGTGGTATCAAACGTTTGTGCTACGTCTGTGCTGGTTTGTGCTGCTAAATTTTTCATTTGTGGTGCTATCATTTTAAAGATATTAATTGAAATTTCTATAGGTCATCAGAGGTCAACCAGCCCCCCCACATTATCCAAATCAAACAAAATTGATGTCAAACGTTTGTGCTACGTTTGTGCTGGTTTGTGCTGCAAAAATTGTCGTTTGTGCCGCTTTCATTTTAAAGATATTAATGAAAATGTAAAGGTCAAAAGGTCAACCAGCTCCCCCACATTAATGGAATCGAACAAAATAGATGTCAAATGTTTGTGCTACGTTTGTGCTGGTTTGTGCTGATAAAATTGTCGTTTGTGCTGCTATCATTTTAAAGATATTCAAGAAAATTTCTAGAGGTCATCAGAGGTCAACCAGCCCCCCCACAGTAATGGAATCGAACAAAACTGGTGTCAAACGTTTGTGCTGCAAAAATTGTCATTTGTGCTGCCTCTGTTTTAAAGATATTTATGAAAATGCAAACGTCAAAAGGTAGTGCTGTTTGTAGTGCTATTATTTTAAATATATTAATAAAATTCCATCCATTTGCGTATCCTTTTAAGGGTCGCAGGGGGTGCTGGAATATATCCCAGCTGTCATAGGGCAAGAGGCAGGGTACATCCTGGAAAGGTTGCCAGTCTGTCACAGGGCCAACACACAGGGACAGACAGCCATTCACACTCACATTCACACCTATGGGCAATTCGGATTAACCAATTAACCTATCACCACAAGCTGCATGTCTTTGGAGAGAGCCCGGAGAGAACCCACGCAAACACGGGGAGAGAACCTGCAAACTCCACACAGAAAGACCCTGATGTGATGGTGGAATTGAACTCAGGACCTTCTTGCTGTGCGGCAACAGTGCTAACTACCGTGCTGCCGTAATAATAACATTAAACAACATTTGTGAAGAAATTTAAAGGGGCATGCAAGTAGGTGCGTTTATAATTAGATAAGGTGTTTTGAGCCAATAAGCTGGTTGTGGATCACTGACTACCATGTTTCTTAACATTACCTTACTCCATCTAGTGTGCTACCAGCAGGGTATATGCTAAAATGCTAATGGTTGTTAAAACATTAACCTAATAATTAGGGGTGCAACGATACACAAAATTCACGGTTCGGTTCGGTTCGATACTTTGGTGTCACGGTTCGATATTTTTTTCGATACAAAAAAATGTTCACGCCTTTTTAATTTGTCATTTATTAAAATTATAAATATATATTTTAACTCAAAAGTACAGTTTTTAAATTTAACCCTAACCCTTGTGCGTGTTTTTTATTTTGACAGCGAATGCGCACCTGCGGACCACTTATGTACAGCCCTGGTTATATAGCTCATCATATTGCAGCCACAGAAATTCTTTTGTCCATGAAACCATAAAGCTGCACTTTCTTTTTGCCTTATAGTCTGATTTGTCATAACTTCTCCGTTTTGTGGTAAGCTTTTCTTTGGCTGTCACTTCTTCACCCTGACCTGTCTTATTTGGCTCAGCAGAACTGAAATATATATATCCTGCTGCTTTTACACACGCACTCACATAACGCTCAGCGATTCTCTGCGCGATCAACCTCTCACATGTTTAAGCTGCGGGAGATTTCACTTGTCATGTTTGCATAGTAAGCTAACGATTGATAAGACGATGTCAGAGGAATTGGTGCGCAAATTATCATCACTCACCAATCAGTGCTGTCCGAGCGATTGCAAAGTGAAAGCAAAAAAACAAGCACAAATTCAAACGCGATTTCAATATGTCACATATTGACAGTGGCTCACCGATGCCAATGACATAATTACCCAGCTACATTTCCGAAAAAATGTAAAAGCATTGACATATATTTTTCCTTCCTACAATAACCCGACGGGCAGGGCAGAGATAGATTTTGGTGGCCCGACTGGAAAAATCGCTAGCCCCTGGACGTCAGGCTAGCGATATTGCGAGCCCTGTATCTGATTGAAGAATCATGCATCTTTGGAAAAGAGAGTTTATTACAGAGAAATGGCTCTTTCCAAAATAAAAGCTATACTATACGCTTCTGGGGCGGTCGTGGCTCAAGAGTTGGGAGGTCGCCTTGTAATCGGAAGGTTGCCGGTTCGAGCCCCGGCTTGGACAGTCTCGGTCGTTGTGTCCTTGGGCAAGACACTTCACCCGTTGCCTACTGGTGGTGGTCAGAGGGCCCGGTGGCGCCAGTGTCCGGCAGCCTCGCCTCTGTCAGTGCGCCCCAGGGTGGCTGTGGCTACAATGTAGCTTGCCATCACCAGTGTATGAATGTGTGCGTGGATGACTGGATATGTAAAGCGCTTTGGGGTCCTTAGGGACTAGTAAAGCGCTATATAAATACAGGCCATTTACCATTTACCATTTCTTCTGGGCTATATTCTCAGCAGCATATTAAACATATCAGGTCCCCATAAGGAGACTCATGTGCTAACGGCTGTCTAAATGACTCGGCTAAAGTTTGTAGCATGCATGCTTGTTGTTTTTGCACTAGGATGATGTAAATGTGCAGTCATATTCGTTGTGTTCCCACTAGTGCTTTCAGGTTAATCTCGTTGAAATGACGTTAACGCCACAACACGGCAAATCTCCGTTAACGAGCTACCCCTGATAGCCCCGTGCATGGGGCTAGACAGCCAACACATTAACGAGCTTAACTGCGCTAACACACTAGTTCCCACCCATGTAATTGAGCATTGCATGGCACATCCAACATACTGTTTTACTTTAGTTCATGACTCGCTTACCTTCAGGGTCATACATCACATGAAAACCAAAATAATTCCAAACGCCAGATCTGAATGAGGGTGGGGGAGGTTCAATTTGCCATGTTGCAAGGAGAGCTTAACTTCTGTCTCGCTAGCTTGCCCTGTGCTCTTCCTTCTGACGATGCTGTCTGTGTCGTTACACTGTCGAGCGCTCAGTGGATCTGCGCTCGACAGTGCAGCCTAGGCGGAGTAGTCGAACGCAGATTCACTGAGCGCTCAACACAGACAGCATCGTCAGAAGGAAAGTTGATAAAATAAATTACAAATGTTGTATTGTTCGATACATATGCGTACCGAACCGAAAGCACTGTATCGAACGGTTCAATATCGATACGAATATCGTTGCACCCCTACTAATAATATGTGAACTGTAGCTTTTAAGTCAAATGCTAATATTAACAAAAGTGCTGTCATTTGTATGTGGGCTGTCATGAGCAAGTTGTATAAAATTAACATACACAGGAGTGCACTTCAGTGATTGAGCAAATCTGAACTCAAAGGCTCCAAACAGCCTGCAGAACTGTGAATCTTAGGTAACTGTCAATGTTACCTGAAAGGGCCGACCTATATTTTTTGCAAGAGTCAAACTTCTGTAGCCATGGTCACAAAGGGCTATTAAATGAGTGGGCTATTAAACACGTGTGGGATTGACACAGACACAGATTTATCTCAACAGAGTCTGGATTTATCTACAAGTATTTTAATGATGAGCTTTGAACATTGACTAAATTCATTTTTATACCGATCAAATGAATTTTGAACTAGATCGTGTTAAGGATAAACTGATAAACTCTGCCAAAAAAACCAAACATAGCGACCTGTGTTTGGTTTGTGATCACCAGGGGGTGCTATCATACACATTCTTCTTCTGAGAGAAAAAAACAACAGTTGAAGAAAACATGTGCTAGCTGTCTTATTTGCATTTTTAAGCTAGATCCCATGAGCAACAGCAATCATCAACACTTCAATTTACTACATCAAAACAGTGTATCAAAGTAAGTAATTTTATGTCCACTTAAAGATGTAGAATTAAAGTTATAACCAAATTTGAGCAGTAATATATCACATTTTTAATTTTTGCTTGACAAATGCCAAAGAAATCAGTGGTGGACAAAATTGCAGTATTAGCAAGGCCATGATGATTCACTTGGTAAAATAAATCCGCTTGGCATCTTTCTTGGCCTTAAGACAACAATTCTGATGGCTAAAGATCCAAACGGGACACAAAAAAAAAAAAAAAAAAAAAGAACAAAGCAGCTCTCCTTTTCAAAACAAAGACTGCAAGACTTTCAATGTGGAACTCCCATTTGAACAGTGGATACATATGATTCCACATAAAGTCACATACAAAAAGAATACTTTCAAGAAAAGGGAATACACAATTTTGAAGCCAGGTACATGGACTCATGTTGTAAACCAGGGAATCTGGAAAGAGGTTAAAAGTACATGCACCATTACTTTTAAACGAGCCAAGGTGTACCCCAGAACTGTATCTTGTTTTATTAAAATCAGAGACTTTTGCAAAGAGTGTAGTGGCCAGCTGTACATTACATGTGATAAGGAACCTGAAAATCACTGCTCAATGGTGCTGAAGTGTGTAATGGCAAACACGGATGAATGCATGCACACTGGCTTTTCTAAGAGAGCCATGTCCGGAAGTCTGAGGGCACAAGTAACAAAAGAACTTTGTGAAGGCAGACTGCAGCCCCATGTGTGGAGAGCATCAGAGGCAGCAAAGCTGATGGACTTTGGTGATCCAGAGCCAAGCCATCTACCAAATTTGACAACTGTGCAAAGCCAAACACAAACAAAATCAACTAGAAGTTGCTCATAAAAACCCAATACTGTCTCTCCACTCATTAAAATACAGTTCCCCTCACAGTGTAAGCATTTGGGACATTGGATTAGACAAGTTCTTCTGTCACTACTGGAGTCACACTCAAATGCTGATGTACAAGACTGAAAAGCACCCCATAGTCGCCTTTGATGCGACTGGCTCAGTTGTAAAAAAGCTTCTCAGGCCTAATGGTTTGTCTGGAAATATCTTCCTGTATCAAGGTGTGTTAACAGGAAGGGACAACTCTCACGTTCCAGTGGTGCAAATGTTGTCAGAGAGACATGATGTCCAGGCAATCACAAGATGGTTATCGGAATGGATTCGTGCTGGAGCACCAATCCCAAAGGAGGCCATCTGTGATTTCTCCTTAGCTTTACTTGGTGCTTTAGTTAAGGCTTTAACACATCATTCAGATTTGAAGAGCTACATTAATGAATGCTTTGGTGTCTTGCTTCGGAAAAAACCCTACAAACTACCACCATGTTTCATCAGAGTGGATGTGGCACACTTAATCAAAATGATTTGCCAGTGGGACTGTTTGAGAAAAAAGCCTCATCGGGTGAGGGATTTCTACATGCGATCAATGGCACAACTTGTCAAGTCCCAATCCTTGGAAGAAGCAAAGGTCCTAATACGCAGCATTGCTATTGTGGCATTAAGTGAGACAGAAGGCTGTGACAGTTTTGGAAACCCATTATGTCAGAAGTGTCCAAATCAAATCTGAAAAGAAAAATTGCAGATGAGACTATGGCTGTTTCTGATGACAAGGAAGAAGAAGACATTAGATTGGATCCATGCACAGAAATAAACACTGACTTAAGGCAGTGGGTGGCAGATATTTGTGAGAGGAGCAGGTGCCATGCTGAAGATCATGGTGATCGAGACAATATGCACTATCTACCTGAGCTCGTCCCACACCTAATTAGATTGGGAGGATACCTACCACTCTGGACTGGAGTAATGGTTCCCCTATTTCAGAGCGAAAAGCTCACTGCAACTTCAGCTAATGTTGAAGCAGAGTTCAAGAACATTAAACATGGTCTGTTCAAGCATGAAAATCTCCCTATGAGGATAGATAAATTCATTGCACGTCATCTTGGTTTTATTGAAGGGAACATGCGGATCTGTTCTGCAAAACAAATATGAAAAGAAGCAGAGGTTGCCAGACAGGATGGTACAATGAAGCGTCAGTATCCACACAAAGCCTTTGTGGAGCAGGAAGTGGATGATAACCCCTCTCAGGAGCCCAAAATTGTTCCTGTTCCTTTCAGTACACAGTCCACAAAAATAAAAATCTTTAAATTCAACCAACTTTGATTGAGATGTCTGTACTACCAGTTTGAAGTTATGAAACTGATACACTTCACTCCTGAAGCAATTACAGGAAATATATCTCAAAATCCACTGCAGACTTGCACACTGCTCAATGAGGCCTATTAATCAACCCAAAATCCTGGCAAAACATTTTACTCTTTAATCCATCGTGTTTGTAGATAAGTCTGTGAGCTTACTCTTTATTCTGCCTGTAAGCTAGATTTACCTTTCTTATTCGCACACATTATTCACACACACTGTGTGTACATTGTTGTACACACATTAGTTAGCTCAGCGGTTCCCAAACTTTTTTGCTAGGCCCCCCTTTTTTCTTCAAGAAAAATGTACGCGCGTGCACGCACAAGCACATCCTCCAACTACACACAACCATATTTTGCTCCATTGCTGTTTATTTCACACCTCAAACATTTAGTAAACAATTAACAAATACAAGTAAACTGCAATAAATTACAGGTAGTAATAAAATACACTACTAACTGTTTTACGCTACGTCCACACCTACACGGGAATTTTTTTGAAAACGCAGCTGTTTCGTCCACTGAGATTTTTTTAAAACTCCTTTTTTACTTTTCCGTGTGGACGAGGAATACAGAGTTCGTCACGCGACGTCAAAGGTATGTGACTTTTTTCACATCACACTGTGCGCCACGTTATTGTTTACATGAGATGAATTGCAGAATGGCAGATAGAGACAAAATACTGTTAATCTGACTATTTGCAGGTTTACACGCTTACATATACACATGCAGTTACTGTCCCTCCATTTACAAAGGCAGAGGCGTCACGGTGTAATTATTTTACGTGTAGTTGTTTTTTTCCTGTGTAATAATATTCAACATTGCTATCAATACATTTTTCAAAAAATGCCTCTCTGTGCAAAATGGGTTTAAAAACATAAACAACTGTAGGATACTGTTAGTCCGTGATTTGAACCGAGGGAACAAATCGTGGCAGGATCAGCCTGATATTATTTGTATCCTTTGTATCCCACTGTAACTTTACTGTATATAAAGAGCTAACATCTCCAAAATGTCATGAGTAGTTAGTCATTACAAGAAGTGTTTGTGAACTAAAAGAATGTGGGATACTGTTTGTCCGTGATTTGGAGAGCCCAGCCCGTGCTCCCCACGAAGGGAAAAGCAATTCTGCAGGGGAGACCTACCTCGGCACTTGTGCAGGTGAAACCAAAAGGAAGATATGCTTCACCATATTTTCTAGTCTTTGGCTTAGAATGAAGTTGGTTTGGAAACATATTCAGCTATGCTTTATCTCTTGCTTTGAGTTTGTGTGGGCGCCCCATGCTAGCAGTGTCCAAGCGTTTTTTTTTTTCTGCTTTTCATACCGCATTTAATTTATTAATGAAAATATTTTCATCCAATCGAATTCAACTATCATGTTTATATACGCATCTTCTTCATGTTAACAGTTACAGAGTAAAATAGAACTGATTTCTTGCAGTCTTCATATCTTTAAAAAAAAAAAAATTATATATCCTCATACAGCCACTTAACTTTGTATTTGCATTTCAGAATAGAGCGGGTTAACATGACTGCAATTTTTTTTTATATATTCAGTGCCTGGTGGAAGTTAAAAAAGGATAAAACATTTCAGGAAACCTCAATGTAGAGATTATTATTATGATATTGTATTATGACCCAAGTAAATAATAAGAATAATCAAAAGAGAACTGCTGGATGATGGATATTTTATTATGACATGATGAGATATTTTGAGCAATTAACATTTTGACTCTTAATCACACAGAAAACAGCAGAAATCTCTTGATCTTCTTTTTGTCACTGAACTTTCTACTGGTTTAAAGACCAGCATCCTCAGCTGTGACCTTCTCTGTCTAAGACACGCTGTCTGATTTTTTTTTTTTTTAATGTTAGTGAATCTTCCCAAATCAAGCAATGTTACTATTGCTGTGTTAGAACTACTGAAGGGAGTGTTAGTTTAGGTAAATTTTTCCTAATAATCTTTCACATTTTTGCAAAACAAAGTGACTGCTGCTGTAAAAGTGATAGATGGCAATATGTTAACAGTGCTGAAAGTTTGAAGGTACATTGTTTCAGCCAGCAGAGGGCAGTTGTTATGATGAGAACAGGACAGGAAGCTAATATGATGACAACAGGAACTTCCTGGGTTGACAGTTCCCCCACAAAGTCAGTTAATCAAAAATGTTGATCTACCCCCTTCTAATCAAGTATTGCAGTAATCGTGTTAATAGCATAGTGTTAATATGCAACATGAAAGGTTCTATGAAAGCTGCTGTTTTATACCAGGAGTTTCAGGTAAGTCTGGATGAACTCTCTCATCTTTGTTTCTGGGTCTTCTCCTGCTTTCTCCAGGATGCCTTAAAACAAGTAGTCCATCATCCCTCAATCACAGTTTCTTCCAAGAGTCTCGGTGAGGGAATTTACCAACTCTGAGGTCTGCATTTTCTGCAAAAAGTGATTCCACCTGCTGCTGGCTGAACTCCACTGAGTTTTCCACTGTAGAGAATTTCCAGTAAGGACAGGCATGTGTCAGAACTGGACAATTCCTTATCTATAGATTCCGAGTCCACCTTATCACTGGTGTATGTAGAGCAGGGGTGTCCAACTTAAGGCCTCAAGGGCCGGTGTCCTGTAGGTTTTACATATCACCCTGGGTCAACACACCTGAATCGAATGATTAGTTCATTACCAGGCCTCTGGAGAACTTCAAGACATGTTGAGGAGGTCATTTAGCCATTTAAATCAGCTTTGTTGGATCAAGGACACATCTAAAACCTGCAGGACACTGGCCCTTGAGGCCTGGAGTTGGACACCCCTGATGTAGAGGCTGCTCTTGGGAATTCGTCAAGGCAGTTTTTTTTGGTGGGTGTAGCTCCTTTGCTGCTGAAGGGAATCCATGTCTTTATACGAAATACTTCTCAGATCTTCATTATTGTACTCCAGAGTGCTGAAGTTTATGAAATTATAGCTAGATTTTTGTTTTATTACCTTAAAGGCTGGCAGAGAAAACTAATGACTGAAAAATGTTTGTAATCATTAACGTGCCGCCATGTTCAATACTGTTGAGATTCCCACATCACTACAGTACGGTGCTACAGTTTGAGTAACATTTAATTCAAACTTACAGATTTTCCCTTTCCATATCTGAAAGCATTGTCTACCTACAAAACAAAGATCCAAAAAAGGAACTTTGCTTTGGGACTGCAGTACATTTTCAAAAGTGGAATCATTTATCAAACTGTAAAAATGTCATGGTCCTGGGTCAGTGACCCAGCGCTTTTAGTTTGTTATCATTTTCTAGATGATGATTGTTTAAGTTCTGTGTTATTTTCGATCTGCCTCTTAGTCTGCGTCTGAATCTGTCTGTTTAGTTCAATGTCTTGTCTGGTTCCATGTATCTGAGTTTCCTGTTTTATTGTGAAGGTCCGTGTCGTATGTGAGTGTGATCAGTTTACGTTTCCCCTGTCCCGTCAGCCCAGATTCCTCCCAGCTGTGTTGCCCTCCTGTCTCTCATCCCCTGATTACTGGTGTGTGTATTTAAGCCCTGTGTGTTCTCCTGCCTGTTGCCGGTTCGTCTGTGTAACTCCGCGTCAGTCTGTGTTCCTCGGTGTCCTGCTCGTCTCTCTGCCTCTCTTCCCTTTTTTGTTTCATCTCAGGTTTGTCATTTAGCTTTCCCAGTTCAGGTCTTTAGTTTTGTCTTCCCTCTTGCCTGTTTTGCCTTCTCACCACTGTGTAAATAAACTCACCGGCATCTCATCCACTGCCTGCATCTTGGGTCCTTCTTCTAACTCCACACGGCTCGCCTCGGCAGCCGTGACAGTACGAACCGGCCAAATATGGACCCAGCGGCATTCGCACCTTCCAAGGAGCTTCGGGAGGAATTAACCGATTCAGTTTCCAGATGGACTAATCTGTGGCTAGAGCATGAGGGGGAGGAATTTCGTCATGCTCTGGAGGCCCGAATACAGCGGCTAGTTTCCAATCACCCCTGGTTGCTGGATTCACTTCATCCTCAACACGCTTCATCTTCACCCTCCAACTGTGACAGCTGACCTGCCTGGCTTACCGGAAGATTCTCTCCCCAGTCCACCAGAGGACTCTCTGCTGGACGCAATGCCGCCCGATCAGTTGGCTTCCCCCTCCTTCCGGGCAAAACGGCGGTCACGCCGCCGTCATCCTTCGCTTGCCAAACCAGCTCTCGGGGTCAGTGAGAGTGACAGTTTCATGTACATGCAGCCCCCCAGTGGCCAGCTCACACCAGCCCAGGCTTTTTACAAAGCACTGGGAATCATCCTCATTCCACCCAGCCCATCCACCTCACAGCAGGAGCAGCCACTTCAGAGCTGCCTCGCATCACCGTCCGCTTCCCCGGCCGCTCTCGCCCCTTCTCCCAGGCGGAAGCGACGTCCGCACGGCCGTCAGTTACCGGCGGATTCCGTGAGTCAGGAGCGCAGTGTTTTTTCTGCTCCATCTGAGCGTGCATTCATGAACACTGTCAGTTTTTCCTGAATCTAGTAATTCAATACCAGTCAACTCAGGGTTATTCAAATTTGAAAAGAGTAATTCGGAAACTGTTAATTCTTTGTCTGATACTCCAAGGTCCGTTAACACTCGCTCTGAGGATCTAGAGGACTGCTTTCATTCTGCCTCTTCCGAGTCCTCTGTTATGCCAACCCGGACTTTCAAACCAAAATCTGGAAATAAGAAAGACTATCTACCAGAAGCTCAGTTAGCCGCCCGGCCAGAAGCTCAGTTAGCCGCCCGGCCAGAAGCTCAGTTAGCCGCCCGGCCAGAAGCTCAGTTAGCCGCCCGGCCAGAAGCTCAGTTAGCCGCCCGGCCAGAAGCTCAGTTAGCCGCCCGGCCAGAAGCTCAGTCGCCACCTCCACCACCGTTGTCATCACAACCATTATGTCAGTCACCCTTAGTCCAGCCTCCTGTTCAGCAGCCGCTAGCCCGGCATCCTGTATCAATTGCTCCACCTGTAAAACAATACAAGTCAATTCAACCCGAAAAACACCATTCCTCGCCCGTCCATTCCAAGCAGAGGGACACATCTAGTAATAATGTCAACACTCCTCAAAGGCTGGCCAGTTCTGAAACTGAGGTGCACTCCAGGGCCTCCCCAGAGGCTGGGTTTCAGCCCCCAGCAGACTCCGGACCCCTGGAGGTTAAGAAGCCAGCTGAGGGCCGCACCCGGCTGTCGCTGCCTGAGCAGCGTCGATGCTCTATGCAGCTGCAGCCTGCTATGTGTTTGCCAGAGGCCCGTGTGCCTGCTGGTCCTGTCCTGTGCCTGCCAGAGGCCCGTGTGCCTGCTGGTCCTGTCCTGTGCCTGCCAGAGGCCCGCGTGCCTGCTGGTTCTGTCCTGTGTGTTCCAGGGGCCCCTGTGCCCACTGGTCCTGAAACTGTTCTCACTGGAGGGCCCGAGGAGCCCGTCCAGCCTCCTTCCTCGTCAGCTGGGGGGCCCGAGGAGCCCATCCAGCCACCAGCTGCTCCACCAGCAGCGTCATCCACGCTTGCAGCAGCAGTTTCATCCATGCCGCCACCTGCTTCAGCGCCTCCGTCTGCATCCTCCACGCCGTCGCCTGGTCCGGATTCAGCCTCCTCAGCGTCGCCTGGTCCAGCGCATGCTTCGGCTTCATCCGCTTCACCTGTTCCAGCCTCCGTGTCTTCATCCTCGCCTGGTCCAGCCTCCGTGTCTTCATCCTCGCCTGGTCCAGCTCCCGCATCACCTGCAGTGGCCTCCTCTTCAGCATCCTCATCAGCTGCTTTGCCTGGTCCAGCTTCAGCATCCTCATCAGCTGCTTTGCCTGGTCCGGCTTCAGCATCCTCATCAGCTGCTTTGCCTGGTCCGGCCTCCGCATCCTCATCAGCCTCGCCTGGTCCGGCCTCCGCATCCTCGTCATCCTCATCAGCCTCGTCTGGTCCGGCCTCAGCTTCCGCCTCGTCTGGTCCAGCCTCAGCTTCCGCCTCGCCTGGGGCTGCAGGGGCCACGCAGCCTTCAGGTCCCCTACTACCACCTCCACATCTTCGGTCATCTGCCAGGCCGCTTGTTGGGCATCTCCGCCACCGTGGACGCCCTCCTGAACGCCGCCACTGCCTTCCGCGTGGCCGGCCTCCGGACTTGTTTCCACGCCGCCGTTGCCGTCCGCACGGTCGGCCCCCAGAACTGTTTCCACGCCGCCGTTGCCGTCCGCACGGTCGGCCCCCAGAACTGTTTCCACGCCGCCGTTGCCGTCCGCACGGTCGGCCCCAGAACTGTTTCCACGCCACTGCCTACTGCGTGGCCGGCATCCGGACCTGCCCCGTTGCCATTCGCATGGTCGGCCTCCTGAACTTGACCATCTGGGCCTTTTTGGACTCTGTCCCTCCGTCCTGGGCCCCCTCCGCCCGCCCTGGTCGGGTTGTTTTCTGTTTTGTTTTGGTCCATTTTTTTCGTTTCTGCTGGGCTGTCTGGTGCCAGCCCTTGGGGGGGGGGGGGGGGGGTACTGTCATGGTCCTGGGTCGGTGACCCAGCGCTTTTAGTTTGTTATCATTTTCTAGATGATGATTGTTTAAGTTCTGTGTTATTTTCGATCTGCCTCTGAGTCTGCGTCTGAATCTGTCTGTTTAGTTCAATGTCTTGTCTGGTTCCATGTATCTGAGTTTCCTGTTTTATTGTGAAGGTCCGTGTCGTATGTGAGTGTGATCAGTTTACGTTTCCCCTGTCCCGTCAGCCCAGATTCCTCCCAGCTGTGTTGCCCTCCTGTCTCTCATCCCCTGATTACTGGTGTGTGTATTTAAGCCCTGTGTGTTCTCCTGCCTGTTGCCGGTTCGTCTGTGTAACTCCGCGTCAGTCTGTGTTCCTCGGTGTCCTGCCCGTCTCTCTGCCTCTCTTCCCTTTTTTTGTTTCATCTCAGGTTTGTCATTTAGCTTTCCCAGTTCAGGTCTTTAGTTTTGTCTTCCCTCTTGCCTGTTTTGCCTTCTCACCACTGTGTAAATAAACTCACCGGCATCTCATCCACTGCCTGCATCTTGGGTCCTTCTTCTAACTCCACACGGCTCGCCTCGGCAGCCGTGACAAAAAAGCTCTAAAATGGCTTTAAAAAGGGGTCTTCAGAGGCTCTACAGGACTGCTTTAATACTACAGACTGGAACATGTTTAAGCAGGCTGCCACCTATAACAACACCACTGACCTCCAGGAGTACGCAGAGACTGTTACTGCCTACATCAACAAGTGTATTGAGGATGTAACAGTCACGAAAACCATAACTGTCCGGGCCAATCAAAAACCATGGATGACAGGAGAGGTCTACAGGCTGCTGAAAGCTCGGAATGTTGCCTTCAGAGATGGAGACGAGGCAAGCCTGAGGACAGCTAGGGCCAACCTTTCCCGTGGCATCAGAGAGGCTAAGAGACAGTACTCCAGGAAAATATCTCATCACTTCAAAGACAGCAGAGACTCACGGAGCCTGTGGCGGGGCATTCAGACCATCACAGATTACAAGCCCCCACCACAGACCTGTGATAGCACTATCCCCCTGCTGAACGAGCTGAACACTTTCTTTGCTCGCTTTGAAGTCCAAAACAGCACCACTGCACAGAAGACCCCACCCCCTCCTGGTGACCAGGTGATGACTCTGTCACCGGACAGCGTGAGGAGATCCCTCAGCAGGATCAATGCACGTAAAGCTCCGGGTCCTGACAACATTCCTGGTCGTGTACTGAGAGACTGTGCAGTGGAACTCACTGATGTCTTCACAGACATCTTCAACATATCACTCATCCAGGCTGTCGTCCCCACATGTTTTAAAGCCACCACAATCATTCCGGTTCCAAAAAAGTCATCTCCCTCCTGCTTTAATGACTACCGTCCTGTTGCACTTACTCCCATCCTGATGAAGTGCTTCGAACGACTAGTCATGCAACACATCAAGACTGTCCTGCCCCCCTCCCTGGATCCCTTCCAGTTTGCGTATCGGCCCAACCGCTCAACCGATGATGCCATCTCCACTGCACTCCACTCGGCACTCACACACCTGGACAAAAAAGACTCATATGTTCGAATGCTGTTCATAGATTTCAGTTCAGCATTCAACACTATAATCCCCCAACAGCTCATTCAAAAACTGGTCCAGCTGGGGCTCAACACCTCACTGTGCAACTGGCTGTTGGATTTCCTCACCGGAAGACCTCAAGCAGTACGGGTTGGCAGTAATACATCCAGCACCATCATTTTAAACACAGGGGCCCCGCAGGGATGTGTGCTGAGCCCCCTCCTCTTCACTCTGCTGACCCATGACTGCACTCCATCATACAGCTCCAACCTCTTCATCAAGTTTGCGGACGACACAACGGTGGTGGGTCTCATTAGCAACAGGGATGAGACCGACTACAGAAGTGAGGTGAGACGCCTGGCCACGTGGTGTGCTGACAACAATCTCTCTCTGAATGTGGAGAAGACGAAGGAGATTGTTGTGGACTTCAGGAGAATGCACACCCAACATGCTCCTCTGACCATTGACGGAGCGTCTGTGGAGAGAGTGAGCAGCACCAAGTTCTTGGGTGTGCACATCACAGAGGATCTCTCCTGGACGTACAACACCACAGCACTGGCCAAGAAATCACAGCAGCGTCTCTACTTTCTCCGCAAACTAAGAAGAGCAGGAGCACCAGCCCCCATCATGTACACTTTCTACAGAGGCACCATCGAGAGCATCCTGTCGAGCTGCATCACTGTGTGGTTTGGAGCCTGCAATGCGTCCTGTCATAGAACCCTCCAACGCATAGTGAGAGCTGCAGAGAGGATCATTGGTGTCTCTCTCCCCTCCCTCCAGGACATTTACAGCACCCGTCTCACTAAAAAAGCCCTTTGCATAGCGGCTGATCCCACGCACCCAATGCAAAGCTTCTTCAAGCTGCTGCCGTCGGGGAGGAGACTGCGGAGTCTCCAGGCCAGGACCAGCAGGCTGAAGGACAGCTTCATCCATCAGGCTGTCAGGAAGCTTAACTCCCTCCCGATTCTGCCCCCTCTCCCCTCTCTCCTCCACGGTCTCACTGAACTCTGTCACACACACACAAACACACACACTCTCTGACTCACTCACTGGCCTGCACCAGTTACCAGTCACTTTGTGGAGCATTGGACTGCCATTACCTCATAAGACTTTGTTGTTACACTTTCTCTTACCGTACATTACTAAATCTCCATTTGCACTATTTGCCTATTTGCACTACTCTGCCTGGTTTACACTCAATGTCACTTACCCATTATATTGTATATTGTATAGCTTTCTTGTTATATGTAAAATTGTATTTATTTAAATTTTTACTTTTTAATTATTTTACTTGCATTTTTAATCACTTTTATATTTAAATATATTTAAATGTTCATTTGCTATTTATCTAGGGATTGAGAGTAACGCAATTTCTATTCTCTGTATGTCCTGTACATGTGGCAGAATCGACAAATAAAGTTGACTTTGACTTTGACTTGACTTTGAAAAAGTAAGAGGTGAAAAGGCAAGTGGCTGTATTCAAATGACACACAAGTTTAAGAATGGAAATAGGAGGCCTGACTGGAAGAACATAAGATACAAACAACAACAGAGTTCTTAAGCATTTCTTTATTTGCAAATTGTGTTATGCTAAAATATTATAACTATAAGACTCAAAGCTCATTAGAGCACATCTTTAAAAACATGACTTACAAAAACTTCCCCTAATTCATTTCCAACTACTTCTTACTGACAGTCATAAAAATAAGTTCAAGTTTTTACAGCTGAAAAATTCCTCAACTCAGGTCTAAATTATATTAACCTTTACATGTCGAAGTGCTTGCACGAATGGATATAAAGCACAAAATATAAAATATAACAAATATTTATTATTGATATATTTGATGTCAAGGTTAAGACAGGTGAGCACATATGATCAGTGTTGGTCAAGTTACTTGAAAAAAGTAATCAGTAACTAATTACTGATTACTTCCCTAAAAAGTAATCCCATTACTTTACTGATTACTTATTTTCAAAAGTAATTAATTACTTAGTTACTTTTTAAAAACACGATTTACAACCTGAATAGATGATAAAGCAATAGCTCTTTCAGCCCAATTCTACTTTTTCTGCATAATCCATCATACAGAATGTAATCAAATGGAAAAGTCTCTTTTTAAAACTTGTTTTATTAGTTTTAACCTTTTAACTTTATGCATCAAGCAAAAATTTAATTATATGCAACATTCACTGACTGGAAGAAATTTGTTTAATATTTAAACCTATTTTCTACACATTCCAGCACATAAAATAAAATATTTTTTGTGTTTACACTCTCTCTTTCAAATAGATGCAAGTAAAACACAGCAGAAAATAAATAAAGTCAAAGACTAGCGGTCCTGTTGCTCTATTTTGACCTGTAAAGCAGGAGTGGGGTAGGCGGATGTTTGCCCTGGTGCAGGTGTGCCGCAGCGGTCAGTTGAAGAATCCGCGAGTTTCTCTGTGAATTTCCCATTACGTCGTAGCGCACGCAGTGCTTGCTTGGAAGTTTAGGGGTTACAAGTAACACGTTACTGCCCATCTCTGCATATGATACATTCTGCAGACCATCTCCATTCTGACATTTGTACATGGAGAGATATTTTTTGATACAGCTGCTTTGGTGAATATGAGTAGATATTCTGTACAACTGCTTTTTAAAGAACTAGGCTGTGCCTTGGAGTGCCACAGAGGCAAAAAGATCCATTGGGTTCCTTAAAATATGTTAATAGGCTTTAAGACAGTTTACCCATTCAGGGTATGAAGACCTATTAATGCCCATTGCCTACTTAAATAGGAGCATTTTATTACTTTTCCAAATCAAGGAATAAAAGTGCCTCAGCCTGAATTGTTTTGTCATGTATTGGTCGTAATATTTTGATTATGTACCATTATTCTCTACACCTACAGATTGAGGGACACCAGTAGTTTTTGCTTTGCTTGGTTTTTTTCTTCTTGTTCTTTTCTGGTCCAAAAATAGAAATGTTTTAACAACTAATAACAGAAAATATATTTAGTGAAATACGATTACTGCATTGCATTAGGACTTAAATGCTGCCCAAATTTATACTGAGTTAAAATGAGTTTCTGTTTTAAAGGTTCTTGTGCAAATATATAGCACACTGATGTTTTTCAGACCTCATCAGAAGGCTGGGCATTTTCCTGCTTCACTGTTTCATCATCTTCCTCATTATACCCCTGTGAAATAAAGCAGAATTACATTCATGAGTTGTCTGACATAGTCACATTTCCCAGTAACAATATAATGACTCTAATCTTTAGGCATTTTTAGGCACGCCTGTCTGCATGTTATGAAGTAACATTTGAAGGTAGAACTTTCTGTACATTTCTGTTATGTCTTTTAAATGGATCCTTACCTGTAAACCAAAGTGCTGGTATCCAAAACACAAAGACTGTAATCATTGTTCCTCACTGTCTCTTTCTTTTATTTCTTCTATTACACAAGCTTTAAAAATACATTCACACCAGTGTCCTAGTATATGCAATAAGCGATTTAAGCCACAAGTCACATTTGCACACAACTTTTTCCTGTGATACCACGCCCACACTGATAACACTTCGAAAGACATGATAGAAAGGCCGTATCGCTTCTCATCTGCGTGTCTGTGTTGCGATTAGAAAACATGACAAGTAAGAGTATATTTTTAAGTCGATCTTTTTCAGAGTATCTTTTAGTATCTTAAAGTACTTTGAGCAGTCATAAGACTTCAAAAATGGGCTGTTTTAAAGTGTAATTTTTTCCTGTGCTTGCTGATTACAACAACTTAAAAAATATAGATTACTATTCTGCTAGTTTTACCAGGTTCATGTCATTAAGTATACTTTGCTTTAATTGCTTTTTGGCATGAGGGACTGACAGGTCAGCCTTACAGATACATTGGCTATGAAGCATGCACGAAATATACTGTCAAGTCAACGTGTGCTATAAATGTGGATTCAAGTGTGATTTTATGAGGTTTATTGAAAAGTCTAGCACTGTGAATGCCAGTCCAATTTTGTCAAATGGAGATTCTTCTCTGTTGTTTCTTGTGAGTGATTGGCTCTTTCATTCATTCATTACCCTTCATTTAGCACAAGGTAATTATACTAAAGAAATTGCATTATAATACCCAGAACATGACATGACCCTCATTTGGTGCACAGTTCCATCCAAAACTTAGGATAAAAAATGCTATCAATGAATAAAATTAACCATGAAAATAATGGGCTGTAGCTGTCTGTAGCTTTGGTGTGATGGGTTTTTTTTTTGTTTTTGTTTTTTACAAAAACATGTCCATGAATGGAACTCAGTTTATAGATGGATTTTTTTATTTTATTTTGATAGTCAAAATAAGTCAGACATTTCTCCAAACTCGAAACGCCGCTAGGATTTAAATCATGTGAGATTTTTAGTTTCCATGAAATTTCAGCTTATTTGGTATTATTTATCATGGTTATTTAAACTACAATAGAGGCACATATCACACCACAGGATGAGAAGCCTGTTTGTACTGGAACTGCATGAGAAGGTACTCATTCCAGAGATTCCATTATGGTAAAGCTGGTTATAAGATTTGTGTATAAGGAGGGGTTGATTTACAAATGGATTATTCACAGTTGACTTTGTAATCTGTTTAACAGACTCACCATGTTTCCATCCATTTTTGCTTTTGCAACTGAAAAGACAAAAAAAAAGATTTAAGTTCAGATTCCAAAAACAAAATTCAGATTTTTCCACCCTTTTGTTTACATATGACTATTCTCACCAGCTTTTGTCAATATGTTGACGATCAGAACAACCGTTATGAGTGTTGCCAGACTCACAACGACAACAATGAGCCTGCACCAGACTGGAAAAAGAAAGAAAACATGAAAGTATATTTTAAAATTAATGCAATCTGAAGTTTGGTTTCCCACAGCAACTTTTACATCTATTTGTCTTCTTTAAATTAACCTTCCTCTCGTGTTAGCTTTCTGTTATCATCTCTTATGTTAGCGGGTCGGTTTTGACCCGTGAATTAAATCAGCTATAAAATATACTAAAAACAATAAGTTATCATCCAATTTGTTTCTCATCTCTTGGTTACCTTGTTAGGCTTCCTTATCCATGAAAATGTTGGTTTTAATACTTTTGGTGTGGGCCTCTGGGTCTTTTTTTGTCACTATACCCCTCGATTTCAATTAAAAAAAAATTGTAAAATTAACCTCAAGAGAATCATATTAATAAATAAAAGGTTTCTGTGTTACCTGAGTATTACTGAGGGGTATAGGACACATCTCTTAAATAAATCTGTTTTATTGATTTTTTTCATTTTAAGATTAATAACTAAAATGACATCTATGGTGTTATGGGTCAATTTCGACCCATAGACATTTACATCAAGAAAAGACAAAAAAAGTTTGTTTTTTTTCAGCAGTAGACCTTTAATATAAACTGAAAAAAGGAAAAAGTCCTCTCCTCCTTTGTTTTGGTTATAGCCGTGGGTAATTGTGGGCTTTTTATCACTTCCCAATGATACAGCTTCACCTCAGTTTCCTTTGTGAAGTTCTTGTCCAAGGTCATATCTGGTAAAAAATAAAATAAAATAAAATATCACAGCTGATATTGTGATCCTGCAGTCCAGTGGTCATATGGAGGACCACACATTTTCATTGTTTCTTCTCAGGGGTGCCACTCGCAGCTTTGACTGTGAAAATCTGTACATTCCAGGCATAGTTGGTTTTTGCATCACAGGCTTCCCAGATTTTTCTGCCGTTTTTCCCTTGCTTACTGGGTATATATTGCCGGAAGGGGCATTTTCCTCAAAAAGTGGACAAGACATTCATCCACTGTCACTGGCCCTGGGATGAACATCAGTGGAAGAAGCTGCACCCATCTCTCCCAGACATCCCTGATGGGAGCAAGTTTGTCAGACCTCGGTCTGGTCTCTCTGTTGTCAAATCTGAGGACTCTTGAATCAAAATGATATCAAATGTGTGAAGTGACATCGTTGCCCAGAAAATGTTTCTGCCTGTCGATGCATCCCATAGACGATCAGTGGCCTCATTGCAGCATCTGTACACTCCAGCAAGAACAATGAAAGCATCCAGGTATTCCTCATCATGTCGCCATTGACTTTTTTTCCTTCAAGGTTTATCATAGTAATGATGACTCTTTCTAGTGACAATGGCATAAATATCTCAAAACATCTCTTGATGTCACTGACTTTGGTCAGAGCAAACCTTGTGATTCCAGGGGTCATTTTGATGACATTTGCAGCAGCTGCCCTGCCATGTACATCATGAGGTACTGAGCTCCAAAAGATCTTACCATTTTTGGACTTGAATCTTTCAGCAGGAGTAGCTTCAGCACCAGCGACCTCCACCTCTGATCAGATGTGTCTGTGTCTTCTGGATGATAGTCCACATTGTCTTCCTCCTTAGAAACCTGCCCATCTGAATCGCTATGCTGCTCTGTGTCCTCTCCTTCATTTTCACCAAAAATATGATCCAGAACTTAGCTCACTGTGAATCTTCTTCTCATTTTTTGTATGCTGCAAATTGTAAATGTGCACTCTGGAAGTCAAATGGCCACTCAAATAGTGAATTCACCTCACATGCCCGTGTTTATTTTGTTTTGTTTTTGTGCAGGTATACTGCAAAAAACATGCAAAATAAGAATCCCCTAAAGCTCATATGATTAGGAGAGGCGCTTGCTGTAAGTGTTTTAGCTGACAGTGCACTTATGATTTCAGTTTTGGCTTTAATTATTGCTTTATACTCATAATATTATACCTGGGTCGAAACCGACCCTAACAACACAAAGGTCATAATTTCAACTAGGGCATTTTATAATTTAGTGAAAATAATTTTTTTTATTTTATTTTGTAGAAATAGAGGTTCCTGACAAAGTCAAAAAGCCTTGATACAATAAACAAATGTATGTGATTTTTTTATGCATTTGAAATTTAAAATGGGTCGGTGCCGACCCTAACACGAGAGGAGGGTTAAACCAGTGGTTCTCAAACCCTTTACATCATTCCCCACATGGCAGGAAGAAACAAAAACAAAACAATGACAAAAAAGCCTTGCTTCAACTTTATTTAGATAATAAACTCATTCACAATTAAAATCCTTCAGTAAGTTTCGTTTTAAACAAACAACTTTCATTTGCTTCATTATTCTGCACCACTTCTTCAAAAAAAGGAAACAAGTTAAGCAGAATGTGAACATGGCCAAACATGGAAAAATAATGTTCAGTCTTAGGCTGAAACTTGTGAACGTAGATGAAAAAATATATAAATTAGTGAGAGTTTAATACTATTCACTCTTGCCTGTTCTCACACAGCCTGTTTTTGACTGCTGTGGCGTGGCTATAGGGGAGGCGGACGCACCTGAGCGGCATCCCTAATCATGCCTCGCTGGCTTAAAACAGGACAAACTAGGTCCTGCTGTTGTTGTTGATGTGCATAGGCTGTTGCCGAAAAGCTGCAGCCGCGTGTGTGTCGACAGCCGCAATAAGTGTACTGAAAAGTGCGAAAATGTGGTCGGGTCTCTCGTGCCCTACACCTGGGTTTGTATGGAATCAGAACGATGCCACCTTGAAACGAAACCGAAAAAAATATTGAAACCGAAAAAAAATATTGTAACTGAAATAAATGTACTGAAAAATCTTGTATTGAAACCCCAAAAAAAAAAAAGTGATTGTGAAAAACAATAAAAAAAAATTTTTCGCTTACAATTTTTTTTTTTTCAGTTTCAATCCATTTTTTTCGGTTTTAATCCACTTTTTGGTTTCAAAACATTTTTCAGTTTCACTCTGCTGGCACTGTTTTGGCGTCCGGGGGCGCGCTGGGGGGGGGATTCCGACCCGCGTGTATTTGCATATATTATAATGCTGACCAATGACTGGAGAAAACACTGACGACACGGCTGCGGTCACGGACAAACTTGCATGTGTCTGTTCGGGAATGACAGATGCTGAGAGGTCCAGCGTTTACATTACCAACTATTTCAAAGTGACAGCCTGAGGTGTTCTTCAGTAAATTGGACTACTGGACAGGAGGACCTGAGGCCCCACCGCATTATTTTTGGGAAGTTAAATGTGTTTGTAAGCTAATCCGTAATTTAGGTCCTTAGCTAGCTACATAGCTAGCTAAGATGAGCACTCGGCTGTAGGTGAAACTTGTTTTGTAAAGTTCGTTTAGCTAACCCGTGGCAGGTGAATGAATTTACCCTGACTAAAGAAATCAAGAGAAACGCACCGGGCTGCTTAGTGACTAACCACGGTTACTGTACTTTTATTATGAGTATTATACTGTAAGAGCAACAGGCTGGACTCTGCTTCTGCTTCTGTGCAGAGCTGATTATTAAATATGTGCAAACAGCAGCATGTTTTCTGTCGCTTTCCACATGTGGAAGGACATTAACGCCAACTTTTAAAAACCTGGCACTTCAGTAACCCCTCATTAGTCAATAGCTACGGATTAAATAGCAACGCCCGATACTTATGTACTGAAACCAACTACTTCCGCTTGTCAGCTTAAGTTAAAATGTTAAATTTTTCCTCTGATTATTTTTTTAGCATTTCTTTTTTCCTGAGTTTGTTACAAATATTCAGGTTAAAAAACTGTCCGAATTATTTTTAATGAGTTATGTTCACAAAGTCACTCTGTACAGCTTGCATCCTTTAGGACAAATAATTTGAAGCATTAATATTTCTGGTTCAATACCACCGCTGATAACACCTCCGTATGTTGTGACCAGGATGCAGCAGCAGACTGAACCTCGACTGAAACCTGCTCCATCATCTCATCTTTGCAGATGTCCATTTATAAAGCATCAACAACTCAAAGGTAAACATGATATTAAAAAATGTGTTAGTATATAAGGCAGGGGTGGGCAATTCCAGGCCCCGAGGGCCGGTGTCCCTGCAGGTTTTAGATGTGTCCTTGAACCAACACAGCTGATTTAAATGGCTAAATTAGCTCCTCAACATGTCCTGAAGTTCTCCTGAGGCCTGGTAACGAACTAATCATGTGATTCAGGTGTGTTGACCCAAGGTGAGATCTAAAACCTGCAAGACAGCGGCCCTCGGGGCCTGGAATTGCCCACCCCTGATATAAGGCCTTTAAAACAAATAAAAAACAAACAGCTCATATGTCAGCTGTCGGCAGAACTGTAGGACTGAACAACTTCAGATCCCGAGTGTGTGAGGACAGAGAAGGAATCAGCTCCATTTCAGATTTGAGAGATAAACTTTATATTTCAGTTTGTGATGATTCTGTTCTGTTTGTGATTACAGGAGCCGTCCTCAGCACCACCCAGTGACAGATCATCCTATATCTTCAATCTTTGTAGTAACTCCAAAATTAACTGAAGAAAACAGTACAAAGGTTAAAGTACCACATGTGCTGTCAGTGAAAGCTGCAGCTGTTTTATTGATAAATTTAAAGACAAAAGGATTAATCACCCCTGTAACTGTCACTGTGGTCATACCTGTATTTATGTTGTTTTCAGATGTTATTTCAAAATTATTTTTAAATTCATAAAACTCTCTCTTGATTACTTACCTGTTGAAAGAGGGGTGAAGGAAAAAGCTCCACTTTGTTATTATATATTGTAACGCACACATAAAGACATAACTTGATATGTTGCTGTAATATTCAGAATGGCCACAGTTGCAGAGCACAAAGACTGTGATATTTTATATGTGAGTTATCTCTACTGATACCCGTGATGTTGTGGATCCACTTCACTTTTGTGTGTTCACAGTTTTCAGGAATCGAAATAGAGGAGTTATTATCTCCAGGTTTCTTTTCAGTGACTGCTAGAAAAGAAATGCAAAAGAAAAAAATCAACGTTGTAATAATAATTATTGTAAAAACCAGCATCTTCAACTGTGTCAACAAATTATCTAATCAAATGCATCAGATTGTTCTGTCATTTCTTTTTGGCATGTGAATAAATACAAATTCTGTAATTTGTAAATATAATCTGAAGTTATTAATTTCACACTGTAACTTTTGCAACAGTTTTTTATTATCTTTAACCAAACCACATCCTTAATTTGGTGTTAATGATGATGAAATTGTCTTGTTTCTGCATTCTCAACTGAACAACCAAACACAACTCAATCAACTGCTTAATAAAAAACTGTCAGCCTGCCATCTGATATGACTTAACATCAAACAGCACTGTCAAAATAACCCCCAAAAATGTTTATATCAATTTCAATGATTTTTGCTGCACATTCACTTGTTTACTAATTGACCGACACAAACCTGAATGCTTAAACCATCCTTCATGTCAGACTGTGTTGTGGTTTTACCTGTATTTGTGTTGTTTTTAGACATTGTTGTTGAATTTGTTTCTTCACCTAAATAAAAGAACAAAATTCAAGTGTTCACTTGGAAACTGCACCTTTTCTAACAGAACATACAGACAATAAAGCTTCAGAAAATGGAAATGAATAAATACTTTCGGTAGTAATTAGTCACATTAGTTTAATTTTAATTTAAAATTCATAAGACTCTGTCTTAGTTACTTACTTGTTGAGTGAGGGCTGAAGGCAAAAGGCTCCATGATGCCATGCATTCTAACTACACACATAAAGTCATAAGGTGATATGTTACTATAGGTAAAATTCATTATGGTGACAGTTGCGGAGCACGAAGACCGTGATGTTTTTACATATGAAATATCTCTATTGACATCCGTGCTGTTGTGGATCCACTTCACTTTCTTGATGTCTTGATCACACTTTTTAGGAGTCGACACAGAACAGTTCAAAGTCACATTACCTCCATATTTCTGTTCAGTGACTGTTGAAAATGCATAGCAAAAAGAATGATTAACTTGGTACTGATAAGTATTCTAACATATCTATTGCACTGTAATGAACTCTAACAGCAATTTGAACTCAAAGATATTGAAAGTGTAAATACTCACTGACAACAACAGAAAGATAATTGTAATTAACAAGACCAGCATGCCTCCCTGTGTTTTCAGGCACTGTGCAGGTGTACTGACCAGCATCCTCAACTGTTACCTTGGGTATAACCAGAGAACAGTCTGTGTTGACACTCAGTCTGTCTGACGTAACTTTTCCTCCAATGCTCATTTGATTAATAAGCTCTTGTTCAGCTGCGCCATTTGAACCAGTGAATCTCCAGAAGCTACACTTTGGACAAGGCAAACTGACTTTATTTCCATCTCTGACAATTAAGAGCGAAATACTCTCTGCTCCCTGTGTTCCTGCAGATATGAAAGAGAAATGCCTGCATTACTATTACATATTAGTGTAGATATTTTTCAGATGTAGGAAAGTTTGCATAAAAAACAAAAGAAAACAAAAAGCTTGGTTCTCATCTGTTCCAAGACTGATGAAACAAACACGCCTGTCTGCATGTTATGAAGTAACATTTGAAGGTAGAACTTTTTGTACATTTCTGTTATGTCTTTTAAATGGATCCTTACCTGTAAACCAAAGTGCTGGTATCCAAAACACAAAGACTGTAATCATTGTTCCTCACTGTCTCTTTCTTTTATTTCTTCTATTACACAAGCTTTAAAAATACATTCACACCAGTGTCCTAGTATATGCAATAAGCGATTTAAGCTACAAGTCACATTTGCACACAACTTTTTCCTGTGATACCACGCCCACACTGATAACACTTCGAAAGACATGATAGAAAGGCCGTATCGCTTCTCATCTGCGTGTCTGTGTTGCGATTAGAAAACATGACAAGTAAGAGTATATTTTTAAGTCGATCTTTTTCAGAGTATCTTTTAATATCTTAAAGTACTTTGAGCAGTCATAAGACTTCAAAAATGGGCTGTTTTAAAGTGTAATTTTTTCCTGTGCTTGCTGATTACAACAACTTAAAAAATATAGATTACTATTCTGCTAGTTTTACCAGGTTCATGTCATTAAGTATACTTTGCTTTAATTGCTTTTTGGCATGAGGGACTGACAGGTCAGCCTTACAGATACATTGGCTATGAAGCATGCACGAAATATACTGTCAAGTCAACGTGTGCTATAAACAGGGCTAGACTGGGACAAAAAAAATTAGCCCGGGCATTTTGACTAGAGGCCGGCCTACCAGGTGTTATAGGAAAAACCATAAAGCCTTTGAATGAAAACAGTTGTAAGAGTCGGATAATTATTTGTTAAAAGCTAGAAATTTTAAATGAGAATAAGAAAGAAAAGTATTTCTTTGTGCCCCCCCTTTCCCTGTTAATGCTCTACCTGGCCCCCTGGCAAAACTTTGCTAGACCCGCCCCTGCACAGTTCCCAGCTGTCAGCTACACAGAAAAGGATCCTGGTGTAAGTTGTCTCTCAGAAACAGTTCATAGCTTTCCTTCAACCCATTTGTCATGGTTGGCTGTGTGGCAGGCAACCATACCCAGGAGCAGGGGAAGCAGATCAAAAAGTTCGAGAGGCCGACCCAGAGGTTGCCGGCACAAAAGTTCATAAGTCAAACAGTCGAGGGGCCGACCAGGTTGGTGACCCAGTTGACATAGCTGGTCTGGAGGCCAGCTGTGCGGAAAGCAACGGTGGCGACGACGTAGAAAGAGTTCAGGGCACCGGCCATGCAGAAGGCAGCGACGACGTAGAAACAGTTCAGGGGGCCGGCCGTGCGGACGGCAACGACAGCTCTGGTCCGGGGGCCGGCCACGCGGAAGGCAGTGGCGGCGGTGTCGGAGCAAGTCCGGAGGCCGGCCATGCGGAAGGCAGTGGCGGCGGTGACGGAGCAAGTCCGGAGGCCGGCCACGCCAAAGGCTGTGGCTGCGACGGCCTCGTTCAGGGGGCCACCCTTTATGGCGATGATGTCCAACCAAAGGCCTGGAAAGTGGCCGGCAATGTTGAGGAGACAACCACGGAAAAGCCGGCCGTGCTAGGAGTGGACGAGATGGTGGCGTGGCAACCACAGGGCCAGACGAGGCAGAAGCTGATACAAGCAAAGCTGAAGCAGAGGCTGGACCAGGCGAAGCTGAAGCTGGACCAGGCGAAGCTGAAGGCTCGGAGGCTGGACCAGACGAGAATGGAGCTGCAGGCGACGGCGTGGAAGCCGGAGACTGTGGCTGCAGGCGACGGCGTGGAAGCCGGAGACGGTGGCCCTGCAGGCGACGGCGTGGAAGCCGGAGACGGTGGCCCTGCAGGCGGGGGTGAAGCTCCTGCTGCAGGCAACAGCGTGGATGAAGCTGCTGCTGCAGGTGGCGGTGTGGAAGGTACAGGTGGTGGAGATGGTGGTGGCTGAACGGTCTCGCCAGAACCGTCAGCAGACATGAGGACGTGCTTGCTGGGTCCTCCCGGACCCCCAGCTAACAAGGCAGGAGGCTGGACGGGCTCCTCGGGCCCTCCAGCGGACAAGACAGGAGGCTGGACAGGCTCCTCGGGCCCTCCAGCGGAGACAGGGAAGTGCTGGCCGGGCTCTCCAGAACCCCCAGCGGATGAGGCAGGTGGCGGCGTGGGAGCTGCGGAGTGCTGGATAGATTCATCAGAGCGTCCAGCAGGAGCTGATGTAGAGCCAGAGGGCATAGGGACCCCTGGCTGAATGTGTATAGGACCAGGTGAGTGAGTGTGTAGCTGACTAGGGGACTGAATCGCTACAGGAGACACTGGGAGCTGAGCTACTTGATGCTGTCCTGAAATATGAACTGGTGGGAGAGCTGATGTCTGAGCTGCAGTTTGTAGTGGCAGTTGTGGTGAAGCTGGTGATTGAGTGAATGCCTGAGGAGCAGGAGTATGAACTGGGGACAGCCAGGCAGCTAAGCGAGCTTCTGGCCGGGCAGCTAAGCGAGCTACCTCAGTGGAGCTTTTAAATGACTCGGGAAATGCTGGCTCTTTAGCCTCTAGCGGTCCGGGGTCTGCTGAGGGAGGGCACTCAGACTCTGGGGAGGCCCTGAAGAATGTTTCAATATCTGCAACATTACCACTTGAGGACTTTAAATGAGTGTCTGTAGTCCAAGAAACAAAACATTTGGGCGCACACTGAACAGTCTCTTGAGGTGGCAGTTCAGAGAATAAAACAGTCTTAATGTTCTCAGAGCTTAGGTTAATTGTCTCTGGGGTGGAAGCCGCAGCTTTAGCTGATTCAGGGATAGCTGATACGGGGTTAACAGGCTCAGATGGAGCAGAAGAAACATAGTCCGTTTTATTGTTATGCCCAGAAAGAGTGCGGGAAGAACTGTCGTGGTTACTAACAGCTGCTGATTGGAGGGGCTGGAGTGCGGCTGTAGCGAGGAATGGTGATGGCGCCGGTGCCGCTTCCTCCTGGAAGTGGGAGTACAGACTGCAGAGGAGAACGGCAACGGCGGAGAGGCAGACTCCTTATCCTGCGACCATATGGCCGCAAGGAAAGAGGCTGGCGAGCGATAGTCGGAGCAGACCGGAGTCAGTAGTTCACTCTGTGGCCATGGCAAGGGGTTGATATCCTGCCGCAGCGATCGCTGTGGTGTAGCAGAAAGCTCCATGTTCGGCTGCTGCTGTGTCGCAGGGAGCTCACACTGCTTCGTGGTGAGCTCCGTCTGCTGCTGCTGTTGCTGCGGAGGCCTCGGAGTGGAGTACTGCAAACGAGCAAAGACTGCTAGCTCCCAAGCCTGAAGAACCTCCTGGGCTTCGTGCAGCTCGTCCATTAAGCTCATAAAACCCTTAAGTTGGCGGAGATGTGGATTTCCCTCGAGGATTGTTCCGATAGCATCTAATCCGATCGCCATTGCCTTAGTATCCTTCGTGTGGGAAATTTGCTTTATGAGGCCCATGACGCGGGCGAGATCGCTCTCCCGAGATGAGCCTGCTGGGTCCAGGTTATGGTCACGTCGTTCTGTCATGGTTGGCTGTGTGGCAGGCAGGCAGGAGCGGTGGACCCAAAATGCAGGACTCTTAGGAAACGAGGTTTCAACTGAAAATGCAGCTTTATTGATGGAACAAAACTTCAACATAAAGTAAAACTCACAAAAGCAAACAAAACTCTAAACTGAGGTGCAGGAGGACTGGAACTCATGAACACACAGCAAGTTGCAGGTACAACACAACAGGGAGCACAGGAAAACACAGGGCTTAAATACACAGGGGAGTAATTAGGAAATGGGCAACAGGAGGGAGACACAGCTGGGAGAAATTAGGCTAACGAGACAAGAGAAAGGTAAAACTGAACACATTGACATGAGACATGAACTTTCAGAATAAAACAGGAAACTAACAGACACAGAGAACCAGAACGGACACTGAACTTGGCAGGCAGACTCACGAGCAGACACAGTGACACCATGGACAAACAGAGGGAACACAGGCAGGCATGAAACAACACACTAACACATAGCAAACCTAAACAAAAGACACGGCAGAATAAACAAGAATATAGAAGAATATAAAGAAACACAAAACACAGAGTCCTCAGACTCAGGACCATGACACCATTCATGTCACCTAAAAGGTAAACCTGTTTCTCTATCACCTGTTCAGCTCTGATGATTCAGTAAGGACATCTCCTGGTTTCATCTTCATGTTTCCCTCTCACCAGATAACCAAAGCAATATCATGACCAGCAGCTTTTACAGCCGTGGCTCCAACAAACATCAGCTGATACTAGAAAATAATATTAAATAAATTCTAACAACAGCTTATCAAGTTTAAAGGCGCTTCTGCTGTTTAACGCGACCTCTGCTAGTTTCCTCTTTCTGGCGCAAAGCGGGAGATAAACAAGCAAGAGAGATGGGACTTGCGGCAGAAACGCCGATCAGCTGATCATTGATCAGTTTCATGATTGAAGTAGCAGCAGGAGAGGGAGGGGGGAGAATGAGAGAAGAAGAGGCAGCTGACAGCGTAAAGACCAGGGGCGATTCTAGGATCAGAGCCCAGCCAGGCAAGATAAATCTGTTTGTCAGTCCCTGCATCCTTAAATTTTGTCCCGAGTTCTCTCTGACTGTCACTTTGGTGCATTTAAACCCCTGTTCCTCCCTGTCCTCATCGTCTGTTGTCTTCATCTCCGTTATCAGTCATCATAATTTTACCATCTCTGTGCAAGTCTGCAAATTTCTTTATTAAATCATAAGATTCTTAAATTCAACAAGTCTCTCTGTGCCTGGGTCCTCGTCACAAAACATGACATCACTGTTTTGTACATTTTAACACAATTTAATCCCACATTTGTGAAAGAAAAGCAAAACACTTTTGAAAAGTCTGTAACAAAACCATCAAATCTGATCAAGGTTATTTAAATGCTGCCAAAGAAGAATGAATTGGAATTTAAAAAAAATACATATCCTGCCCTTAATTACTGGGGGAGAATAATGAATGATACTCATAGTGAGTAAAAAGTAAACTGAGATTCACTTTTAATGTGTATGTATAATATAATACATAAAAATACACTCCCAAAGCAGAATAGGTTATTACAAATAAATTATTACAAAATATTAATAAAAACTATAAAAATGGAGGCAACTTTGCCTGTGGTAGAATGTATACAATGTATGAAAAAATCTTTATTGCGGATACTAATTTTACTAATTTAATAATACTTATTTTGTGTTGTAAGATTTATGAGTTTCATGCTTTCATAGTGGTACTTGCACATTCATTTGCACATTGATGGACTACAATCCTCTACTGTACAAGTAGTGTGGTAGGACAGACAATCACACACACACTCCTCATCGGACGGACTCTATTGCAATACAGCCGTTTTACCTTTTACCCTCTCTCAGATGTAATGAGAGGTAAGTTGGGAGTACTACAATCTCTTTCCATCCCACCTGTTTCAACATGTGTCTCTTTCTCTGTTATATCTTATCTTCAATTTCAAACTGCCCGCTGGATTCGAAGCGCCGGGACGAGGTGCGACCTCTCACAACGAACGTAATATGGTCAACACCTTGGAGACGCTTACAGCTGCTGTGAAGGCTCAAAACAACACCATTGAGCGTATGAGGGGAAACATCAGAGAGAGGCCTGCTCAAAATGAGACCCTTGCGCGACAGTTGGAAAACATCGCGGAACGGATCACTGCAGTTGTGAGGTCTCAGAATCAAAAGACTGACAACACCTTGGAACAGAAGTTTGATACCATCATGGGGAGGCTCGCAGCTCTTCAACGGGAGGTTGAGGGACCAGTCTCAGAGTGCTAAAATTCGAGCTGCTCACAAAGGAGAAATCAACAATATTCAACATTCGGACACCACGGCGCCAGCTGCAGGCCCAAGGCTGGAGCCCACCAAAACAACTCCCTGATAACGACTGTGTGATGACTATTCTTCCCGTCCCATGAAGGCCACCTGGGTTGGCTGGCAGACTGTTTACTTAGCCTGATAAAGCGAAGGACACTGTCTCCGCTGTACTCTGGACACGCACACACATACACTTACACTGATAAGCACGCACTCATCCCCCTCCCTTCCAAACGCCTTCGATGCTTGTTTCCTGAAGGGGGAACACGGCGGGTCTGTGTACCGCGCTGGAATGGTAGCGCTGTGCAGGGTGGCTGCTGTGTTCGCTTCGGATTACTCCTCAACCCCCCACCCACCCCTGTGGCTTGTCATGTCTTCACAATGTTGTGCTGTGGACATTTATGTGCTTCTTGTGCAGAGGAGTTTTTTTTTGTTTCCTGTTCTCATGCTGTCCTACCATGGAAGCATAGCATGAGTAGGGGTCTCTTTTTTTCCTCTTGTACTTTCCCCAGTGTAGTGTACATTTCAATGTTTTTCTCTGATTCTACCAATCTCCGACCTGTATCCCCATGTAATGTTTGTGCTATATGTGTAAGGTCGGGGGGGGTCCTATTTCACTGCAGGGCAACCTGCATGTGACGAATAAAGCTTTGATTGATTGATTGAAACAGTATCAGAACTGCTCTGTCTTTAAGACTGTCTGCACAATTCACTGAATAGTTCCTCAGATGTTGACTATTTATGTTTGTATTTGATGAGTGATGTTACTTCTTCATTTTCTCTTCTTCATTTTAATGTCACTTACTTTGTTTTGTTGACTTTTTAGCTGCTGCAGACAAATCAGTGGTGTCTATAATGGAAGAAACACAATACAGCAGTGAAGAAAGGCTATACAAATGTGCTTGCACTTTAAACACTATGACATTTAAGACACTATAAACATGCAAATCTTAACCCCTTTTTTTTATCTACTGCGTTATGCACATTGAGTAATGATATGTGCTATATAAATAAAATTTCTATGGTCAGTACGTCTGGAAAAGTTACTATATTAATAATGTTTTCCTTACTTGAGGCTAGAAGAAAGGGTTAGCTGACTAGCTCAGCTTTTCGGCTTCACAGTATGACAGCTGTATCATTTTACTATGTTCTAACAAATAATGTTTAAGTGTACAAGTGTTTAACAATCTCACAACAACAATGCAGCTCGTGGCCTTGTCTATATGGAAATTTGATATAAGGTCAACAAATACAAATATAGATCTTGTTCTTTATTTACATTCCAGAGAATAGTTTAGTCAGTAAACAGTATTTAAGTGTTGATTGCAAATAAGAGCAGGTTAGGCTGAGACAGTCATGGCCCGCTTCATCCAACCGGTCTAAAAGGAAACGTGGTCCTTAGCAACACCGCTCATCAATCTCATCACAGCAGCAGCAGTTCCACACTAAAGGCTTATCACAGCAGCAGCTCAGCAACCAATTCAGCGTTAGCCTTCCCACCCGACATCAGGACCGCTCCTATGCTAGGGCACGGCATGTCCCAACATCTGTCTTTAAGTCTAGGGTGAGGGAAGTTGAGTGCCCTGCCCCCACCTGAGCCATGGCAAATAGGTGAACATCGTGCACAGCCCTGGCCTCAGCCAGATGTTTACAGATGTGTTAGAACAGCTGCATGGAGGACACATATGAACACAAACAGGTGCCATGTGGTTTCATGTGGTTAAATGCAAGGAAACATGCAAGAAATGAATTACAGCAAAAGCATAAAACAGCTAGATAAATGAGGCAAACAATATAGGAAAGTGGAACTGGCTGCAGGTGTATGTGCAGGAGAGCAAATTGTAAAACTGGGGTCAGGGATCTGTAGTACAACATGTGATTAGAGAACTTCAAGTTTAACCAGTCTTAATATATTGATATGTTTCTAAAGCACTGTACATAGGACTTATTATTCTTTACTTGCTTTCAGAGCATCTAATATTATAATGGATGCAGCTGAAAGAATAAGAGGAAAACCATCCTACGAACATCTAAACATATTATTTTGGTGAAATTTGCAATTGTGCTTAAACCATATCCATACAGTGCTTTTTTTAATACTGAAGTAATTTTTCTATTACTTACACTCATCTACTGCTTTGGCTGCAGCTGTGATTTTTTCAGCCTCTATCATGTGTTTAACATCTGATTTTTTTTCTAACGTTGTATTTTAATACTACTTACAAATTCATCTTCATTAAAAATGCAGCATCACTCCCTGTGCAGTTTGCAACTGGTTACGTGCTGCCAGTACTGCCTATTTCATGTCAGCAGTTGGAGAATCTTGGTTCATTCATTGAGTCGATACCCACCTTGATATGACCAGTTAAACCAGTTACTGACTTTGGGATGTTGAAACCATAAACCGAACTATAAATTTATAAAGACAAAAACAAAACAAAACAAAAAAATGTCTTACTTTCTTCTGTACATGGCCCATGTTATGCTTTTGTGGTAAACAAGGGACTGGGTATATCCTTACACACTGAGGTCCCCTAGTGGCTGAAAGGAGCTACACAAGAAATAAATCGTTAGCTTCATAGCATAAGTGCCTAAGTCATTGACTTAGTCAAATGACTTAGGCAATTATGCTATGAAGCTAACGAAATGTAAAAAAATAAAAAATATATTTGTTCTTCATCTTTACCTTTAAAAGAAAGGGAAGAAAAGTATTCAAAATGAATATTTGTACATTTTATTTACAACTTACATAATAGCATTATTCACAGCTCATTAAGAATCTCATTAAACCCAAAGTGAACTTCTTAGTGCGAGATGTGACTGTCATTAAATTCAAAAAGAAAAAGAAAAGAAATATTTAATTAGACTAAAGGGAGAACACTTTCGAGAATGAAGTTGAAATAACATTTTGAAAAAAAGTCTAAATACAACATTGAGATTAAAGCTGTTGTTTGAAGACAAATAACTGCCACAAATACTATACCCTCTACAAAATGCATTGTGTGGATGAGTTGGTGAAATCATACTTCAGAAGGAAATTATTTCTCTAACTCTAAGCACGTAAAAGCAGCATGGTGATAGCATAAGGACGTTGAAGAGAAAGCTGCATCTGGCCCGAAGGTCAAATGTGCAGTAAAGAGGCTGTATTGTGTATCACAAGACACAATAAGATAGCTGATCAGGTTGTTTCACTAATTCATAACAAGACATTTTGTAGAGGGTATAGTGGTTGTGGATGGTGTAGTGGTGTGATGATAATTTCCATGGCGATGCTCAGTGAAGTCTGACAGAAACAGCAGAGTCTCCAGTGGTTTCATAGTGTATTGCAACTTCATCTTTATCCTTATTATAGGACACCTATGAAAAATAAATAGGTCAATAAGTCAGTAAATCAGACTGATCTTTCTAATTGTCTATGATTTCTATTATAACCCTTTAATTTTGATTTAATTAAAGTTTAACTTATAATGTTAGCTTATCATGTGTGTGTGTGTGTGCGCGTGTGTGTGCATCCACTTGTGCTCTTTAGATTTTTTTTCTGTGTTGTTTTCCTGTCAGTCTGTAGTGTAGTGTAGCCTGTTACAGCAGCTATTGGTTCTACCTTAACAACTGCACCCATCCACTTTACAAGACCAAACTTTCAAGTGTGTGTTTTTAAGGTGGTCTAATCTCCAGTCATGACCTTTTCTATCTGAAGAGATATATGTGAATATTAAATTACTGAGTTTTCCACGTACTGTTGCTTGAACCATCTGTGTTTTGTTCCCTAAAAAACAGAAATAAAAGAATTAAATTCTATTTTGATTATTATTAAGAATTGAGATCTTTTAAAACGTCTCATAATTAAACATACCTTTAGTTCTGGCCCATGTGTTGACCATTACCACAGCTGTTATAAGTGCTGCTAAACCTACAAGGATGATAATGGACCTTGAAGAGGATGAAGCTGCAAAGAGAATAAAACCATGATATTGTTTACTTCCAGCTAACAATTTTGCTGGACTTCATTTTAATAAAAACTGACATCCTATTTACCTTGTGAGAATGTTTTTCAACACTCTGAAAATCGTTGCCTTTGTTGACTATATCTTACTTATATCTTACGTTTTAGACAATTTGGTTTGAATTTGACTATCTCAAATCTGGGAATAGATAATGTGTAATATATCCATAAACTGGTTTTATTATTTTGTGCTTCTCATCAAACTGTTCAGGTTTTATTTATGTTCTTCCTTTATATTTTTTTCAAGGTCAGAATTGTTCGTTATTATACTAAATTTAGGAACTCCAATAATGAAAAGGTGTTTTTTATTTCAGAGAATTACACTGAGAATTACATCTCCTTGGAATTGTTAGTCTGCTTGCCTATTGATCTTGCTTATAGATATTTTGTACTGACAGAAGATGGCACTAAACATGTTTTTAAAATCTTAACTTTAAGCTCTTATTTCATAAAACCAGCTACACAGTGTCCATGGTCTAAATTAGTCTTTATACCTGAAGTGTTCCATGTCCACTTTAAAGCTGAGTGTCTGGCAGACCCTGAACTTCAACAGGTAACAACAGCAGTGATTAGGAGTCAGGCTCCAGCCTCCGTTTCTACCTGTTCATGTTTCTACAGTCGAATCACAGTGACAATCGCTTGGTTCTGGTTTTCATCTTTGCTTTGTGCTTTCGATTCTTTGTTCATACCTAAATGCTAAAAGAAAGATCATAAATAAATGGCCTGTATTTGTATAGCACTTTACTAATCCCCAAGGACCCCAAAGCGCTTTACACAACCAGTCATCCACCCATTCACACACTGGTGATGGCAAGCTAGGTTGTAGCCACAGCCACTCTGGGGCGCACTGACAGAGGCGAGGCTGCCGGACACTGGCGTCACCGGGCCCTCTGACTAGGGCTGGGCCATATTATACCGTTCACGGTAATACCGGTATAATGTTAGGCAACGATAGGAAAATGAAATATCGCGATAGAATGGGAGTAAAACGCGCATGCGCAGTGCCTTTGTTTTCATACGCACATGGCCGATTGTTGAGTGAAACAGATGAACCAGAATTGGTTTGTAAAAATGGTGCAACTTCCGTGATGTGGAACTGGTTTGGTGTTTGTCCGTCAGATACACGACAAAGCACATTTTTTTTGCAGAACATGCAAGCGGCCGTTGTTATTGTCATATTTGTCGGACTAAGATGCTCTTAAATCTGGGAGTAATCTGGGTCCTAAACTCCGTATGCTTCAGGTCAAACAACACTGCAGCATCACTTAGAGTTAAAAACTGTCTAAATTCTTTCATCTTTAATAAAACGATCAGCATTGCTGCTTTACCAGGTGTAACTATGAAGTTTAACTTCCAGGCATCCATGAAAACTAAAGTTATTACATTTAACGGAGTTAGACGTTAGCAGGAAGCTAGCGGAAGTTAGCTCGCTAGTTTCGCTAGTTACCTAAGCATGATATTGCATGTTCTGACGGAGAGATTTCTGAAAAAAATCAAACGTACAGTTCTGCTATCACTTCCAACATAAATGAAGACAGGAAACTAAACAGCAGTGACGTTTGTAGGGTTACTGAAGTTGGGCTAGCTGGTATATAATGATGTGCTACGTGATTGCTAGCGACACAGCTATGTTAGCATAACATAAACAGTGAAGCTGGAGGACGAACACTAACACTTTTCCACTTATAAAAGTTAACGTGAAGGTTCTTCATGGTTAGAGACAAATGCAATCGCATGGCAGGATGTTGTAAACGGACCAAACTTCAGTCAGGAGAACAACTGAGATAATCCATCCACAATATGAGGTTAGTCATTAATAGACTGCAACAACATGGGAATAGAGCAGCTGCCAGAGAATTCAACATTAATGAATCAACGGTACAGAAGTGGAGGAAGCAAGAAGAATGAGTTTAATAAAGTTTGATTTATCTGACTGCTTTGTTTCGCTTAATGTGCCTTATAATCCCGTGCACCTTATGGTCCGAAAAATACGTACTGCACACTGCAGTTTAATGTTAAGATAACCTTTATTAGTCCCACACGTGGAAAATGTTGCAAAGCACCTCTTTTTAACTTCAGTGGATATTATACATGGTTATGCTCAGGATATGTCAGCCCATTTCTACTGGAAATGCCTTTTGGTTAAACTTTCAGCAAGGAATTTGCATTTGCACTGTTACATTTTTATAAAGCTTTAATGTACATAAAAACCAGCTTCTTGTTTAAGTGAAAATAAATGGAAGGTTGTCTTTTTGCGCTAGTAATGTTGTGGAGTTGTATTTTGTCTCGCATCAATTATATCGTCGGTTATATCGTTATCGCAAATTTTCAAATATATATCGTGATAAATATTTTTGGCCATATCGCCCTGCTCTACCTCTGACCACCACCAGTATGCAACGGGTGAAGTGGCTTGCTCAAGGACACAACGACCGAGACTGTTCAAGCCGGGGCTCGAACCGGCAACCTTCCGACTACAAGGTGAACTCCCAACTCTTGAGCCACGAAGTGTATCCTTGATGCATAAGAAAGAGAATCCACTCAACAGATAATCTTAATGTAACCATGATAACTGTTATGTTTCAATTTCTGTTCTAATGAAAAGGGAATCTGAGTAGAGAATAGTTTGAAGTAAATACTCACTGGAGAGAACTGAAAGATCAAAATCTTGAGTTGGTTTTACTGCTGATGTGCAATGTTTGTAGCGGTAACGACCAACATCCTCAACTGTGAGCTTCTTTATAAGCAGAGAACAGTTTATTGTAACACTCAGTCTGTCTGATTTAGTTTTGGCCTCTTCACCAATCTGCCCAAGTGTGATCAGCTCTACTGCTGGTTGATCTCTTGAGAAAAAGGTCCATGTAGTCTTGTCACATTTATTCTGGTCATCGATCGCATTCAGACAAGGCAGAATGACATCATCCCCAACTCTCTTTATAATGGATATTGCATTTCCAGATACTATTGAGAAAATTGAAGAGAAATTTAAAACACACTTATTACAAATCAGATCTTTTTTTAAACCATCAGATTAAATATGATTTTATATCAAACAGAAGTTTATCAATGTATCTCATACTCAATTAAAACAACAGAGCCTGTTTAGTTGCCATAATACATAAATGAACATATTATTGCTAAAGATATATTTTATTGCCATTAAAAATGAGTTCTGTATCCTTACCTACAACCTGAAATATCAGGATCAGCCATGACGATATTTTATTCCATCTAAGTTTAACCATTGTTCCACCACTCGCCACTCTCAGCTTCTCTGAACTGGTTCCTCTTAAAGACTATTTGTAGTTTTTGTAATTTGTAATTAGTGAGTCACTTCCTCATTGTTACCTCAGAGATTTTAGTTTTGTTTTGTTTTTCTCACGTTTTTGCTGATTTAAATGCTTACATTTAATTTTATATTCCCTCACCAAGGACTCACCAGATAAACGTGACTGGGAAGTTGAATGTGTGACTATTGGAAAATTGATTTTTTTCTTTAATGTACAGTATATTTATAAATAAATTAGCAAAAAGAAAGCACATAAGAGCAGACAGTTAGTTATTCACTGCTATGAGAAAGAAGGTATATCATACCATTTCTTGTTCCTCATTACAGCTCTTTGGCAACCTTTCTAAGAATTAAAGGGGAAGTGTTTTTGGTGAGAATGTAGTGAGAAAGGTCTAATAATCACCACACAAACACGGAACATAAAATGGTTAAGACACTGATGAACTGGCTGACGATTAGGCAAGTAAGGCAAGTATCCTCAGTATTACTACAGTATATAAATTAAATGTCTTTTTTCCCCCCATAAAATATACATTTGTACAAAAACAACTTATATTCCCACATCAGGTGATTGTTTAATGCTGTCTGAGATGGATTTAAATTTATACTATATTAAATTAACTGTATTATATTATAGAGTATTAAAATAGATGGTTTATGGTCATTTTATTAATATTTGAGATTTCTTTGTCCAGTATGACATGTTGCTCCCACCTGATAAAATAGGAATTTAATAATAAACAGAAGACAGTAATTTGATTTAATTTACCTAAATGTATCAGAAACTCTAATAGACAACCTAGGCAATCCCCTTAACCCTTTGTGATGCTGTAATGTAATTATTAATCTAGTTAGCACCAGTAAAGGTCACCATTCAGGTGGATCCACGGTTGGTGTGGCTCATCTTGTTCACAGGACTTGTTCACCAGATACAGTGCCATCCATCCATCCATCCATCCATCCATCCATCCATCTTCATCCGCTTTATCCGGGGCTGGGTCGTGGGGGCAGCAGCCTAAGCAAAGAGGCCCAGACCTCCCTCTCCCCAGCCACCTCCTCCAGCTTATCCGGGGGAATACCAAGGCGTTCCCAGGCCAGCCGAGAGATATAATCTCTCCAGCGTGTCCTGGGTCTGCCCCGGGGCCTCCTCCCAGTGGGACATGCCTGGAACACCTCACCCAGGAGGCGCCCAGGGGGCATCCTTGTCAGATGCCCAAACCACCTCAGCTGGCTCCTTTCGATGTGGAGCAGCAGCTGCTTTACTCTGAGCCCCTCCCGGATGGCCGAACTTCTCACCCTACAGTGCCTCAAACCCAAAATAATGCAGATACTGTAATTTAAAAACGATGAAACTAGTTTATGGCTTTAGGAATAAGACTTTAGCGATAAAATAATGATATAGGGTAGATATATTCAGATATCGATCTGTGCTTAATGGGCTTTTCTCTGCTTATAAAGTTGCACCTGTCTTACACTTTAGAAAGGTGGAATTTGATTTGGGTTTGTGGTAGCCTAGTTTAATATGATGTTAGTTTGTATCATAAGCTGAGATAAAGGTCACTCTGAAGACTGATGAGCATTGTCAACAGGTTTACTGACATTCAAAAGGGTAAAACTAAAAACAAGACAAAAAATACAGTCATGATATATATATGTGCAGCATAATATGCATTCATATATCACCCTGCTACTACATAGCATATGTCATATGTATAATTATGTAAACCTTTCAAACTACTACTGATGCTATCCCAGGCGACCTCCAAAATCGCAGGTAACTAGCTTAACAAAAGGACTAGCTTTACAGCCAAATACTCCATTAGCGGACAACATATTGTACAAAAACAAAGTTGTAACTTATACTGTAAGTACATACCAGCGATACAACCATAAACAGAAGATGTGGACAGTGTTTTCTCCAACAGGACACCATAAACTGTGTGCCGATTAGTGATGTGCGGATCGATCCTGAAATATCGATTCCTCCGATACCAATCATTTATGAATCAATTCTCACATTAAAATAAAGATATTTTAGTAATTTAGAGTAAATTTGTAGTTCATCATTAACAGGAACACAGTGGAAAGAAACTATAACATTCGGATTGTCTACATTCAAAGGAACTACTTCCTCTTCCACATTTCATAGTCATGTGCGAAATATGGCTGTATAAATGTCTCGCCGCCCCTTGACGTGCGCACTCACAACAATGGCTGAGCGTAATTGGAGTCATGTGCGGACTTATTTTACCTCCACAAACAGCTGAGCCGTGGTTTGCGATACATGTGGCAAAAAAGTGCTCCAAGAGTGAGGTGTTGTGGCCATACTAGGGAGACATTCAAAAGGGCTGTTGGGGGGGGGATAAATACATTTTACAGGGTTTATTTATCGGATAAAATATGTTAAATGTCACCGTTATTATTGGCCGGCCCGGAAACAGCGATGGTGTCCAAATTCAGAGGCTGCTTCCACCTGAGGACCCGGCCTTCGCGGTCTAAAGAAAGCCGGGTAGTACGTCACAGGCTCCCTCGGTGGAGTGAAACTCTGCTGTCTGCTCCTTGCTATCTAAAATATAACCGGGCGCTGTTTAACCCAAGTAGCGAAAGACCGCGGGGGTTTAAAGACGATGTGTCGGTTTACACTTGAAAATATGTTAATAGTTTTTTTGCGACCCAGAAAGAGAAATAAGAGTAATATTAAAACTAAGTAGCTGCCGTCATTGTTGGAAACTGGAATTGGCTGGGCCACACAATGAATTCTGCGATATGCTTTTTCAATTTTGTTGTCCAGGTGAAAAATCGGGAGAAATTCGGGAGAATGGTGGCTCCGGGAGATTTTCGGGAGAGGCACTGAAATTCCGTATTCTCACGGAAAAATCAGGAGGGTTGGCATGTATGGTTGTGGCAACACCACTAAACACCTCAGAGTAAATCATATCACAGAATATGAGGCGCGTATGTTGAGGTGAACTGAAGAGGAGGACAGGGACAGGTGCTGCTAGGGCGAGACAGACGTCTCTCACAGAGTCCTTTAGTGCTGCAGGCAGGCAAGGTGTTCAAGTAGCGCACAACTTCAGTTTTTTTTATTTCTATATGATGAACTCTGCATTATTAAGTGATAAGAACAAGTAATCTGATGTCCTGTAATCATTATGATGCTATAATTTCATACAATAAATAAAATAAGTTTTTGTACAAAGTATCGGTATCGGATCAGTATCGTCGATACCACCCTGAATATTACTTGGTATCAGATCGGAAAGGAAATCAGTCGTATCGCACATCACTAGTGCCGAAATGTTTCCCTTCTTTTTGCTTACTCGCTTTTCTTGACTGAGCCGACTTCCTGTTCAATAAAGTTTTTCAAAATAAAGCCGTTTCTAAAGTGCATTACTTGGAGCAACCACAGAGGGTGCTGCAAACACATAATGAATAATAAACTGACTCAGAATGATATTTTAGTGATACAACATTTCACAACTTTTAGTGATAACAGAACAGTATCACTTTTGGTCCCAATGAACAGTAATACTGCTCACTGGCGTTTTTCTTTCTTTCTTTTTCTTTTTGCTAAACTCTTTAGACAGATAAATAAATATACATATAAAACATTGCATTTATTAATTATTTGAGTTAATAAAACATTAAAACTTATATGAATTCAGTTTTCATATTTCGAAAGTATTTGCAAATGTCTAGGCCAAGTAAAATCACAATGCCATGCAATGATAACACAAGCTCTGCTTAATTATTTTAGGAGGATTTTTTTTCTTTCACAAGAATAGACATTTGTTCAAAATAACTAGTAAGGTTCAGCTGTCTGATCAAGTTTGAATCACATCAGCAGGATGAATGCATTTAAATCCCTGTGAGATGCATCAGATTTAATATTACTATTGATATTAATATTAGTCACCTGCAGTTAGTCACGGGACTGAGGATTTATAAAGAGTTTACTAGGGGTAGGATGTGGCCTACTTTAAAAATTGTTAACTTCTTAAATGAGTCTGGATGCAGGGATATTTGGAAGGATTTGTTACATTGGTAAAATGGGCAAAATTTGAGATTTTGTATCTTCACCAGCGCACATCCCGGTATCCTTCTGAATTCATAAAAGGAATGAAGTAAAGTATGGTCTGCAGATTCTGACTGCCCTTGGTCATATGTATGGACTTTTTAATTTTCAGGTCATACTGTAATGTGTTATGTTAACACCATCAGTCAGTGTCTTTTATTCTATTGCTGGACTAATATTCATTGAAATAGGAACTAAAGGGCAGAAGTGTGCTTCTTTGCAGCCTTGGCTGGTAAGTTCACACTTCAACCTCGTCTCAAAATATGGTTGTTTATTACTCCAAAAACCACACACAGTGACTAAAACTAATGTGTGTGTGTGAATATGATAAAATATTTATAGTTAAATGAGTAATGATGCCATGATGATGTGATAGTTCCTTATTCTGGTAAAAGTTGCCACAATAGTCTTGCAATTTCCCTTATGTCCCATTTTCACAAAAATAACTCCACCTGTAATGAATACTCAAACAATATAGTAGGGGTTACCAATTTTTTAATTGCATTTTAAATTTTTGATATGAAAGACTTTATAAAATAAACGCCTTTTGTTCTCAAATTGTGGCATGGACAAATTTTTATGCTTATTCTTATAAATGGAATGAAATGATTTTAAAACACTGCAATGAAATGGGCAGTTTTTCTTGCTACATTAATACAATTTTCCATTCAAGCGACGTCACAGAGGTCAAAGAAAAAGATCCAGCAACTGCCTGCATCCATGAAAATTAATTAAGTTAAAAAAGTGAGAGAAAAAAAAAAAACTTATGGTACATAATCATAAGATGACCTGTATTAACTTTAACACATACTTCACTCCTGGTAAACAATCATGTGTGTAAGAAACACAAATACAGGTAAGAGGTACATGGCATGAGCATGTGAGTGAAAATCAAGTCCCCTTTAGGAAAAAAAAGAAGTCATACAAAAAGAAAGAAAAAAAACTTGACTTTGTCCAAGTGAGCCTTAAACATCTGTAAAAAGTTAAAGTGTGCAAACATTGTGATGTGTGTGTACAACAGCGATTTCTCCTTTATGTCCTTGCTTTCACTGAAAAAGCTAAACTTTAAAAATTAATCTCTTTTCAACATACTTTGTTCTTTTTTTTTCTATTCAGCAAATAACACATAGCACACAAACATTGCTGTGACTCCGTTCTCTCCTCATTTAGACATCCTCACTTACTGCATGTTTACCTGCCTCTATTACCACATAATAGCACAAATCAATCATTCCCAGTGTCTGAGGCAGCAGGAATGACCAATTCATCCATGGATAAAATGTCTGATAGTAGCTCAACATCCAATTTACAATTTTCCAAATTCAAAAGCGAAACAATAAAATGTCTTTAGAAGATTTCAGGAGGTAGAAACAACAAATGCTTGGGGATTTTTTTTTTCTTCAATATAGTGACTTCAAAACAAATTATTTAATCAACTCACTCTAATCCTGGCATTTCATATAAAAATGAGGACAGCTGAGTTACTGATTCATTATAACAAAATTTTACATCACTGATTGTCAAAAAAACAAAACAACAAAACTGAAAATTGTTATTTTAATTTTACTGCCATGAAGTCCCTGAAACATTAATGTGTAGATGTACTTCAGATACTGTTTTGTAAACAGTTTTCTGGTGTGGGGACAAAAAAAAAATTAAGAAGAACAAAAAAGAAAAAAGGCTAAGTGCTCAGTGGACACAAAGAAAAAGCAAACTTAAAGTGTACACACTTTTTATATCAGTGCAATAAATTTAAAAAAAGAAAAGAAAAAGCACTTGGTGTGGATGCAGGATACTGACTTTCTGCAGCAGCTGGTTTGTGCGACTTTTCACATCGTCGTCATTATCTTGCTTTCACTGAGGCTTCAACAGCCCCGTCAGCATCACAGTCCCTGATTTGACTCTCGACTCTCCACCAGCTGGACCCGTGTTGAGGGAAGGGAAAGAACTTCAGCTAGCAGCTGTAACTTAAGGTCATGCCTTTTCTTTTTTTCCCCCCCCATTTTTGATTAGTCCACTTTCCAAGCCTTTTGAAAGGTACACTGCCAGAACGTGGAAGTCCTCTCCTGTGCTCTAAGCTGGCTGGTGAATTCATCAAAGTGGCTGGTCAAGCTTTGGAACATCAAAACAAGGTGTCCTGCCCTTCCTGATTGCTCTAACTGATTTACACTGAAAACAGTCTCTTACATCCACTGTGCCTCATGCTGATGAAGCTGTAACAAAGTGCCTCAGTTCGCAGGGGGACTATTTTTTTCTCTTTTCTGGAAAAACCTCAGTAACAAAACTAGAATCTCAGTTAAAATAACAAGAAAATATACACAAATGTGTGTTTACAATAGATTATGTACATTTACACAAGTGCTTTAAAAAGTCAAACACATGGCTGCCATTTCCAAAGTGTTCACAAAGAAAGTGCCGTCATCACTTTGCATGACGTAAACATCAGACACTGATTGTTTTGCTGCTGGAGGCGACTTCAGATCACTTTTGCACAATCTCACTAACTGAGTGACAAAAAACCTTTCAGTCATTTATCAGCTTACCAGAAGTCAGGAAGTATCTGATAAACATCTGACATACACAGCATGTCAGTCAGATTTCCAGCAACAACACAACGTGCACAAAATGTTCACAAATGCAGGCAGCATGTTGGCTAATGGGAAATTGTACTACAGTGAATAAAACTCCCTACATTGTATTGCAGTGTGTTAAAAGGGCCAAACTACATTTAACTTTCCATTTTAATTTTCCAATTGTGGGTATTAAAGGTTAATCGCAGAGCAGACACTATAGGTCAGCTCTGATTTGAAACTCCAAATTGTGGTCATGATGCATCCTGAACCTTCAGCAGTGACTTCAAATGAACAGTCATTTGCTCCCGGCTTTGGTTGCTCTTAATAGGCTCATCTTCTTCGACCCAGTGGCTGGGCGGTTTCGGTAAGACACTGGGTGAGGGTGGCTCACTGAACTTAGCTCCAGCATAGACCTTCTCACCATCTTTGAGGTATTCAGGTGCAGCTTCAGCAGGCAGTGCATTCACAATCTTTACGTTGTTGGAGGGGTGGAGGGGCTTTTTCTGCTCTTGAGCCTGATGGACGGAGGTGGCTTTATTAGGTGTGCTGTTATCTTTCTTCTTTGTGGGGTGAGCCACACCAGGTGTTTGGCTCTGCTTGGGCTTGTGGCTCCTGGTGTTCACATTATGGTTGGTCTGATCATGCTTAGGCAGGCTGCGGTTAGCTTGACCCCCTGGTTGTGCAGCCCCTCGCTCCAATCTGCCACCTTTAAATTTCAGCAGCTGCAAAACACAAAGTTTGAAATAAAACTGGATTAATATTCATTGAAATTTAAACTAAATGGCAGACGTCTGCTTCTTTGCAGACTTGGCTAGTAACTGACACTTCACCCTCTTGTCTAGATATGGTCATTTATTACTCCAAAACACACACGCACATCTCAGTGACCAAAATGTTAACACTGTGGTTAACTGATGTCATCGTGATGTCACAGTGGCTGTCTTATTAATCATAGTGTAGGGACCACAGTAGGGGATGTTTTTGACCTTACAAAAACATTTCCAGAGTGAGGTTGCTTGTAAAATGTGGGTTAAATGCATAGTTGGAAGCTCAAAATATCAGCATAGTTGCGTTTAGATAAAATCTTGGGTTTTAAAGGTTCTTTCGGCATCTTGGCTCAAGGTAAACAAAAACAAGAATTTGGAGACGTGATGAATAGGAAATAAGTGCAACATGGCTAACCATTTAATCACCTTTGTCCCCGCCCCCCCCTCCAATCAGCCTTAGGAGCCAAAATTATCACTTAATTTAAATAGCATTTAATCAATTACTGAATGCTACAATCATAAAATCTGGAAACATTTGGCTTTGAAAACAAAATACAGTGGAACCCCGACTTATGAAATTAATTCGTTCCAGAGGGTCTTTCGTAAGTCAAAATTTTCCTAAGTCCATCGCCTTTTGAGTGAGGCGATGCTGGCTGAAGACGAAGTTCTTGGTGGAGGAGGAGGTGGCGGAGGTTGAAGAAAGCATAAGTATGCATGCATACACATGTGTACATGTACATAACATTATGGAATTTAATTTAATTTTTTAAAATTTTCTATTTTATCTATTTCGTTATGCGGGCATTTTGCTGTACCACGGGCAGAAATATTGTTGTTAAGTGCCTTCGTAACTTGAATTTTTTGTTAAATGGGGTCTTCCTAAGCCGGGGTTCCACTGTTATGTATATAAAAAAGTCGCACATTATCATCTTTTAGGTTTATGTGGTAAAGCTGATGTCAAAAAGTTGCTTATTTCTACCACCGGTATTTACACATCAACATTATGAGTCATTTGGACTCATCTGTGTGTACAATTATAACTTTTCTGCTTGAACAGTTTTTCTCTCACAGCTGCTGAGACAAACACACAGCCTGTAGTTTAGGTTTCACTTTTGGAGAAACTGACTTACTCGTCGACGCTTCAAACCTTCCTCATTTGTTATTATCTTCTGTGCTTGCATATCCAAATCCCCATCTGTTTATGTAGGCATGGTAATGTCTAAAGGAACGAATTTATTGACACCAATGTTTTGCATAAAAATCCAGTTGTTGACTGTTACAGACTCCTGATTTATTTATTTTTTTTATTTTTTTTTTTGGGGGGGGGGGGGGGGGGGGGGGTGTTTACATTTCACTATCAGAGTATAACCACAGTGTAGAAACAGAGTTTATACCCAAAGAGAAAAAGGAAAAGAAATACAAAAGACTCGGGTGTGTTGAAGACCCACTGCCAGTTAGATGATGTCATTATTTTGTAATAACCTGATAAGCTTGGGGGCGTAGTATTGCGATAGACTGAACAGTTTCATACTTGTTTTCACCCACCCCGTCAAATTGCTACACACAGCAACACCCTGTTTTCTGATATTCTTAAACATGCAGGTTTTCTCCTGACTCAAAACAAGCCATTTAACCACAACTGATCCGCTTTGATAGTTTGTGTTACTATAAGTAACAGAAACAATTTAGCTTGAGTAAAACGAAAGTTTGAAGTTTGAAGGAAAATATGATTAAAACTGTTGCTAATACAGTCCAGGTGATTTTCCTTTGGTGGAGGCCCAAACAAAGCTTAGGCAGGAACCAAACATTTTTAATAAGCAGGAACAACATTGCACATTTATATTAACGCCAAAAAGTCCGTCTGTTAAAGCAATACACTTCCTATACCAAAAACATGTTTTCATTGTCTTTTTTGTGGACTCTCCCATCTGCATTTATCTGACAGACAAGCCTGCCATCCATGCGTAATTGGGAACATTTTTTCCTCGCTAATCAGCGGGTGAAAGAGGAACAAAGACTCGACTCACGTCACCTTCAGGAGAAAGAGTGGTAACTGCGTCAGTTAAAAACGCCTCAGGCACAACAACTGGGTTTCAGCCCAATTAGTTTTGTATGGGTATCTTTACGTGTACTTTTACATGAGTCTGCATGTACTTCTACACAAATACTTTAATATACACATGGCTGTAGACACTGAATTTTCATTAAATGTTTGGATTATAAAATATAATGAACAACCAATTTTACCAAATTTAACAGTATGCCAGAGAAACAAACCTTAAAATAAAATATATTAAAGCTTATTAGACGTTTTGTACTTTCTGAAGGCAACCGATATGATCATACACTTTGTGGATCATAGTTTATTTTCCCATTATGGTTTTAATAGCCTTTGTTCAACTTGCTACAGGTTTACTTGTCAGTTCAGCACCAAGCCCGTGCAGAGCTGCAGTGCAGCTGTAATCTGTACCTCTTTCCTGGCTCCATGTTTGAGGGGATGGAGGGTGAGCACGGTCTCACCGGGCTCGGTTCCGACCTGAGATGCGGGTCTGTGACCAGTCGAGGCCGTCAGGGTGTTGTTGTTGCTGTGGTGGTGGTCCGACAGGCGGCTGTTGGGGCAGTTTCTCGGGGGTTTGTGGTGGTGCAGCGGCGCTGCGTTCCGCAGCTTCCTTCCGCCTTTCTTCAGCAGAACCTGCTTCGTTTTGTTCGTCACATCGCTGCTGGAAATCAGCGATATCGGGTTGTTATTTTCGACGTTGCCGATGTTGGCTTCATCGCCATAAGCGGTAGATCCGTCCAACATGTCTCTGAAGTGGCGAAAACATAAACAGGCTGTCTAATTCCTCCGCGGCTGTTGTTTTAGCTAACAACGTCACAGGCTAACAGTTAGCTACCAATTAGCTAAGTGGATAATTCGCTTTCCTTTTTTCGAGCTGCCCTCACACAGAAAACAAATACTTAACGAATTTAACGTTAAAGTATATCAACGGAAGCTCCAGTGTGGAAACTTAAAAGGTTTTTTTCAGTTATTGCTGCCGCTAAACAATGGATGACACGTCGTGCAAAATGAGCCTGTCAAAGCAGAAGTGGCAGAGAGCTTAAGTTACCATAATAAAATACGTCACTTCCGGTAGAACCTTTCAAAGCAAAACGACTAACTGTGCATCCGTCAAAGTACAAAAGGGCATTCAGACTCAAACGAGAATTTCTGCGAGAAAGGTTTGATTTTTGACCCTTAACGTATACACCCCACCCTAATTTATTAATAATGAAATGATGAAATTAATATTTTAACCAAAAAATTTAATAACATTGGTAACCCATATAAAATACAATATTAATGTAATAATTAAGTATCAGCATTTAATAACACTTGGAGGAAAAGTCAGAACGGTAGAAATCATAACATAAGGTGACATGGAGTGCAGATATTGGTATATTTTGCAGAAAATCTCCTTAACTTCCGGTATTTGTCTGTTGAACTGGATGTTTTGCTACTTCCGGGGTCCGTGTTTCCAGTAAGGGGCGTGTCAGACCGCATCCTGCCAGTGACGTTTTATTCTGAGTTCCTCTGTTTTTTTATTTGGTTATGTCTTTCAAAGGCGGAGCATTAATGTAATATAAGAAAAGCAAAATAAATAATTTCAGCTGCAGTGGGCAGGGCTTATGTTGCCAGTGCAGTTGGTAGGCTGTTTGTTGTTGTCATGTGACAGACTACAAACGGACCTGTAGAAACCTGCACCCTGCTCTGATGTTCTTGGGGGATGTCTGACTTGAAGTTTCCTTCTTCCTGAAATTTAGACATCAAACATTAATTTCTCTGATTAATAAGAGGTCTCCGATCTCATTAAAGTCTTCTCTGTATCACTGTGTTTGAAATACTATGGATGAAGACACATATTAATTTATTAATTTATATAACCCCTGTCAATAATAGATAAGCTTTTAAATATTTCACAATGAAAAAAAAACAAACCGAATGAATTAAAGGTATACCTTTAACGGTCCGTCAGTGACGCCTTGTGGTAAAGAAATGAACTGCACTGCATGAGCGCCCACTTTCCTTAGCCGGAGCAGCTTTCAAGAGTGAGCAAAACAACCCCTGTGAGATTTCGTGAGGAATTTTGAGTGCTCTATTTTTATGTCCTGTTAGACTACCCTTGTTATATTTGATTGTATATTTTTAAAGTTACTTCTTTTACTTGTAAGATTATATTTAGACAGATGTACATATGTACGGTTTATGGGGATTCCTGGTGCAGCTAATAACACCTAAAAACAAATGTTTGACATCCTTGTGGAACGCCATGTAGCGTGCATCTAGGATTATCTAAATGGACACAGTTTAACATTATTGACTTAAGTCTGCTTATGTATTAAATAAACAACAAAATAAATAATTTAAGTACATCTCCTCCTATATACTCAATATACCCACGACCTCAACAAGAAGTCTAACGCAAGAGAGAAAAATGACTACACAATAACCACAGAATACATGCATTTCAATTCATGGTACTGCTAATATTTTTCCAGCATTTTTCCAGCGCCATCAACGGCGCTGCTGTGGAGAGAGTGAGCAGCTTCCGGTTCCTTGGAGTACATCTGGCTGAGGATCTTACGTGGTCAGTACACACAAACAAAACAGTGAAGAAGGCGCAGCAGCGCCTCTTCTTTCTCAGGAGACTGAAAAGATTCGGCATGAGCCCCCGCATCCTCAGGACCTTCTATCACTGTGCCATTGAGAGCATCCTCACTGGATGCATCACCACCTGGTATGGCAACAGCACCGCCTACAACTGCAAAGCTCTCCAGAGAGTAGTGCGGTGCTCTGAACGGATAATTGGAGGTGAGCTTCCCTCCCTCCAAGACATCTACAGGAAGCGCTGCCTGAGGAAAGCGGGGAGGATCATCAAGGACTCCAGTCACCCCAGCCATAAACTGTTCAGACTGCTTCCATCAGGAAGGAGGTTCTGCAGCATCCGGTCCCGAACCAGCAGACTGAGAGACAGCTTTTTCCATCAGGCCATCAGACTGCTGAACACGTCATAGACACCTCAGCTTCACTACTGGAACTTCAACATTATGCACTCCATACTGTATATAAATGCCACTTGTTTTGCACATATTCAACTCTGTATATTTTATATATTTTATTATTATTATTATTATTATTATTATTTTATTTTTATTTTTTTTACTATTTAATTTGTAAAAATGTGTATACACACACACACACACACACACACACACACACACACACACACACACACACACACACACACACACGTAGGAAAATATTCAGTATACACATCCAGAAATGCATACACTATTATATATTGTACATATATTTATTAGTTTCAGGTTGGCCATTCTTGTATTTTGCTCGTTTGTGTTGTTGTGTTTGCACATCTCTGTTGCTTGTGGGGCTCGCACACAAGAATTTCACTCGCATGTGCTGTGCCAGTGTGCCTGCACATGTGATGTGACAATAAAAGTGATTTGATTTGATTTGATTTGAATGTGTTCTTTGCTTGTAAGCAGGTTATGATTGGTCTTTTTAATTTTAAAAGCTAACATTTTAGTTCTCAAATAATCAGCTAAGACAAAAAAAATGTCAGTTACAGTAATTGCACTGCAAGGATTTGACACTTGTGTGATAGCAAACCTGAGTTCATTGTCACTATGCAAGAACAGACAAAGCCCAGCAGAAACCTTGACGAGGATCTTCATCTGCCCCCACCCGGGAAGAGCTTCAGAAAGGAGAGACATCAGAGGCAAGAAGAGGGGTCCCTATTTGCTTCCAACTCTCAACAACACCAACGACCAGGACCAGGGACCACGACCTTCCCCCAAACCCCTGACAGGCCATCACCCTCCTCCCCCTCCTTGTCTCCCTCCTCCCCACACCTGAAATTCACTGAAGAGATGATGGAGCGGGTCAATGCTGGGCTTAGATCTACCCCCCGGCCCAATCCCTTTTTGTCCCCCATAAACCCCCCACCAGAGCGGCCAAAGGTTTGTCACCAAGCCCCGCCCTCAACAGTGCAATCAAAGTTACATTGCCCAGCCCCGCCCCCTTAGTTCCTCCTTACCACCTTCATGCTCTGTCTCCACAGTCTGATGTGTGATGTGTGGAGGGTCTGGGCTGCGAGGATTATGGCAGTGGTGACTTTTCCCAGGAGAAGCTGGGACCCTGTTTACTAGAAGGTTTTAAAAGTTCTGTACTTTTAGGTGACAGAAGGAGACATGTGGCCTGGTCAAAACACAGAGATCTGCACTCTAAAAGATCTTTAAATATAGTAAACATACCTTGTGTGCCACAGACTGCTCCCAAACACGAGGGGACAAGTAATACCTCTAAAACACTTAAGTTGGCTTTATTAAACGTTAGATCTTTAGCTGGGAAAACATTTTTAATTAATGATTTAATCACTGAGCACAGCCTTGATTTTATGTTTTTAACTGAAACTTGGTTGGACCAAAATAACAGTGGAGCTGTTCTCATCGAGATGACCCCTCCTAACTACAGTTTTATCAGTGAGGTCAGGGCGAGCAGGAGAGGAGGAGGGGTTGCTGTCTTATTTAATGAATCATTTCAATGTAAGCAGCTATCTCCTGGAAGTTTTCAGTCTTTTGAATATGTGGCTTCACAGCTGAAGGCCCCATCCAAAGCTGTGTTTCTTAATGTTTACAGGCCTCCCAAATACTGCACAGACTTTTTTAATGATCTCAGTGAACTGCTGTCTGTGATCTGTGTTGATTTCGACTGTGTAATTATTGTCGGGGATTTTAACATTCATGTGGACAACCCTCAGGACAAAGGGACTAAAGACCAGAGTAACACTTTGGGCTGACTCAGCATGTAACACAGGCCACACATAATAGAGGACACACTCTTGAACTACTGATCTCCAAGGGCCTGAGCATTTCAAAGGTTACTGTGTCTGATGTGGGCCTGTCTGATCATTATTGTGTTTTCTTTGAAAGTAAAATCTCAGCCCACACAAATATATCAACAGCAGTGATCACAAAACGGTGTATAACTGAAGACAGTAGTGAGATCTTTAACCAGGTCTTCCCATTAACACCTGACCTGTCCAGGGGTTCAGTCAATGAGCTCGTCAATAGCTTCAATGCTAAAATGTTAAATGTTATGGACACTATTGCTCCCATTGAGGTGAAGGTTTTCTCTGGAAGGAAGAAGTCTCCATGGAGAAACTCCACACTGGTGAAAAAAGAAAAAAGAGAGTGTAGGAAAGCTGAGCGCAGATGGAGAAAAACAAACCTCCAGGTTCACTATGACATCATAAAGAGATACTTCGCAATTATAATTTACAACTGAGGAGTGCAAGGAGGTCCTACTTCGCTGACATCATCACCAAAAACAGTCATAATGCTCGGGTCCTATTTGCTACAGTTGACAGGCTAACAAACCCTCCTGTGTCAGTGGCAGCTGAACTTCATTCGACCATGGCCTGCAATGACTTTGCCAAATCTTCACAGACAAAATCCAAAAGATTAGACAAGCAATTGGTACATCAACAGCAGATTCAGGATATGTACTGTGTCCACCGAAAAACTGTTTAAACACCATGAAACAGTTTCACCCTATTAACAGTAAAGATCTGGAGGACATCTTAGGTTAACTGAACTCCTCCTCTTGCTGTTTAGATGTCCTGCCAACAAGTTTTTTCAAAAAGGCCTCAAAGACTTTGGAGTCAGACCTGTTACAGATCGTCGACTTTTCTTTAATGTCAGGTGTGTTTCCAGAACCACTAAAAACTGCTGTAATTAAACCTATACTGAAAAAGGACAATTTTGACAAGACACAAATGAACAACTACAGGCCGATCTCAAATCTCCCATTTTTAAGTAAGATCATTGAAAAAGCAGTTTCTCAACAGCTTAATTACTTCTTAACACAGAATAATTGCTACGATGCCTTCCAGTCAGGTTTTAGACAGAACCACAGCACTGAAACCGCTCTGACCAAAGTGTTTAATGACATATGTCTGAACACAGACAGTGGAAAAATGTCAGTCTTAGTTTTACTGGATCTCAGTGCAGCATTTGATACAGTTGACCACAACATATTACTCAAACGACTGGAGAACTGGGCAGGTCTTTCAGGAACTGTACTAAACTGGTTCAAAACATACGTAGAAAACAGGAAATACTTTGTATCAATAGGTAACTTCACATCTGAGCAGACAAGTATCACATGTGGAGTTCCCCAAGGTTCCATCTTGGGACCCCTTCTGTTTAACATCTACATGCTCCCACTGGCACAGATTATAAACAACAACAAAATAAACTATCACAGCTATGCAGATGACACACAAATATATATCACAATCAAATCAGTTTATTTATATAGCACTTTTCACAGGATAAAAACCACAACGTGCTTCACAGTAATATAAAACAGAAATACATACAATACATTAATAATAAAACACACAGCACAAATCTAATTAAAAGCCAATCTAAATAAATGAGTCTTAAGCTGCTTTTTAAAAGAATAAATACAATCAAGGCAATGTAATGATGGAGGGAGAGCATTCCACAACCTGGGGGCCACCGCTCTAAAAGATCTATCACCTCTGGTTTTAAAATATGTTCGAGGGACTACCAACAGCCTTTGATTAGAAGATCTCAGGCTGTGAGAGGGAGCATGGGGTTCTAAAAGATCATAAATGTAAGCAGGGGCATCACAATCCAAAGCTTTAAAAGACAATGTCACCAGGAGACCGAGGCCCTGTACAGGCTCTTGGTAAATGCATTGAGGAAATTAATGACTGGTTGTGCCACAATTTTCTCCAGCTAAACAAAAACAAAACTGAAGTAATAGTCTTTGGTGCCAAAGAAAAACGATTACAGGTCACCTTAGAACTTCAATCTATACACCTAAAAACCACAAACCAGGTGAGAAATTTGGGTGTAGTGATGGAAGCAGTTTGACTGTTTTTTTAAACTTAAAACAACACAGTCAGCTTACTATCACCTCAAGAATATTTCAAGGATAAAAGATCTGATGTCTCAACAGGACCTGGAAAAACTAGTCCATGCATTCATCTTTAGTAGGCTTGATTACTGTAACAGCACCTTTACAGGTCTACCTAAAAAATCAGTCAGACAACTACAGCTCATTCAGAACTCTGCTGCTCGAGTCCTCACTAAGACCAAAAAAGTGGACCACATCAGTCCAGCTCTGAGGTCTTTACACTGGCTGCCTGTCCGTCAGAGGATAGACTTTAAAGTTCTGATGCTGGTCTATAAAGCTTTGAATGGTTTAGGACCAAAATACTTCAGCGACCTCCTGACCCAGATCCTCCTGGATCCGTTTTTTTTATCAGTTCCCAGAGTCAGAACCAGACACGGAGAAGCTGCATTCAGCTTTCATGCTCCTTATATCTGGAACAAACTCCCAGAAAGCCTCAGATCAGCTGAAACAGTCAGTTTATTTAAAACCAGGTTGAAGACTCACCTGTTCTCAGCTGCTTTTGAATAAAACACCAAATCCATACTTTTAAGCTTAAATTTCAAAACTTACATTTTAACTACTGATTTTATCTACTGTTCCTTCTTTTTTTCTTTTTTCAATTTTAAATCATGCTTTTTATTTGTTTTTGTTTTTTAATGTCTCTGTAAAGCACCTTGAATCACCTTGTTGTTGAATTGTGCTACATAAATACACTTGCCTTGCCTTTCTTATGGCATTTCTGGCTGTTGGTCACACATAACAAGCAACATGAAGACACAATTCAAATTTTGGTTGAAATTCTTTTTAACACTTTATAGAATAAAAGGCTAACCAACTAAATCATGTTTCCCCTTTGACATGACTGTTTCGTAATAGACTGTGTGTGTATCCAGCAAACAGTTCACCCACACCTGCCCAGTGTGGCGCTGTGCAGACATGTTTGCTAGGACATTAATAATAATTAAAGAAACGCCATACAGGGAGATGTGACTAGTGTGGAGGAGATGGAACCAAATGTTATATTACACTGTCAGAAAAATGAAGCTGAAAGAAGGCGACTGATTCAAAGCCTCCATGGTGTTGTAGTTCAAACATTGACCTGACAAACCAAATGTCCATTTGAGACTGGAAAAATATATAAATGCTTGGGGTTTGTGACAAGAAGGACATCCATGTAAAAATGAAATATGTGGTGCAACAAGAGAGCAGCAGAAAGTAGTGGGGTTTTTTTTCAGACTTCATACCATTTGCTGGTTGTAATGTACCAGGGAGCACAGGTGGGCCTTACACTGTGAGGCCAAGGATGGTCCCCAGTATGGCAGCCCAGACCTAGAGCGTGGGCATACTGTGAGTACACTGCATAGCGGTACTGTGGACTCCTTTCTGCTTAGTGTGGGCAGCCCGCACTATGTGTTGCCCCTCTGGTGCCCATCTGTCCTGCCTCTCATGCCAGTACAGGGGTCTGCAGTTGGCTTCCCACTGTGAGCTGTGTGGGTTTCCATAAAATCTGAAACTCACACAGGCCCCAACCACCATATTTGCTGGGAACAGAAACACAGTAACAATGAACTCAGGTTTGCTATCACACACTTTTACTGTATAAAATGTGAAGAACAGCAGATCATTTCTTGTTTGCAGCAACCCTCAAAATCACCTTAATGGCATTCGTTAAAATGCACTCCTTTGTAAAATGTATATCTTCACTACGCTATCATTCGTATTTATAGAACCAAGACAAACTTGTTCAAAAAACACTGACTATAAACTGGAGGGCTGGTACTTTTTTTTGTTTGTTTGTTTGTTTTCATACAGTACATGTTTTAAGTGCACAAAAGTCAAAAATCTACTAATCCAGAGTGAAAAGAATACAGGAGCCTTCATTCACTATAGTAACAGGCTAATAATTATTTGGCAAAGAGAACCAAGAAACTCAAAGGCAAATCTGAAAGTCACATGGGAGGACATATTAAAGGCCTGTTTCGGTACAAAAAATAGATATATAAACAATATACAAATACAACATAAACATCTAAGTTTCCATCCCTGTGAGTGTAGTACATATCATTTGTCACAATGACCACTGAAGGCAAATCATAGAGACACAGAGGGTCCTGGTGGCGTTTCTCTGTCTGCGTGCTGGAAGCAGCTTCAGAGCTCAAGACTGCGCTTCAGCTTCAGGATCGTCGTAGATGTAGCTGCCGACACCTCCGGTGTTTACGCCTGAGAAGGGTAGACCAGACGTTTAAATTTAAAGGGTCTGTTCACTCAAAAAACATACATTAACACGAAATAACCATTTGGCTGGTTATGGTTCACTTTGCAAAGGTTTTGGGATTGGTTCCTGAAAAATACAAACATCGACTCCATATAATTGTATCCTTCTTTGCTATAATAACATGGAGCTGGAGTATGATAACACAGACACAGCTTAAGATTTTCCAAAGTTTTCCAGCCTTGTAGACTAAATAATAAAGACTAACTAGCTGTCCATGTCAATTATAGTATTTACTAGACTTTTTAAATCCTCACACAGTTTTTTTTCTCTTCATATACATTTCACATCGACATAGATATTGGTATTATAGGTCACCTTGAATCTGATCCTTCAAGGTCATAAAACAGTGAGTATTTATTTCTACCCTGAAAGCTGACTAATACGACTGCCTCAGATGTATTTATGTCACTAAATTAACATATTTTACAGATTTTTGTGGGACACAGTGGTTTGAGCCATTGTTTTAAAAAACAGTCCAGCACCAGCCTTCCTCGCAGCCCAGTCCCCCCCTCCCATACTCAGATTACATACCTTTTGGTCCAAACAGTACAGCATAGCATGGTTTGTGGCAGTAAGGCTGCCCATCATGCTGAAACACAGAGAAAACCATTCCTCTCAATTCTTCCATATTTGAAAATGTTTTCACTTAGTGTTTCATTCTACCTTAACTCTCAGCAACATTCAGTGTACATGAGATAGAAACAACTACAACATTTATCTGCTTTCTCTTTTTTCTACCAGCTGAAAACCCCAGAACACAATATGCTAAATATAAACAGCTTCTATTAACTGACATCAATCAAATTCAGCAACAAACACATTTTACACCTCAGCAACATCTCATCATGTGATGGCTGGATTGAATTTTAACACTAGACAGGCTCAGCTTATTTTTAACTCGTGTCTGGGGCACAATAACTGGATGGGGATGTGGCCACAGAGATGTTACACCTCACCTTTACTTTAGCCTGACAGACTAAATCCTTTGAATTACAGCTATACAAATTAAAGATGATTACATGAAGATGAATGTCAGTGATGTAGTGGCTCATCCGGTTCATGAGCCATCACGGCTCACGTTTACTGATTATAAAATGACAAATGGGATCTTAACCCTCAGAATGCTTTGGGTGTAAAGCCATTAGGGGATCATTTTGTGACTCTTGTGAACTGTCGGTGAACAGACAGACACTGATGTCTCACCATGTTAGAAGTTTATTGATTCTTTGGCTGAATTAACTAAAACATTTTCTTATGTGACTCAAATACTATATGTGTATTTTTGACAATCTACCTGTAGAACATCTAGGAACTGACTCTGTCTTTCACCCATGATGACGCCTTGACTAGACCCACAGTTACACACATATAATTACAGTCTCATTGTGTGCATTTTAAAACAGCAAAATGCCATCACTAGCACTGATGTTAAGTTAGTACAATTAAAATAATCTGGAGCCATAAAAACAACCTGAAAAAAAAGAGAAACTCACTAAACATTTTTGGCATAATAATAAATTGAAAAATGGAGATCAGAGATTTATCATAATGTGCAGCTGGAGCTTGTGATAATGTCTCCTTTTCTATCTTGTGACATAATCTAAGTCAGTAAAGAAAACACAATACATGACTGTATGACAGAGAAAAGACGAAGATGTTGTGTATCTCTGTGAAAATTAAAATTGTGTTCAACGATTTCACACTCTGAGATCTTTCTTGATTAAACGAATACATTTTGAATATGACTAGAGTAACTGTCTGTGTATCTAATCAAAAACACTAACATTTTTACTAATACTCTGATTTCCAGCTTTGCAAACTGACTCATCTCTCACCTCTGCATGGCTGCCCGGTGCCAGAGTCTTATTGCATCTCTCACAGCGCAGACAAGGCCGGTGCCAGTTCTTCCCGAGAGATGACACCTTCTCAGCTGCACAGACAGAAACACGGACCATGGTAGAGACAGTCATTACACCGAGCAGAGGACTAAAACAGACAGTTTCCAATGCTTATGTAGAAATGTAGGACAAATACATGCTTGTCGCAGAATTTAAATATGAAACAGCATTCTGCTCACCAAAATACACTGTCTTGTTGCATCTGGGGCAGATGTTGGGGCCTCCAGAGAAAGATGAGAAGCTTGCAGCTGCAAAAGTTACAATGAATTAAACAAAAAAACTTAATAGTAACTACATCAGATATTTAGTGATTTAAATAAACGCCATTAGATAGAATTTGTGGTTTACATCATTTTAGTTGTACCGTAAAGCCAGAAGCCTAGAAACTAACTGAAAACAATATTGTTTTAAATAATTATAGGTATGAAGTAAGGTAATTTAATCCTGCCAGTTTTTGCAGCATTAGAGATTGCCTCAGTTCTCTAGTTTGAGATGTAATGATCAATCTGCTGTAGTGAGATCAGCACCTTTGCACCAACAGGAACATGGACTGCACCACTTTCTGAACAAACCATCAAAAAGATAATTAAAGACACATGCGTGTAGACCATCAAAATAAAAATAATAATAATGGCTACAGAAATAAATATGTCTGGGAAAATACACAGGAAAACATAAAATGTTTAAAAATGTCACAATAATAATAATAAAAACATGTAAAATTAAATAAATGAAAACGAAAATGAAAACGAAAATGAATTCATGTCAGTGCCCGTAAATGCATTACTTTGCTGTAGGATTACGGCACTAATTGATATTTTTACTTTAGCTTTGATTCTTCATATTTCTGTCCTTAGTTTTCTCCATTAATTCTCACTTTCCCTAAAACATATCTGGGGCTCATTTATTCCTTTTGTGTTCTTTAGTTTGCTGTTCCAAACCTGAATTAAACTGTATCCTGCCACAGAGGCACTGAGTTTCTCCTCCTTCCATATGACAGTTTTTCTATTTCTGCTCCACATATTTCTCACCCTTCACTGGTCCCCGTGCGGGGGCTTTTTTCTCCTCCTCTGGTTTGGCGTTTGTTTCCAAGGAAACGGCTGCAGGGGCTTCATTGACAGGATTGTCGTACACGTAGGATCCAGCTCCACCGATGTTTACACCTAAAAACATCAAATGGTAGAATTCATAAATCTAAGTTTTATGAATCTGTGTTCATCGTCTGTATTTGCACATCAGGGAGAAACCCCACCTTTTGGTCCAAAGAGGGTGGCGTAGCATGGCTTGTGGCAATAAGGCTTTCCATCATGCTGCACAGTGTAAAGGGGACAGACAGAGGAAACATCCATTTCTTAACACATAGAATAGAATAGAACTTTATTAACCCCTGGGGAGGTTCCCTCAGGGAAATTGTGATTCCAGTTGACCTTAAATACTAATAAAAAAAATATCAAGCAGATACAAATGGACTGAAGCTATACCTGTAACTGTTAATATTATGAACCAGACGGAAAAAAAAAAAAAAAAAAACGGCAGTTATATAAACTGTTGTTTTCAGTCTGTGTGGATTCACATAATCCTCCAAACTTGGACTGCATTTGAAGGCATTTGACTTTGTCTAACCATTTATTTTTATGGTAATAAAAGCCCTTATCTCACTTTTGTTTTTAGACATAAAATAAGCCTCACTGATTCAGTAAAAGTAATGCTCCTGGTCATCTAGACACTGTCATCGTTTATATAAATACTCTGTGGAGTTTTTTCAGTCATCCCAGGAATGTACATTCCCACAGGATGTGTTTTTCAGCTAAACTCAACTGAACCTTTCAAGCAAATATGCATGTCAAAGTGGTTCACATGACAAGACCAAAAAAACTGAAGACTAACAATAAAACCATTCTGAAAGCAGACAAATGCGCACAACTACTACTACTACTACTGCACATTCACCCAGTGTACATACTATATGTATATATATATATATAATGTTCTTCCTCTACACTCCCTCCCCCCCCCATTTTTGCACATGTCGAGGAGCGTGTCAGGCTACATTTCACTGTGTGTTATACTTGTATAACTATGCATGTGACAAATAAAGAACCTTGAACTTGAACAATAAAGGCCAAAATGAAGCACTGTGAAGAAAATACGGAGATAATGGACAATAAAGTTGCTCTCACTGACTAAATCAATGCATTTTAGCAGCGTACAATGAATACCATTGTCAGCTCATCTGTGATTTTCAGTACATCCCTTCCTTCTTAAAATCTAATTAAAACACAGCAAGAGCCACAAACAGTTTAATCTGATAAGTCTGATGAGTTTTAAATAACAGGCTGCTGAGCTGTTAATTTTATGTACAGCTAATTTTGTACCGAGTTTGTTCTGAACAGACTGAAGAACATCATGCATTGTGAATGATGATGAGCTGTCATATGTGAATATAAATGCATTATAACAATGATTAAAGGGGGACACAGAGTACAAATCTTCGAGCTTATTTAAACATGATTAGGCTAAGCATACTCATTTTCATATAACTTGCACTACATGCACATAACCACGATTCAAGTCTATTTTCTTTAATCAACAGTTGAAACTGCCATCTCATCAAAGCACTAAGATGTGTGAAACCCTGTTGTCTCTGAGATTTACGCCTTCTGGTTTATGGTTCTCTACAACAATGTCAGACAATGTTAAACTCCTTAGTAAAGTACAGGTGCTTCCAGGTTTCTCAGAGGAGTGATGCACTGAAGATACACAGGTACTGACTTTCCTGCACAGTACATACGTGTTTTCAAAGACAGCACAGTAACTGTCCAAAAAATCCAGCTACTTTCTGCTGATGTTAAATGATCAGGTTTTTTGGTTGATTTCAAAAAGTCTGTATTTTACCACCAAACCAGGCTTACAGCCTCACAGTGCATGGGACATTATTGTTCACAGTCACGGTTTATTATGTTGATGCAATGTAGCCTACCAACATAACCTTTGAACATGAAATATTTGCACTTCATAAAACAAAAACAAATCATAACTGCTTAAGGAAAATGAAGCATATACACTCTTCACATCCTGTTACCTCAGCATGGCCTCCCGGATTCAGAGTTTTGTTGCAGCGCTCACATTTTAGACAGAACTTGTGCCAGTCTTTCCCTAAAGATGACACTTTCTCCGCTGTGGGACAGGAAGAGACAAAGATCGTTTGATGTTATATCGTGCTTTTGGTTTATGAAACATAAAATAAATGGACTTAGTCCTGGAATTTCTTATAATATAATGAAGTTAATGAAGTCACAAGTTCGTCACAGCATGCATATATAAGTCTTTGGATCCAAAACGATATCTGGACTAGTTTGCAATAATTCATTGGTAGTGTGTGTGTGTGTGTGTGTGTGTGTGAGTGGGCGGGGACGCTATAAACAATTTAGATTATTTGAATTTTGGGAAGAACCCACTGCAACCAGAAGACCCACAAAGGAAAAGAAATATGCAATCTCTACTCAGAAGGCTGGATTCAAACCCAGGACCTTCTTGGTGTGAAGCTCTGACCGCGGCACTACAGTTCTGCCCCCACTAACACACTAACAAATATTACTTACTTTTAAGTTGGATCAGTTTATAACTCTGGTAAAGTTTGAATTCAAATCTGTGTATAACCTTTTGAGTAATCCTGAAAACTAATAAACAAACTAACAAATCATACAGTACCAATCACATGGCATTCTTGACAGAGGGAATATGTTATTAAAATCTGATTATAAGTGCACTCAATGAAGTCTGAGTCATACTTTTACAAAATAAATGCAGTGACTGTTGAGAAAGAGCCATCCTCTATGGGTCAGTGCTTTAGTGCTTAGAAAAGAGCGCTGCCACTGAATGCAGAGAAAGGGGAAAACGTTTTTTTTCTCTTTCTTTTTGTGCTTTATTTGTGCACCAATGCAAACACTCCTCCACAGGCAGGATCCTTTTGCTGCTGCTTTGAACAGAACCCATCTTTTCTATGAGAAAAAGAAACATTTTGTCCTAAAAAAAAAGGTTATTTTGATACAAAAAGTAGCTATTTTTGCCATGAAATCAACCTTCACATATGGGTCCAGCAACCTTTGGAAGAAATTATATGCACTGTTATTAAGGTTTTTGTGGGGGTGTGTGTCAGCATGTGAAGTACAGTAGCAATTATATTTTCTGACACAACCTGAATACACAACATAAGCACTAATGTATTCTGAATTATAACAGCCGAGTGACGGTCGAAGTGACAGACGACATTTAATGGGCACTTATGAGTTCATATCAGCCTGAAGCACATTCTTTCCACTGCTTTCTAAAGGGCAGTGTGGTGACTCAGACATTTCCATTTTTCTTATTTATTCCTTTTTTTTAATAGAGCTACTGTCTGTTCTTCCATCCCTTCACATACTAAAGTTACCTTAATCTGAAGGTAAATCTAAATGTGAAGTCTTAAAAAATATCTTTTTTAAAATTTGGCGAGGTCGATCAAACAACTGATCTCTTTCCTGTCTGGATAATGGATGATCTTTGGATAATGTTAGCACAGCAGGGACTTTTGGAGGTTTTCCTCTGTTTCCAGTCTTAATGCTTAAAACCACAGAGTAGTGAATATATACCATATCAAAAACCCACAAAACTGACAACCAACTAGTCCTTTAACATTAAAACTGTGTTTAACGAAGGTGGAACTCATACACACAAAGCAAAAACTGCAGTAACTTTCACACATATATGTGTGACACCACTCAGAAAAAGTTGGCATAAAGAGAGAAGAACTAAAACAACTTGTTTCACATGGAGGATGGAGTGAAGGACTTCACCGAGGCCAAGAATAAGATAGTTAACAATCATTTTCAACTTTGAATCCAGCACAGCCACTTTGATTGAGCCCTTTAATGAAAATACTGAATTGGAAATGAATGCAATCCCTTTTAGCATAATGGACACAAATACAAGTTGGAAATCACAGAAACTAGAGTGCACCTTAATGACACCTGCTGCAAACATAACACATAGTACAGTGTGTTCAAATTACTCTGTTGTCCAAGTCACTTTGCAACCCACTTCCACCCATGCTCTTCCCGTTCATGCTGCTCCTTATTAAGGTATTATCCATGGTCATGTGATACCTGCTCTGCTCTGTACAGGGGGTCTTGCTGTTGCTCTTTCCACCACCAACTTTTAATTTCTGCACATTATGGTAGGACAGAGCTGTACCACACTGTACCACCAAATTATCATAGATGGAAAGAGCTGTCTTCTGTGGACTACAGCGGTCATGACTGAACTGTTTTTTTTTCTACCCAGTTATTTATGTGACTGCAAGGGAAAAATACATACAGTGTGAGTCAAGAGGGAAAACAAATATTACTCTGTTCAGTCAAAAGAAAAACATCATAACCCCCTTTTTAAGACTGTCTAAAAGACAGGAGGATGGACAGAGGGAGCGAGAAATTCACTGACAGTTGCTTATCTGTTTGTCCTCCTCCCAAAATATCTCAGCTGATACCCTGAGACTGATACAACATGACACTTCCTGTTTAGACTCAATGCCTGGCCTCCCTGTCAGTGTGATATCTGACAGTAAGTCACACCGACACACAGAAATATGCCTGGATGGTGAAGGGCTCCAGTCTGCACAGCATAACATTGGTTTTCTTCTGGGTTCTTACTCAAGGAACTGAATTTACTGAAGAAATCACATTAGCTCAGTTTATTATTTAAAAATCACATTATAGACTCCGTGTCTCGAGCATCATCTTCTTTATGGCTATCGAGAACTTTGCATCCAGAAATCCTAAAGGCTAAACTATCTCTACTGTAATAAAATCCCCTGCAAAACAACAGTATCCACTTCTAGGAGGAATACATTTTTGCAGAACCTCGTTTTTTTTTTTTTAAAGCTTCTAATTTCCTGCAGAGTTTCAAAAGAGAGAGAGAGAGAGCAGCAGTTTGACTGAGCCTGCAGGGTGTGGTTTTGCTGTTGTTTTCCAGAGAAATGGGGAAGGGGAAAGAACAAAAAGAATATTGATCCATAAAACGAATTGGCAAATCAATCAATTATTTACCATGCCATATGGCATTGCACCAAAATGGAAAAAAGAAGAAGCTAAAAATAGATGTTAAATTAACTCCTTAGTATCATAGTACCTCACCCTATTTGACAGTATTGTCTACTATCAAGTGAATATAGTATCCAGTAACCAGGGATTAACACGCTTAAACTCATCCTACCTGCTTCTAAAAGCCAACATAAAAAGGATTTTTCACAAGCTGTCAGAAAACACAGCTGAGGCTATGACTACAGGTCTGTTAATGGCTCCCTGTAATCTTATCCAAAGATAGTGAACCCATCACTGCCTGATATGGGTTGTGTCGATATGGACCAGTTGTCTGTTGGACTCTGAGATTCACCATCTGGGGAATTTTTGGATCAGTTTTAGAGAAAAACTGTCACTTTGATTTCACATCCAATCTGGCAACGTGTCCGTGGTACTCAGCTGTGAATTTCTCTGACATTCTGTTGGACTGCTTTTAGGACCCAGAGTTTTGTATTGTAATGTAGTTACATGCTTATTTTGATATATTCTGTAAAAGACTTTCAAGCTTTAAATCAAATTTGACAGGTTAAAATAGATAAATAAATAAATTTACATGCCTTTACGTGGGTGAAATTATGCCCCATACAGTGACAGAGGATGCCACTGTATAAGGCATCCTCTGTCACTTTGTCTTTATATGCCACTGTATAAAGACAAATAATATTCATACTGTATATTTTAAAGTACTTTGACTCAGTGACACGACAGTAACATTTTCACACTGTAAATATAAATATCACTGATGTGGAGATTATGTTGTGACACTTGTATATAATTAGTTTGACTAATACTGGCTTGACTGATCAGCTGTTATTACCCCAACAAAGATAGACAACACGGTAAATGTGTGGTCCAATAAAAAGGATGCAAGAATGTGATCGATGAATATAAAGACAGACTCTATTAGTTAGTTTGCCCACAAGATAACATCACACAAAACCTCAAAGGATTCCAGTTAAAAATCTCTTTGTTCTGTGCAAATGGTAAAGGAAATAATGAGTGATTTAGTGTGAATGCATTTTTAATGTACTACCAATAAATAATTCATATGTGTAAATGAATTATTTATTGTGTAAAATTCACGATTCTAATCATTGTTTCCACCTAACACATAATAAAAATAAAAATCATCCAACAGGATGAATGAGTGTCTTAAATAGTTATGTCTCTCTGTGTGTGGGAGACTCGATAAGCCTATTTATAACAAAACAATGCCCATTTTGATCAATGGGTGGAAATCTTCTGTAGAGCTCTAAAATCAGTGATGTATCCGCAAATTCTCATTATGTTGTATCCGAGAAAACACGTTATCGATTATAAGTAAAAGTCGATTTAAAGAATACTGCACTGTCAGTCTTTCATATTATAACCACCCCCCGGTTGACTATAACACTCCCACCCAGCGGTCATCGCATCTGTTAGAATCATGATGCTGGGCGGCCTCTGCAGCGGCTGCTCACTCACCGAAATACACCGTTTTCTCGCATTTTGGACATTTTGACGCCATGGTCGGTGTAAAGAGAGGAACAGGATCTTTTTCTGTTGGTCCTTTCTGTCTGTCTGCAGCTCCGGCGGCGCAGACACACCTCAGATGATGCTGACGGCGGCGGTGACTGTGATGAGACTGCGCCTCACATCCACCCTCTGCTTCTTCTCTTTCAATTGTATAACTCCGCCCTCGGGGTGACATCATGCAGCTCGCAACCCACCAGACAAAAATGTACATTTATGCCTCTGCATATCCTGTAAAAGCTTTTTCAAAAAAAAAAAAAAAAAAAAAAAAGCCTCGGCCAAATTATCACATTGCTTTTTACATTATCATCATTTCCAGAGAACATCTGCTGAATGCACTGCTGCCACTCAAATTTCTCAATATAGTACCAGCATCAGCCCAAGGCTCTAGTTACACTTTTAAAAACCAAGAGAGCATTAAAGAAAGTTTTTATTGCACACGTTCTACGGGCAGCCTCTGGTTTGGAAATCTGGTTAATCTGATATCCTAGCAAAGTTAGCTCTTCTGCATTAATCAGTGTTGCCTTTTAGTTCTGTTTGTTTCCCCTGTGTGGTTGTTAGGTTACACAGCATAGCTCTGCACAGGGAATGTTAAGTGATGCTCCGCAGCTCCCAAGTATATTACTCCGCATTCTTGGCCCAGAGATACCAGGGAGCTGACAGACAAACGACTTTTACGTGGGGTTAAGAATAAAATGTCAACACTAAATTATTTGACTATTTTAGACAGAAAAGGGCAAAAAATTCAGAGAAATCACCAGGATATGAAAATTGTCCTCACAAAGTGGCAAATTTAGAATATTAAATGTCTCAAAATGACACAACATATTATTATGAAGATATGGAACACTATGCAACATAACCAAAAATAAAACAGAAACAGTAATAAAAACACAGTGTATACAGAAAAAATGTAATAGGATGATATTTCTTTAAATGCTTGGTAAGTCATTGGTAAGTTGTATCTTTCTCTTAGTTCTACTAAACAAACCAGCTGCTGACAGGCGTTTGATATTTTCCATCTGCACTAGAGTGCCATCAATAGTCTCAATATTTAAGTTATCTCAAGATCAACTAACCCAGGTGTTGCACATTGATGTTACATCTTTGAGTTCAAACGTAACTAATAATAATTTGCAGTTAGAGGGAAAAGTGAAATAGCTATCCTTCAATGCTGTTTAAAATAAATGCAGCATAAAAGATCACTTTAATTTACGTAGTGCCATTCACAACAGTCGTCACATAACACCCCTCTATGAGCAAGAACTTGGGAAAGAAAGAAAACTATCTTTTAACAGGAAGAAAGCTCCAGCTGAATATATATATATATATATATATATATATATATATATATATATATATATATATATATATATATATATATATATATATATATATATATATATATATATAAATTCTGAAGTGTAGTCGGATGTTAACAAAGAGAGGGAAGGTAGCCAGAAAAGAGGGGATAAAACTACCAGAAGGCAACATTGCAGACATAGAGGACAGTTACAAGTACCTGGGGATCCCGCAGGCAAATGGGAACCATGAAGAGGCCGCTAGGAAAGCTGCAACCACCAAGTACCTGCAGAGGGTCAGGCAAGTCCTGAGGAGTCAGCTGAACGGTAAGAACAAGATCCGGGCTATCAACACCTACGCCCTGCCCGTGATCAGGTGCCCTGCTGGGGTAATAGGCTGGCCAAAGGAGGAGATAGAAGCCACTGACATCAAGACAAGAAAGCTCCTTACCATACATGGAGGGTTTCACCCCAAGTCCAGCACCCTGAGGCTGTACGCTAAGCGGAAGGAAGGGGGCCGGGGACTGGTGAGTGTCAGCACCACAGTCCAGGATGAGACAAGGAACATCCAAGAATACATTGGGAAGATGGCCCCAACTGACCGAGTGCTCAGTGAATACCTCAGGCAGCAGAAACCCAAGAAAGTGGCGGAGGGCGAGGAAGCATCATGGAAGGACAGGCCCCCTGCACGGTATGTACCACCGACAGATAGAGGAGGTGGCTGATATCCAGAAATCCTACCAGTGGCTGGACAAAGCTGGACTGAAAGACAGCACAGAGGCACTAATCATGGCAGCACAGGAACAAGCTCTGAGCACAAGATCCATAGAGGCTGGGGTCTATCACACCAGGCAAGACCCCAGGTGCAGGCTGTGTAAAGATGCCCCAGAGACAATCCAGCACATAACAGCAGGGTGCAAGATGCTAGCAGGCAAGGCATACATGGAACGCCACAATCAAGTGGCCGGCATAGTGTACAGGAACATCTGTGCCGAGTATAACCGGGAAGTCCCGAGGTCAAAATGGGAGATGCCCCCAAGGGTGGTGGAGAATGACCGAGCTAAGATCCTGTGGGACTTCCAGATACAGACGGACAAAATGGTGGTGGCTAACCAGTCCCAGCCATTCACCACCTGAACCCACCCATCCAAGTTTTTTAATTCAGTTTACTGAAACCCACATAAAATGAATAAAGCATTAGGAGACAGTGAGCAGAGAATATTCAACCAGAAAACTGCATCAGTAAAACTTTTTTTATTAAGTCTCCTTGGCAGACACGTAGTGTAAACACACATAAACTTTAGCAAAGATGGAAACAGTAGCAGGTTTTTTTTGTCTGTGGTTAGTACATTTGGTCTTGAGCCAAATGGGGCCTGGGAATGCACTAATCTTAAAATAAACACCTACGGATGGCGTCTGTCTGAAACCTTTGGCACAGATATCCACATTAACTATATGTCATTGGTGAAGCAGAGGCTCAGCTCTGAAGCGGCTTCTGTCTTTGATCAACCTAAAAGGCTCTCATATTGCATTTCATGTGTATGAAAGCTACACAAGGACAACCTGATTGTTTTTAGGAGATATAATTTATTTTAAAAGTGTGGGACTCCTGACTCTGTTTGGACCCTTGCTCAAGTTGTTCAGCTTGCCAAGTGCAATATGGGCAAGGAATAAACACATAAATAAGTACAACAGTATTTTATTAATATAACTACACTAATAGTCTGCAACTACTTGCCAACAAAAAAATAGGCAGCTGTGCATCACTGTTAGCCCTCGTGGCTTCATTTGGCTTTTAAAGGATGATGATTTTGCTTAATGTTTAAATATTAAAAGCAAGGTCCAGTTCAGGTAATTTAATTGAGCAAAAATAACACCAAGAAGAGAATAATACAGCACAATACAGAAAGAAAAGAAAAACAAGAAAGAATTAGCTTGTAGCTAATTGCTGTTACGTTGTTAAAAATAAAAGGACTACAATTTGTTTAACTAAGTGATAGAAGATGGGGAAACAGAGATTTTTAGAATGTGTTACTCTACAATTGTGTTATATAAGGGGGTCCAGAAAAAGAAACTAAAAGTTATGATACAGGAATACTGGGTTAAATCACCAGTCAGTGACACTTTGTTACTTTTATGGAGGAAAGTAAATTTAAGATGAGCATTTGTGTTATTTCTCACGGGACACTATTTGAATTTACTTTTGCAGCTCTCTGTTAACATAAACACAAAACACAGTAACCACTGGTGCAAGTGTTGCTATGAAACAATGAAAAACACATTCTGCAATAGCAACATGACTTTAAAGATAGACCATCCAAATACTCTGGATAATATTCTGGAGGAAACAGATATAGTTCACATTGGATCTGCTTCTTTGACGAGATCTGTAAAACAAACAAACAAAAAAAAAGGATGATGGAGCTGTTAAATCAAAATCTCGAGTTTCCTATTAATTTCCTCCTTCATCTACAGGTGCATCCAGTGAAAACCTGTGACACCTTTTTATCAGTGATCAAAATGTGAAACACGACTTCATCCACAGCTTTTGACACAGTATGCACACTGTGATTTGAAGAGAGTAGGGCCAAATTGCAGTTACAGTAGAGCTTTTTGACATGCAAGTCGAATCAGCTTGACACAGAAAGTTGTTATTTGCTCGCGCCACAACTTTGAGATCAGTGGTGAAACTGCCTTAAAATCTTGTATTTCCCATCATTCCAAGGATTCAGGTAGACATTATTTGTCAAAAAAAAAAAATTAGATGTGATTTTCTTGGGTTTTTTGTAGTGTATGTATATTGTCCGTTCTATAAACATAAATTGAGACACACAAGTATTTTTAATTTCAAGTGCTGAATGTTGCATTTGTAAGCATATACAGAACAATTCTCTCAAGAAGTGGATGCTTTACTAGTGTGACATACCCCAGAATACCATAAATTATACTAGAAAACAAACAAACAAAAAAATCCCAAACACTAACAGGACAGGAAATGGATAGAAAACTGTGATCAGATTCTTTCTTAATTTTGAGAATATCTCAATAATTTAATTATATTTGACTTCCTTGCTTTAACAGATGTAACTGCATTGGTCTAACAGTGAGAAAAGTAGATTTTAATTTAAGTGAGACATTTGGACATTTAGGTAAATGATGCTTTACCCTGCTGAAATAACTCTCACCCCTGCTCCCTTGAGCGAGACACTGAAGTCCATCTGTTCCTCTAGAGCTGCCCTGAGGTTGAACTCTGAGTTGTTCTGCTCTTATTTAGATGTTTTGATTATAAAGATGACAGTTTGAATGCTTGAAATGTCTGTGACTGTGGAGTGTTGTAAAACTGAAGGATTGAATCAAGTCTCATTGACTGTAATTGTGTTTTAATATTTACCAAACAAGGTTCTGAAGCAGGCATTGACTCTCTCATTTCATTTTCTGAAGTATTTTTAGCAGTTTCACAGGGGTGAGGACCCAGACGCAGGGCACAGAAAACTGGGAACAAGTCCAAAATAGATATTTTTATTCAAGAACATTCAGTGTTCTTGTACAAAAAGACAGGCAGCATTGGAAAAGAAAACACAAACAGAGCAAGTAATTAATATATCATTCTAAAACAATACACCCATTTGTACTTACCTTTCATCAAATTTTCATAAAGTCTACATTTGAATTGTATTTTTTTTAAAATATTCTTTACTCTCACACTCTTAAACACTACCACAGCTGTCATATGCACATCTAAAAATTAAGTTTATGCAATAACAAATGTAATTCCTCAGATCCCCCCTTGTCTTAATGATAGAGCTGTAATACCAAGAATTCTGTTGACTTAAAATCTCTGCATTTTTCATGGATTTCCTTCCTGGCTTCACATAAGCTACACTTGCCACAGGTATTTTCTAGTTTTAGCCATACAGTGTTTTTAGGAGTAAACTACTGTACAGTACTTTTCTTCTTATGCACAGTGACACTGCTGATTTTTCTGCAGCAGCTGTATTGTTATCAGATTGTATTGTATATTTAAGCTCTTAATTTTTATTTTATTTATTCTTTTTCAAATTTTAAAGTTTATTAGCTGCACATTTAAAGTAGACTTTTCATGTTTGATTTTGAGGTGACAACATTAAGATGTAAACAATAGAAAGATGTACATGGGAGTCTGTTTCTTGTTGTCTTCCTGACATGAACTGTCTGTAGTTGTCCTGACAAACATCTTGATGTGTAACCTTCTTTGTAACCAGACCACAGTTTGCTTTAACACACTGTCTGTCTGATTTAGTTTCAGCTCCTTTGTCAGTCTGCCCATGTCCAAAGAATGGTACTATTTCTAAACTCAGTGAAGAGCCATATAATACTGTTGCAGTTATGCTGAGCAATCATCACGCTGCAAAGAGTCTTCATCACCATCTCTAAACAGTGAAAAAAGACTGTTTCCCAGATGCTGCTGTTGTCAAAAATGAAAGAGATATTTTACCAGCAAATTAATTACGTTTTTACCAGTTTGTGTCTCATATTTGGTTGAAATTTTAAAATAATGTGTGCTGTATCTCTCATTACGGGCGATCGTGGCTCAAGAGTTGGGAGTTCGCCTTGTAATCGGAAGGTTGCCGGTTCGAGCCCCGGCTTGGACAGTCTCGGTTGTTGTGTCCTTGGGCAAGACACTTCACCCGTTGACTACTGGTGGTGGTCAGAGGGCCCGGTGGCGCCAGTGTCCGGCAGCCTCGCCTCTGTCAGTGCGCCCCAGGGCGGCTGCGGCTACAATGTAGCTTGCCATCACCAGTGTGTGAATGGGTGGATGACTGGATATGTAGAGCGCTTTGGGGTCCTTAGGGACTAGTAAAGCGCTATATAAATACAGGCCATTTACCATTACGTGTAATTTTCAAAATCATTAAATGGAAAAATATATAAAGAAATAAATACACTGGATTCACCGGAATGTGATGATAGTGCATTCTCTCTTTCCCACATAGCAGACAGGTCTGGCCCATATCTGGTGTCAAGCCGGCACTGCTGGCTGACTTCTGGCATGGTAAGCGGTACGTCATCCAGATATAGGCCAGGCCTGGCGTAGATGGCACTGTTTATGTGATGGCATGCAATATCTGGCCCGATTATGGTTTGGTTTATGTGGCCCAGGCTCATAGAAAACAGGTCTTCCCTGGATCCGGCATCAATCAGAATCAGAATCAGAAAGGGGTTTATTGCCAAATGTTGAGCAGGTTTACAACATTAGGAAATTGCTGCGGTGCTTCAGTGCAAACATAGTGTCATAAATAGCACTTAAATAGTGTCATAAATAGCACTTAAATAGACATGAAAAAATAAAAGTAGGGATAAGAATTAAAAGTGCTAATAAAGCTGGCACTTCTGGCTGACTGGTGTGATGGTAGGGTGTATGTTAACCAGATATGGGCCAGGTCTGGCAATGATGGCACTATTTATGTTCCTATGTTCCTATTTTAGGAACATAGGAACATGGGAACATATAGTATTGCAACAAATATTGCAGCCAGCGTTTCAAACGCAGGTTTGACAGGTTTGTGAGTGTACACTTTATCCAAAACCTAGTGAGGGTTTACTTACAGTTAAGACTGGGTGGTTGTAGCTCAGGAAGTAGAGCAGGTCCCCTACTGATTGGAAGGTAAGTGATTCGATCCCTGGCTCCTCCAGTCTGCATGTGAAGAGTGTGAATGTGTATGAATGTAGTTAGGAAGCACTCGGTTTGTAGAAAGTGTGTAATTGGGTGAGTGTGGCATATGGTACTTTGAGTAATCCGGGAGAGTAGAAAAGTCCTATATAAGAATCAGTCCATTCAGTGTCTGAACAGAGTTTTGTCATGGTGCTTTTGCACAGTTATGTTCCGGCACATGTTGTTATTTCATGGCTTGAGTAAGGTACACATTAGGCTGACATCTGGGGCCAGAGCCCACACATGGACCAGCACAAGACCACCAGTGTGTCTGCAACTGGCCTTGTGCTGGCCCATGTGTGGGCCACATCTGGCAAACCAGGTCTGGGCCACCAAAGGGTCATCAATGGGCCATACCAATTTTGCTATGTGGGTTCAGTCTCTACTCTAATGACGCATGTCTGAAATTTCATCTAAAGATATATCTGTGTTGCATGAGTAAGGAGGTGTCACTTTGCTTCTGTTTCCAACATTTGTTGAATTAGTTGAAATAATCCATTTAATGTATCACAATTTAGGGTTAAACACAAACATTTGCAGTGGTCTGGTAAATGACGTAAGACAAAGTTGGAGATGTTAAGTTACTAGTGAAGATATAAGATGGCCCTAATGTGGCTGTCAATTTCTAGAGTGCATTTCTTGTCAGAAATTGCCAAGAAATTGAGTGTTAACACTCTGATGAAAGCTGCTCTAGCACTAGGTCCCCCTTTTTGAACATATAAACATATTTCTGTTGTTATGAAATGGTTGATAACAGGTCTTGATGCATTCTCAATCATGCAGGAAAGTAAATCTCCAAAACTTGATTCTGCTCATCTGGACGTAGCGTTTTGTGGGAGAAACGTTTCGTCACTCATCCAAGTGATTTCTTCAGTCTCAGCTGACTGCAGGTTTCCCCAAATCTTATAAACAGTAAATTTGCATAGTGACTGAAACCAGCCCACTGAAGGAACAATTGTCACGAAGTGGGATGGACTCAAGTGCAGACAAGGCAGCTAGAATACAGTTCCGTTTATTACTATACAACACCAGGTGCAAATATATACAAGTGAGAGGGCGGGGGAAATCCAGGGCACAGGGAAATCCGGGAAAGGAGCTCTTCACACACGAGGGACTTCACAAAAAACACAGCACACCAGCAGCCCGCACACCAAGGGTTCCAGGGAAACGGAATTCCTGTTTACAGACAACAAGTGATTAATCCAAAGGGTCAGCGATACAAAAAGGCAACAAGAGACTAGTACTCCGGAGCTTACTACCGAGGTTACTCAATAGTCCAGCGACGAGATGTTTCCAGCCACTGCCTTAAGTAGTGGATGAGTTTAGGTGATGAGCCACAGGTGTGTGATTAACTTCAGGTGCGAGGGCCAGGGGCAGGAGCCCGCAATGAGCTTTGCCCTAGCAAGACACGGCAAGCGTGAGAGAGGTACATGTAAACAAGAAACATATGTAGCCAACCTGAGTCAGCCGGGCAGACACGGGGACCATGACAACAATGGGCTGGGAGGTCAGTTCCTTAATCTTAATTATGCAAATTCTCATGACCATTGATCAACAACCACTGACCAAAACCCACTGATCAATAGCCATGAGTACCATTCACAGAGAGTTGAAGAGAATCCCAACATGAACCTCAAAAATAAAATTTTAAGTAAAGAAAAACAAACATCAATTGTCTCAAGTGCCTCATTATGAATAGTTTAATATCGACAGAAACAAACTTGTTTCCATATTCTGTTTCCATAAATGCGGCAGCTCTGGTGCAGGTGAGTATTTATTGAACAGGAGTAGATACAATAGTGATGTGACGTTCTGTATCGAGGCTTCGAAGCTTGTGTCGAGTAATGGAGGGGGCGTTTCCGCGATGCGTGTATCGAGGCTTGCTTCATTTATGGGAGGAGCTGAAAATGATGACGTCTGAAGCCTCGCTGCCCGGCTGTACCATGTGACTGGTTCATGAAGTGGTTCGAACTTTGCCGCGAGCTATGACAGCGATACAAACCCCTCAGACTTCATTCAAAATGTGGGTGTTTGATGGAGAGTTGCGGTTAGTGAGAGTTTGGAGACAGTTTGGAGGTTTATGAGAGTGAGGAGAGAAAGTCAGGAGAGAATGGAGCCAGCTAAGAAGAGGAGGATGTCCTCCCCTGTGTGGGAACATTTTGATCTTATTCCTCCCAACAAGGTATGTAAATTTCTACAGAAGATGTATTTTCATAATACTGATGGTGCAATACAATTTATGCTAAGCTGTCTGTACTTTTGTACAAGGTGAAGTGTTTGCTATGTGCCAGGGAGCTGGGATATAACAACAACACCTCATCCATGCTTAGGCACTACAGAGCTTTGCATGAGAATAAGGGGAACACCGAATGTGGAGCAAGACCAGGTGAGCCATCAAATGCCATGATAATATAGCATGCCGTAATGTTACTAAATGATATAACAATATTATACAACTGTTATAAGTTACGTGTGTGATATTTATATTTGTGCTTTGTCTTTATTGTCTTTCCTCAGGAGAACAATCTCAAATAGATGAAGACCTGGTTAGCATGGTGATTGAGGACTCCCAGCCATTTAGCATTGTGGAGGACAAAGGATTCAAAAGATTTGTTAAATCATTAAATCCTAGCTATGTTCTCCCCACTAAAGGTTATAAAAGCAGTGAAAATTTAGTTTTTACTGAATAAAATATGGGCAGGACTGAGGCCTCAGTGTGTAGCTGTCCATACCTCAACGTTACAAAAGCACAACCACTGTCCACACCCCAACCACACCTCACCTCACAGTAAATGATCATTTCCATTTTAAGCATTTCCAAATGATCATTTTCCATACTGCCAGTATAAATATACAAAGTATACTGCCATCACTACAATATACATGTTTTACACACTCCTTTTGTTGTTGACATTTACAGGCTGTGTGCAAAAGGCCACACTCTTCAAATTCATGCCAACTAATATTTTTGCATTTTCCAGTAGATGTCCTACTAGAGCAAATGAAGCTTCAAGAAGCTTTGCGCTGGGGTGAACCAATTGGATGAAAAGCTTCAATGCTTCATTTGCCCATCACTAAGATACAAACAGAAGCGGTGGGTGAACATGAAACTGGTAAACCTAAACTGGGCAAAACTAATAAAACAAACCAGAATGAAGATGCAGGGCAGTACGGCGAGACGCAGGGAGACCGAGGGGAACAACACAGACAAACCAGCAACTAACAAAGGCAGACATGAGGTTTAAATACACAGAAGGATAACGAGGGAATGAGACACAAAAGGAGGGCACAGCTGGGAGTAATCCGACCTGACGAGACAGGGGAAAAGTAAATTGACACACTGAGATCAGACACGGACCTTCAAAGTAAAACAGGAAACACATACACGTAATGACATAACACACCAACCTAACACAGACTGGGGGACACAGAACATAGGAACATGAAGCAGAAGAGTACAAACACCCAAGGTAACCAAAACCACAGAATAAAAATAAACTAAAACATAAACACGCAGTCACAGACTCCAGACCATGACACACAGTGCCACAACATCACGATGTTAATGTTTTTTTTCTAAAAATACTACGCTGTTCAAGCCTCCAACTCCCTCTTTTATTAATAACCCCACAACTGCCATTTCTAACCCCATAATAACACAATTCTCAATTACACAGGATTAGAGTAAACAAATGTATCCAATAATAATAACGTGTTAATGTTTAACTTTAAACTGTGATAGATTAAACAGATGATCGCAACTAATTTAGCAAATGCTGTTGACTGGAAGAAATGATTGAAGTCACTAAAAGGAAGTGACACGTCATTACTCACAGGAAACAGATTTATTTTTAGATATCTTTGAGGAGAATCTTCAGAGATGTGTCATTAGATCAAGAGAATAAGAAGAAGCACAATGTTTACAGTCAGATGGATTCAGATGGATAATCTGCTTTTACTGATTTGTTTGGTTGCAGGTAAGGATACAAATGACATAGATTTTAAACCAAAGATGAGACAAAAGCTGGTGTTTATTTAAAATGGTCCTCAGCAGTGTTGGTCAAGTTACTTGAAAAAAGTAATCAGTAACTAATTACTGTAACTAAATACTGATTATATTTAGACAAAGTATGAACAACACAGCCGTACTCTGAGTTTGCTGGTCACATTTCTCTTTCTTTCTCTCAACAGCAGCAAGTGGGCAACATTCATCTTTGATTGTCAGAATTGATGATGAGGCTACTTTACCCTGTGAAAATGTGAAACATGGTCAGGATAATTAAACTGGAAGTCTCATATAAATCATATACATAACAAAATTTCAAGAAGTGTCTCAATCTTGAGTAAAGTAAAACACATTCTGGACCACAAATCACTCCACATTCTCTATTGTTCCCTGATTGCACCGTATTTGAATTACTGTGCAGAGGTTTGGGGCAATACTTACAAATGTTCGCTATCATCAATCTTTATATTACAAAAAAGGGCCATAAGGATAATCCATAAAACTGGTTACAGAGATCATACAAATCCACTATTCTTAAAATCAAAAATTCTAAAATTCACAGATCTGGTTCATTTTTTCACAGCACAAATTATATATAAAGCAATAAATAACCTGCTTCCTGACAATATTCTAAAAATGTTTTCTAAAAGGGAACGGGGATACAATTTGAGGGGGGAATTAAATTTAAAACATCCTCGTATCCGTACAACATTAAAAAGTTTTTGCATCTCTGTGTGTGGAGTGAAGCTGTGGAACAGACTAAGTAAAGATATGAAGCAATGTCCAAGCATGGCGCAGTTTAAAAAGCGGTTTAAGGATATGGTTTTTACAGGGTACAGGGAAAAGGTAGAGATTTGATAGGGTGTTCTTGTCTAATATTTTCATGTGTGTGCGCATGCACGGGTTTGTTGGTATGGATATATATATATAATTGTAGGCTGTGTATCCTTGAGGTGTTAATGGGGTTATTGAAAATGTGTATATGTGCGTATGTGTGTATATACGTATGTATGGATAGATAGAAACATATATGTGTATATATTTAAAAAAAAAAAAAAAAAATTACACATAACATATAATGTAATTACAAGGAGGTATTTCTGTAGTCTATTGATACTAGATAGTGGAAAAGGGGTGGGATTAAATAAGCTTATGCTTCTTCCTGCTCCTTTTTGAACATGGACGTTATTTGGAGTTGTGGTTGCTCGTTTTCCTTTTGTTTGCTTTGTTCATTTGTCTCTTTTAATTCTATTTTTTTTTTATACTTTTTCAACATGTTCAAAATAAAGATTCAATCAATCAATCAATCAATAACTGTGACAACATTGAGTGGCTCTTCAATGACTTCATTGAAAGAAACACTGTAACACTTTTTGAACATGGACAGAAAGAAGCAGACAGACTGAATGTTACAGCAGGCTGTGCTCTGGTTATAAAGAAGGTCACAGATCAGGATGTTGGTTGTTACACCTGCAGGCAGTTCATATCAGGAAGCCAACACTCAGACTCTTTTGTTTTTTTATTTTTTCTTCACAGTAAGTATTTACATCTTAATGTTTTTAACTTAAAGTGTCTTTAAAAAAATTGCTGAAGCATTACATTAATTATAATTAGTAATGTTCATTTTTGTTCTCTTGGTGTCTTTCTCTCTCATCTTCATTATCACCAGTGACTGAACAGAAGGACAATGATAAACTCATCTTGTCCTGCAATGTGTTCCCACATCAAAACTGTAGTTACACAGTGGAGTGGCTGTATCAGGGTAAAGAGGAAATATCTAACTCAGATATGGAGATATCACCAGGTGAATGCAGTTCTACTGTCACATTTAGATCATCTACCTTTAAGCAGACGATTTATGAGTCATTGAAGTGTAATGTGACAAATAAAGACACTAAATCAGCACAGCTGTTTCCCTTTACCTTGAAGTCCTCGGGTGACAAAACAGGTGAGAACGGTGCTGAACTAAAATTGAAATTCATAATTACAACAAATATATGTTCATCTTATGTAACTGACTTTAAATATAACAGCAGTGTTAAAAAGAATACTACTTAAGCAACATGGTGTATATTCTCATTGTACAGGTGGAGATGAAAGAACAGCAACAACAAAATCAACAACTACAGTTATGCCAACGTCAGCTATAAGAAGTGGAGAGACTACTTTAGAGGACAGAACCACATCAAATGGAAGTTACATAACATTTCCAAACAAAAGAAAAGAAAAACAAGGTAGTGACTAAAACCACAAATACGAATGTCAGAGCTGAAATAGAATTCATTTGATTCAGTGTGTCTCACAAGGCTTACAACATCCAGCTCATTTCACAGTGGCAGCGACTGCGCTGATTTTTATTCTGTTTCCAGGTTGGTCATGGTGGTTCATTGTTGTTCTTGTGGGTTTGGCAACACTCACAGGGATTGCTGTAATCATAATCAGACAGAAGACAATGAAAGGTGAGACCAATCACAGATTGAAAGGTAAATTAAAAACGTTAATTGTGTATTTTCAATGTGTGTAGAAATATGTTTCATTTTGAGAGTTTCATGTATAAGGCAGTTTCCAGACAGCTGTTTACAGGTGTTGCACATCTGCAAACGTTTCACTGATCATTGAGATTTCTATTTGAAGACGTGCGGAAACAAAATCATGATGATAAATGTAACATATGTAATTGTCTCCTTTTGACTGTTGTGGTTTTGCCATGTGTTAGATGTTTGTTTTTGTTTGTTTGCTTTAGAAATGAGACAAAACTGAAACTGTGGATTTTCAGTACGAAAGCTAAACATGATTGTCTTGTCTTTTCAGGAAATAAAAGGCAAAGGGAAGAAAACACAGTGAGTTTAACACTAATAATAAAATACTTTATGTAAATGTGAGTATAACATGTAGTGTAGAAATAAGTAGTTGCAGCAACAAAGGATTCATGGGGGATAATATAAAATAGCCGATGCCCAAAAATAAATAAGAAAACTGTGAGATTCTTACTCCGCTGTCCTGTATTTGTGCAGAGCAGAACTTCAACCCTGCAAAGGTCACATACTACGCCCAGTACTCACTGCTGTATGTGCTGTGTGAAATGTGTCTGTGTGAATGAAGACAAATACTTGAAAGCTGACAGTTGATGAGCTGATTGTCATAATATTGCAGACTGAACCTGGTGTTTCCTATGCTTCCATCAACTTCACCAGGAAGAGTAAGACGAAAGCCCAGGTAAAGTATATTTCTATCCAAATCATGACCAGTATGTGTTGTTTTAAATTATAAGGTATGTGGAATTTAGCTTTCATGTTTTCTTTTAGGTTCTAGGTGACGGTGACACTGTGACCTATAGCACTGTGAAAGCTTTCTCCACTTCTGGAGTTTTCTGTGATCCCAGCAGCCTTTACTCCACTGTAAACAAACCAAAGAAATAAGATATTACTTACTGCATGTATGACGTTGTTTAAAATGTTGCATATTTTGACTGACTGATCATCAACTAAGATGCAGGTTAGAGTAAACAGGGCTATAAGCATGCTCTAAAATAGGAAATCTAACTTTGTAACTGCTTGAAACTTGTTGTCTGTGGTCATGGGCACAAGGTATGATGCAGCTCATCTTATCTCATTGCTAGCTTATGCAGTCTTTATTTGATATAATTTCTGAAAAATTGTTTTGTAGTTCATATACAAAAATAATGGATTGGATTTATATAGCACTTTTCAAGGGATCCAAAGCGCTTTACAATGCCACTATTCATTCACTCACTCACTGGTGGAGGCAAGCGGTGTAGCCACAGCTGCCCTGGGGCAGACTGACAGAAGCGAGGCTGCCATATCGCGCCATCGGCCCCTCTGGCCAACACCAGTAGGCGGTAGGGTAAAGAGTCTTGCCCAAGGACACAACGATCAGGACAGAGAGCCCAGGGATCGAACCGGCGACCTTCCGGTTACAGATGCGCTTCCCAAACCCCTGAGCCACAGTCGATTTAGGGGTGATGAAACAGACAATATCAGATCTTCAGGCATGAAGCCACTGAGCTGAGACTCCCTCTCGAGGTGGACAGTGTGAAAAACATCACCTAAAAATGAAGGTCTTGTAGAATTAGCTGCTTTGTTATTTTAGTTTTTCTGTTAAAAATAATTTGATAATTTTCACATCTGCTACTTAAATGAGTTTTTGTCATTCTTGTCTTTATTGTTTATTATTATTAGTACCACAACAATGCAAGTTTATATCAGTGTAAAGCTTAACACAATTAAAGTGAAATCAGTCTCTCTTATTGTTCTGCTTGTTTAATTATTTGGCTTTGTTAATTATCTTTCATGTTTTGGGGTCAATAAAAGCCTATTTTTGAATTAAACATCTGTGTCCTCTATGCCTTATTGCTTGGTCCCTGACAATTCACTAAGAATCTTCACACCTCCAACTTCCTGTTCTGTCACTAACCACACAGGAGTACATGTAATAGCACAATAACACAATACTAAAGTACACAAGCTTAGAATAGGCAAACTATAAAAAATAAATTTTTACTTTTAACTCTAAATTGTAACAAACAGGTGATCTCAACTAATTCAACAAATATTGGTGATTGGAAGAGAAAGACTGAAGTCAATGTGAGGAAGTGACACCTCATTACTCAGAGGAAACAGATGTATTTTTATATGTCTTTACAAAAAAGGTTTAGAGATGTGTCATTAGAGAGGCGACCTGGAGAGCGTAAGAAGTACGTTTACATTCAAATGGATTTGTGTTATTTCCTTATACTGATTTGTCTGCAGATTTTGCTTTATATACAGCAGAAATAATTTTACATTTTAAACCAAAGCTGAGACACAAAATTGTATTTAAAATGGTCCTTATATTAAGTATCCATGAAGCAGTCATATTATTATTGGTAACAGTTCTCTTCCTTGTTCTCAACAGCGTCAACAGGACAACTTTTATCTTTGACTGTCAAGTGTTGGTGATGAAGCCACGTTGCCCTGTTAAAGTGTAAAGGATGTTCAGCATAATTCTGATGGTGTTGTCTGGATCTTGAATTCTTTAAGGGGATAAACAGCAGTAGCACTCTTTGAATATGGGCTAAATCATTCATTCTGAGTCTTACTGAGTCTTATAAACAAGGCCATAGATCAGGATGTTGGTCATTACAACAGCAGGCAGTTCATATCAGGAAGACAGGAAGTATCAGACTCTCATGTTCATCTATCAGTGAATATTTAGATCTTAATGTGTCTTAAAGTGTCTTAAAGTTTTTAGAACAACAGACTGAGATTTTATATTGATATTGATTACAGTGTTGAGACTAATTTTCCTTTTAATGTCTTTCTCTTTCAAAATATCCGTCACCATCATTGACCAAACAAAAGGACAATGGTAAAGTCACCACTCTGTGAGGACACATTAGCCTTGTAGACACACTGTGGAGTGGGTGTATGAGGGTAAAGAAAAAATACCCTGACAAATGGAGATAGCACCTACTTCCTGTGCTTCTGCTGTGGCATTAACATTTTTCTTTGATCAAAAGTCAAAGTTTGGTGTGTAGTTTGTTGGTAATTTTATTTTTTTTGGTCAACATAGGTCAGTGACTAGTGCCGGGTTTGTCACTCATGTATTACACAGTACTGTTGTCTAAAAATTAATGTAATGTAATTAAACACCAGAGAAAGTAATTTGTTACAGTTCTCATCACATTACTTTTACATAACCCGTAACATAATCTAAGCTACCAATTATTAAGGCTACAGTCCCACAAACTCACACAGATCCCGATCCTAATACAGCTACGCAGAGTAATTCTACTGTAGAAACATGTACAGATAGAGCTGGATGTTGCACTGTTATACGAGTGATTGATTTGTTACCTGTGGACGATCGGGATTTGGTTGCTGGGCTGGGGTTGGCATACACTCAGTTTTATCATTATATTATCATTATGTTAGATTAAAAAGGTTATTCAACAAATGTTAGAGTTCAGAAGAAAAAGACTGAAGTCACCGTGAGGAAGTGACACCTCATTACTCACAGGAAATAGATATATTTTTCTTGCCATCTTTATTCTTTTTTCCTGTCTCTTGCATCTTACTGTTGTTTTTCTCTGATGTTGTGGGCTAGATATTTTTGTTGGGCCCAATCGCTGCCAGAGCGCCTTACTTCAGCCTTGACAGCTTTTTTTAAAATGTCTAATCACCATTACTTGGGTCCTTACTCAAGAAAAGTCATGTATTGCACATTTTGCTTGTTCCTTTAAAGAAAAAAGTATTGCAGTGCATTACTTTTGAAATTTGTTACACCACTTGTTTTGCATTGTAACATTAACACAATTTAACAGCATGAACTTATAGGTTACACACACCAACACAAATACCCATCCAAATGGGGGCACAGATACACTCTTTGTTTTAGATTTTACGAATAAAACAAAGGCAACAATGCAAAGAAAAGATAAAGTGATTCAGTGATTTTAGTTTAGAAACATGAAGAGGTAAACAAGGCTGCAAGCCTGACTCCTCATCACTGCTTTGGTTGAAGTCCAGGGTCTGGCTGCTGGGACTGGGTATAAAATCAGCTTTATCATCACTCTGCTTTCCTGGTTAGCTTTGCATTTGGATGTTGTCAGTGCAGAAGCTTGCAAAGAGCCAAAGTTGTGTTGGCAGCATAATGCTGTTGCTTCTGTTCTGGATGAAGTTTCTACTTTACTATAATTCTCTTCTGCTTTTGTGCATTAAAAAAATTAATAAAAGTAATGTTCATATTTTCACTCCCCAAGGCGAAGGTAGGGTTTCCAATTCCAGAAAGACCAGCAGTGGCTGGCTAATTTCATCATTTGTGTGTTGGTTACGTAGGGGAGAAAGTTATGTCAGAGACAGACAAGACGCGTCACAGCACTGACGCATCTTGTCTGTCTTTGTTCCAAGTTACTGTGATGTCACCATGTTGGACTGGGGGGGTTTACGCTCCATGTTAAACATCTCAAAGACTCTTCTTTTTTCTAATAATAACACAGTCTAACAGAAAAGGATTTGCATTTCTGTGAACAACTTATCTCAGCTGATCGTCTCTGCATTAATATTAAATGACTTCCTGTAATCTCATGTTGGCTAAGTGAATGACGTGAGAAGACGCAGACGTTAAGTCATTATGAGGATGTGACACCTCACAGACCACAAGAAGCACATGTTGCATTTGTGTTTCAGAAGAACTCTCAGAGACTGCATAGTGAGCGTTACAAGGAGACACCAAAAGGCACGATGTTTCCAAGCAGATGGTTTAAGATTTCTTTTTTCATGATGATGATGCTTCAGTTTGCAGGTAAGGACACACATTAAATTGCAAACATTCTAGTGTTACATCATTAAATACTATATGCTTAAATGCCATGCTGTTATTGTTTACTTGAATCTTGAAATCTAAAGGTGAGACATCAGTTTGTTTTTCATTTCTTTTGACTTTCAGACTATTTCTCAACAGCAGCAACTAAGCAAAAACTGTCTGGTCATGTTTACATGTAATCATATTACTAAAACCCATCTTTGTATAAAGGACCTGGATCCCATTTTAGAGACTTTTTTTTTTTTGCTCTGAGTGTAGAAAAGACAACCAGACATGTTTTCATTGTGTCCTGATCTCTGTAGAAATGTTCAAATCCATCAGCTCACAGAGACGAGACACTGATATCTATTGGAAACCTACTCTCTTTTACTTCAGTGGGGCATGTTTGTTCAGTTCAGTTCAAAAACAAGTAGGACCGTAAATAAGTGTAGGGCTCAGTCCCAAACATGTATGGTGAGCATTAAATGAAAGAATCGCAGGTTTTGAAACAGGTTGATGGCTCTGATCCTAATGGCAACTATTACAAATACATTTCAATACATCAAGAGCATATTTAATACATTGAATGTGCTTTTTTTTGCTTTCAAAGATATGCATGACATAAATAATTTTAAACTGTAAACCAAATCTGAGACAGTAATGTGTAAAATGCAGTGGATTTAAAATTATCCTCACACTAAGTACTGTATTTAAAAAAAACCTGTCAATTTATCACACACTGAGGTTAATTATGGAGTTCCACAGGGTTCAGTGCTAGGACCAATTCTGTTTACATTATACATGCTTCCCTTAGGCAGCATCATTAGAAGACATAGCATACATTTTCACTGCTATGCTGATGACACCCAGCTCTATCTGTCCATGAAGCCAGATAACACACACCAATTAGTTAAACTGCAGGAATGTCTTAAAGACATAAAGACCTGGATGGCCGCTAACTTTCTGCTTCTTAATTCAGATAAAACTGAGGTTATTGTACTCGGCCCTGAAAAGCCTAGAAATATGGTATCTAACCAGATTCTTACTCTGGATGGCATTACCTTGGCCTCCAGTAACACTGTGAGGACCCTTGGAGTCATTTTTGACCAGGACATGTCCTTCAACGCACATATTAAACAAATATGTAAGACTGCTTTCTTCCATTTGCGCAACATCTCTAAAATTAGAAATATCCTGTCTCAGAGTGACGCTGAAAAACTAGTTCATGCATTTATTACTTCCAGGCTGGACTACTGTAATTCATTATTATCAGGATGTCCAAAAAACTCGCTGAAAAGCCTTCAGCTAATCCAAAATGCTGCAGCAAGAGTACTGACAGGGACTAGAAAGAGAGAGCATATTTCTCCTGTTTTGGCTTCCCTTCATTGGCTTCCTGTTAAATCCAGAATTGAATTCAAAATCCTGCTCCTCACATACAAGGTCTTAAATAATCAGGCCCCATCTTATCTTAATGACCTTGTAGTACCATATCACCCTATTAGAGCACTTCGCTCTCGCTCTGCAGGCCTACTTGTTGTTCCTAGAGTATTTAAAAGTAGAATGGGAAGGAGAGCCTTCAGTTTTCAGGCCCCTCTTCTGTGGAACCAGCTTCCAGTTTGGATTCGGGAGACAGACACTATCTCTACTTTTAAGATTAGGCTTAAAACTTTCCTTTTTGCTAAAGCATATAGTTAGGGCTGGACCAGGTGACCCTGAATCCTCCCTTAGTTATGCTGCAATAGACGTAGGCTGCCGGGGGATTCCCATGATGCATTGAGTTTTTCCTTTCCAGTCACCTTTCTCACTCACTATGTATTAATAGACCTCTCTGCATTGAATCATATCTGTTATTAACCTCTGTCTCTCTTCCACAGCATGTCTTTTATCCTGTCTTCCTTCTCTCACCCCAACCGGTCGCAGCAGATGGCCGCCCCTCCCTGAGCCTGGTTCTGCTGGAGGTTTCTTCCTGTTAAAAGGGAGTTTTTCCTTCCCACTGTCGCCAAAGTGCTTGCTCATAGGGGGTCATATGATTGTTGGGTTTTTCTCTGTATCTATGAAGCGCCTTGAGGTGACTTTTGTTGTGATTTGGCGCTATATAAATAAAATTGAATTGAATTGAATCAGTTTGTTGATCAAATTTGTCTCTGTCTCTCTTATTTCAGCAACAGCAACCTGGCAACATTTAACGTTTATTGTAAGAGATGGTGATGAAGTCGCGTTGCCGTGTAAAAATCCAGTAGATGGTCAGCGTAACTGTGACAGTACAACCTGGATGTTCATGAATTTAAGAAGTGCAAAAACAGTAACACTCTTTGAACATGATCAGTTTCACAAAGAAGCTGGAGCTAAGTTAGGTAGACTGAGCGTTACAGCAAACTGTTCTCTAGTTATTCAGAAGGTCACAGATCAGGATATTGGTCTGTACAAATGCAAACGGTTCATATCAGGAAACCAACAAGACTCACCTGTCATCTTTCTGTTATTCACAGTGAGTATTTGTATATCAGTGTTGTCAAGTTAATGTGTTTTGTTTTGAGCAACATACTGAAATATTACAAAAATATTCATTAAAATGATGAGGCTAATGTTTCTGTTGTTGTCTTTATCTCTCGATATCTCCATCATCACCAGTGACTGAACAAAAAAGCAACGATAAAGTCATCTTTTACTGCTACGTGTTCTCATATGAAGGCTGTAGGCATTCAGTGGAGTGGGTCTACGAGGGTAAAGAGAATATATCCTCAGTCATGGAGATTTCATCACGTTCCTGTAATTCCAATGTGGCATTTGAGACATCTCACTTTAATCAGAAGTCAATTTTGTCTGAATTACTGTTTGTAAGGTGTAAAGTGACAGATGAAGACAAAAGAGTGCAGCTGTTTCCCTTCAGCCCTCCGTCCTCGGGTGAGAAAACGTAAAAACTATAATTGACCTCAAACTGTTGCTTATAATTAAACCAAATATGCGTCCATGTGTTCCAGGTTGGTCATGGTGGTATGTTTATGTGACTGTGGGTTTATCAGCACTCTTAATTATCATAGTGATCATCTCATGGAAGAAAATGAAAGGTAGGACCATTCACAAATTAAACATTAAAATTAAAAAGTTAAATGTTTCATCTTTTGTCTGTATCATTGTGTAGATCTTTGTATAAAAATATTGGATGTTTCAGCGTTCATGTTTGATATGTTTTGCTGACTTTGCATTGAGGAAAACAGTTTATGGCTTGATGATAAATACAACTGAGAAAGCTTAGCAACTGACCATAGTTTGAATTTCAGCAGGCAAAGACGTGAGATCAGCAGATCACCTGATCAGTCATTTGTGCAAGTGTCTGAAACCCACTTCTGTGTCTGACTTATGTCATATCTGTTGTTTTTTCCAGGAAATAAAGAACAAAAGGAAGGAAATAAGGTGAGTTTAAACACTACAATGTTTATTAGTACTAAATATTTGTACTGTCGCAAAAAACGATTTATAGGGACTGCATATACAGCAGAAAAAGCATAATTTGAGTCACCTATGTTTCTGTGCCTGTGCAGGAACCAAGCTTAAGCCCCAAAGAGGCTCAGTCTGGTTCAGAAGCCAGTCACAACTGATAGGTTTGTAGCATAAACCTATTCGCTGGAACGTTAAGACAATATAATTACACTGCAAGCAAGACGCAAGTAGGCAAACTTCTTCATGGTACTCGTGCACGGGAGAGAACCAGACAAACGCCGTTCCTTCGCTTGACCCCAGTAGCTCTCGTCCGTTCTCCCGTATCACTGTCCTTTTATTGAGGTTACATGAATATGCATAAGTTCATTAACATATGACGTCTACATACACAAAGAGTACCTTGCGTGTGTGTGTGTGTGTGTGTGTGTGTGTGTGTGTGTGTGTGTGTGTGTGTGTGTGTGTGTGTGGACTGCTGATCAAAGGGTCAAACATCCTTGGTCAGGAAGAGGGTAGCCTCCCCCTCACCCTAGATGGTTCATCCTAGATAACACGGTGAGGAAGTCCTGCAGTTCATCTAAACAAAGAGCACTTAGACTAGAACAGACGCCACTACGTTAATCCTACCATAAAACAATAAGACACGGTATGACCTCTCATGCTCCCAAAGTGCTGTCTAATACACACAAAGTTTGCAGACTATCAAGGATCAAAACCTCTACCAATCTACAACTAATTACAAAACTCTAAGCATATATAAGTAAATATTTCTAAGCATAAATGACAATCAACAATACAACTCTATCAACAACACTGTGAGATCACACACACTACACCCAGTTCAAAGTTACACTTACTGCTGTATAGGGATGGGTACCGGTATCTGGCACCGGTTCTGACATAAACGGTACCCAGACCGAAAAGCAGGGCACATTTCGGTGCTTCATTTCGGTGCTTTTTTTTCCCTGAGATGTCACACACTTTGGATTCTAGCCAATCATTTTACCTTTGCAAGTGTAGTAGGCGGGCCCAGGTACGTACGTTCTTTTAGAGCAGAGCTACAGATTAGCTGCCCAAGGTGAAGCGGTCAAAGTCTGGCTGTACTTCACAGCAAAAGATGCAAACTCAGCAGCCTGCAACAAGTGCTTTAAGGTGACACTGTGCAAAGGAGGTAACTCCTCGAATCTGATGAAACACCTGGTGACGCATAGCGTTTTTTTAAAGGCTGAGAAATGCACCGTATTTGATAGCTTGCTGCGAGACCTCACACCGTGCACATCTACTGCGGGTGTGGTGCCTGTTATCGACCCGGAGTTAGCAACATGCACCCGAAGAGGAGAGTCCTGGCCCCTAGCCCTGCCAGTGTAGCAGAAATGATGACGGATGATGATGCAGCAGCAGCCGTTCTTCTCTGTGTGAGTAGCTTAATGTTGTTCGTGTGTAAGCTAACCACGTTATTAAATGAATGCATGTAAGGTGAACTAGCAAACACTGTCATAGTTACATGTGGCTGTCTTCTTGTTTGATGGCAGATGCTCCCTTTACCCTGGCCAAAAAGGCTAAAATGACCAAAGAAAAAGTGGGAAACAGCTAAACATGAGAGGTTTTTGGACAAAGTTGGTGTTTTTTTTCCCCATTGTTTAAGCACTGCTTCCAACCAAGAGTGATACCATATATACCCTATAGCTGCAGAAAAGGCTAACATTGTTATCTTTTTACAAAAAACAGCTAAACATGAAAGGTTCTTGATTCTTTAAGCACCGGTTCGAGCACCGTTTAAGCACCGGCACTGCTTCAAAAGTACCGGTTTGGTACTGGTATCGGATAAAACCTAAACGATACCCATCCCTACTGCTGTATTTGTTCATTCTAACATGTCTGTTTAAAAAAAACCCCAGTGCTTGACAAAGGTTTTGAATTCAAAATAATTTTGTATCCATTATAATGTCTTCAATTTATAGGCTGAACCTGACGACGGTGTTTCTTATGCCACCATCAGCTTTGCCAAGAAGACCCAGAATAAAGCCAGGGTAAGATCTGTAATCGGTTACAATGAAGATGTTGGCATCCAAATCATAACTATCAAAACTTCTGACATGTATGATTAATTAAGGTAGGAATTTCTTATTCATGTTTTCTTTAAGGTACCCTGTAATGGTGCAGATGATACTGTGACATACAGCACTGTAAACGCTTCCTCATCTTCTGCTGGATATTCTTCTTCCAGTGATCTCTATTCCATCATCAACAAACCAAAGAAATATATGACTGGATTATGATTTCTTTTCTTGTGCACTATCGTACATGAAGCCACCGAGATAACACAGACTCCCTCTAGAGGTGGAGAGGGTGAAAATATTCCCAGATTGAAAATGCAATAAAATGAGATACTTATGTGAAATGGATATTTGTTTATGAGTGTTTGTCAGTCACTAACAGACAACCAAAGAAACATAGTTCTGTTAGCAGTATAATGTGGCTGTTTCTGTCCTGGATGCTGTTTCCACTTTACCATCGCACTCTGTTGGGGGAAAACTCTGTAAAAAACCCAGGAGAAATAAAGACACAATGAGACAAAGTTACTTTCTTTATCAAACGTGTACACGGGTGAGCTGCTAAGAACAACTCACACCATGCACAGTGGCTTGGTAATTTTTATAGGAAAGACAGTGAGAACAGGATAAGAAAATACAAAACAAATAAAATAAACAACTCCATATGTGGCGCTAGTCTCGTCAGCAGAGAGCTGGGAGAAGGCTGTGAGAGATAAAACAATCTAAAACAATATGTCCCAAAACAGTATATCTTTGCTGAGAAAGTCTAAAAAGATAATTCTAAACTAATCTAACCATAGACAAAAGGGCATGCTTGCACATTTAAAAGAAGGTAAAGAAACATAGAAACATTTTTCCTGTAACATTCCCTCCTGTTTTAACTTATTTTAAATGTATACAACAATTGTCTGTGAAGGTTATTTATTAAGTATCTTAAGCAATTTTTAAATTCTCAAAATGTCAGCATAGCAGAAATGGAAGTCATTTGGTCTAAAGAATAAAACAAAAGAAAATAATACAAAGAAAAACATAGTAAATGAAAAAATAATAAAACTAAAACTACAAAAAATAAAGGATGAAAAGTAAAATGAAAAGTTTATATTTAAAAATGATGAAAACCTAATATGTAAAATGAAAACTTCAAAAAATACAAGGATGAAAACCTTATATTATAAAATGAAAACTTCAAAAAATACAAGCATGAAACCTTATACTTAAAACGATGCAAACCTTAAATTGAAAACTTTATATGTAAAATAATGAAAACTTCATATTTAAAATGGAAACTTTATGTTTAAAACTGAAGACTTCAAAAAAAAAATAAAAGCATGAAAACTTTATATTTAAAATGAAAAACTTTGTTTAGAACTCAAAACTTCAAAAAAATAAAAGCATGAAAACTTGCATAACCTACTAATGTTTTAATCAGTGCATGATCACTTGACAAGTCATTTTTAATCACCACGTCATTTATTAGCAGCTAGTACAAGTTCTCCTCTAACAGAATTGCAACGGGATGTTGTTCTTCTTCAGGCACGGCAACATAAGCAGTCATTGTAGTTGTTATCATCTGTGAAATCATTACTCTTAGGCATGGCAACACACACAACACTAATATGAGCAGTGCTATCATGATGAGGCCTAGAAGGAAAAATGGCTTTGCTACAGCAGCCAGCCATGAACCGCTGAACAGCCAGTCCAGCCAGCTTTGTGCTGTAGCTGCTCCAGGTGTGTGGTCAGTGACATATTTTTGCAGAGCGGTCAAATTCTGCAAAGCTTCATAAATGTCTCCTCCAGCTTTGTATCCACCAGGGATAAAAGTGCAATATGTCTCCCCGATCAGCTTGCAAACTCCTCCTTGTGATGCTGTTAGCAGGTTTAGTGTCAGTGTGTTCTTCAACACCATCGTTCTGATGGCCTTCTGTTCTCCTGCTAAGGCCGTTCCCAGGGCCTTAGTTAAGTTGATGTGTGTAGCAGAGCATATCGGTTGATTTCCACGTGATCCCGCACCTCGGCAACTCCAATGCCGGGGATCAAGCTCTGTAAGAATTTCACTCCTCCTCAGATGCGAAACTCTGGTTCCTTTACTGCTTGGTGCCGTCCGTGCACATCCTGTCTGGTAATGAGTCTTTGTTTGTAGTATCATTCGGTAGCTGTAGTTGGAGCGACAGTTGAGGCTCATCAGTGTCGCGTTACTGGCACAGGTTTCGTTGAGTGAACAGTCAATACACTTCCTCTTGTTCCTCGGTGGGCAGAAAGTGTATATGTATTTGCATAGCAGTCAGTTTTATTATTCAAGTAAGCTGTAGTGTTCATAAACTGCCACCAGAAATTAGTGGCATAGCCATGGGGAAACTTGGTGTACTTTCCTTTGTCATACAGTGTCTGCCTTTTCTTCATATAGCGTGACTTATTGTCCCTCACGGAAGCAAAGGTGAGGAGCCCGGCCATGGTCAGGGCCGCTGCAGTTGTTAAGAGCCACCATCTCATGACGACGGGACACACCCTCCTGTCGCGAGTAGACCCCCCGGCCAGGAAAGCTGACCCCTCCACCGGGCGAGATCACAACAAGTGGGCAAGCCTGCCGTCAGCTGTGTTTAGATGGCTTCACTTACTGGCTCTGATGGATGCAAGATGGTCGTTCCGCTATTTTGCAAGCTCCAGTTTTTCCTTTGGAGCACTTTGATCAGAACCCAGTCACCGGGCTGTGATCTGCAAGACACTTGATAGACATCATTACATTCTTCGTCATTTACAATCATCTCTTTATTTTCCTACAACTTAGACATACATTTTGCTACTGAAATTGTATCTGCCTTTTTCACTGGGTAGATTTCTGGCCACTTTGAGAATACATCTATAACCACTAGGGCGTATTTTTACCCTTGGCATTCCTTTAGCTCAATAAAGTCCATATGGATTGTGTGGTCTCAGGTTTCCCTGAGCATTATATTTTTGACACGTCATGCACGTTCTGACAAATTGTTTTGCTGAGGTTTCAAAATTTATAGTGTAGAAATGAGAGTTGACAATACAGGGCATTCCCCCCCCAATGACAAATGCGTACAGCCATGAGTCACCAATGTCGCCATTTTGTGGAGGAATTTTTGGCAACACTGGCTTGCCATAACACATCATTAAGTTGTTTGTCAGAACTGCACCGTGTTTTAGCCATTTTGCCTGCTCTGCTGTGCTTGCTGCTTTTTGTTCATTTTGTAACACATCCAGTGGAATCTGATGTGTGTTTACTGCCATCAATGTGATGTTTGTCTTTTGTGCCGCCTGTTTTGCTGCTCTGTCTGCAAAATTGTTGCCTGTAGTAATGAAAGAGTCAGTAGGCGCACCGTGTTTTAGTCTGTTGTCAACAGTCAGCCTTATTTTTAAGTTACAGAATGCTTCTCCTTTTTTTTTTTTTTTTGTTTGGGAGAATAGATGCAACTCTACATTTTCACTTAAGGCAGTTTTAGATAATTTCTAGTTCTTCAAACAATGCATGGATCTCACACATTTCAAACTTTCAAGTTACGGTTGTTTCCCATTTATACAAATATATATATATGTTTAACTTTGCATTGCTCACAGCTCATAGCTCACAGCTCTAAACCTAGGCATTTTTCAATCATATGCCTAATCACTATGTGTCATTGTGACTCTCAAGTATTATCACAAGTTCGTTTAAAATCGCTTCCAAAACCAACAAAATAATCAAACAAAAACAAAAAAAACATAAACGTGTCAGGACACAAAAGAAAAAGAAAAATGCTGCCACCCGTACAAGGCAGAAGTCTGCATATGTTGGCTTGTAATAGCATGCAGCTTGTAACATGGTAGACTAATGTGCCTGTGTTAATTCAGCTCCATATTATTGTGTGAAGTTGCACTGGGTTGGGAGTGGTTTTGTGGTTGTCACATTTTTGGTGAGCCAATGGCTGGAATGGGGTTGGACTAATTAGAGGCAGGTGTACTTGATTGCACTGATACACTGGTCTACATATAGCCCACACTACAAACACTGCTGTGTTGTTTTGTCTCTCTGTGCAGGCCAGGGCCTATTATATGCCACAGCCTAAAGGCAGCAGAGTTCCAGAGGCTTGAGTGACCACTGACTATATGCTTGCAGGGTGGTGGGTCTCCAAGGACAACTTCTAACCCTGTTAAAGGCAACATGTGGGGTGCAACTTGGCCGTGTGGCATAGCTGGCTCTGGCCTTGGGACTGTGTGTTTTTATACAATTCATAAGTGGGACACTGGACTGTTTTATCTTTTATCTCTTGATATATTTTTCGTCAATAAATTATCTTTTAGAATTTTATTGACTGACATCTTTTTGCCCATGACTGAAACGGTTGGTCAGACCTAGAGTCTTTCTTTGGGTGTGTTACAGCAGCTTCTGCTCTAAAAGAAACAAATAAATAAAAAGAAAAGAAAATGTGTAACATGCTCATCAGCTTAGCAGTGTCTACATATTTAATTCAGCTTCTCAATCCTGTAGTTTTAGCTGTTGTCTACAGGGTTTTGCTTATTGGTTGTTATTGTAGGTGTGCTCTATATCTCAGCAATGTGTCATTCTAGAATGATAGGTTTCAAGCTGGTCAAGTGCCTCTATGCACTTCATTAGTTTAGTTATTCTCTGTATTGTCTTCATCTCACATGTCATTACACTGAGTTTCAGCAAACCTTAAGCTTGATGTAGACTACTGCTTAACAATTATCCACCTCACATCATAACCGATTAAGGTGCCTCTTCATATTAATATTATGTCATTGTTAATATTATCCTCTTTGTCTTATATAACAGCAATAGCATATTATAATATTTTATCAGTGTGTACCATTATACTACTCCTGAGCCAATTTGTTAGTTAGGATCATCTTATTCAGCAAACAGATAATTTAGAATTCATCCAATCTGCGGTCACATTTGTTCTCTCTGTTGCATGGCGGACCAGGCAGTTCTATTATAATATATTATTTATATTTTATTTTGTATCCATCAAGGGCTTCAGATGACCTGCAGAATCATCCTTTTCCCAGGGTGGAGACAGTTACCTTTTCACACACTGTCCTTGGCTGAACAGTGACACAGCCTTAATATACCTTATTTATGTTATTAAAATATTTTCGTGTGAATTATTTGCTTTATATTCATTTTATACATGCTGGGCATGGTCATCATGCCAACTGTGTTTCATTGTTAATATCACTTTACAGGTTGTTATCCTTGCTATTATTAATTTCAAATACTCTAAAGATCATTTCTACTGTAATTTTCCCTTTGTTCATCTTTATTTCGTACTTTTTATATTTATATCTACTCAGTGGGGTCTGTTTTCAACCCTTTTAAACTACTTCAAACTACTTTGATCTCTAGTTTTCACTTAATAAGGGATTATTATGTTCTTCCTGATATGGGTGGTGCTGCAGATGCGGCTGCAGGAATGAGTGATGGCTTTCTAAAAGGGTTGTGGGAACTGCACAGTGTCTCGTCTTCTGGTTTTACTAAACTGGCAGTTGAGTTCTATTCTTCTGACTGTTTATATTTTGTTTTCTTAAATCTCTCAGTTTACAGACACTGTTTTTGTCCGGCGCCTGGACTTTTCTTTTCTCACCACTGCTCGTCAGCAGGAGTGAGTTTTAATTTCACTTGCTTGATTACCCATCTTATTTATGTATTTACTTATTTTTGTTTAAGTAATATATACACAATACAGCTGCTATCACCTTCGCTGGTATTAGAGACGAGAGTGGTTGCTCACACGCCCTTCTACTTTCGGACTATTTCCAAAAGCGGTGTGAACTTTACGAGACGGAACTCGACCGTTCTCTCAACTCACCAGCACGTCAGTGAATAGCAGTAAAAGAAAAACACAGTAGGAGCAGCTCAGTCTCTTATTGGACCGTGAAAATTCAGCTTGCTCCGTTAATTAAAACAATACACACATACATTCACATTCACACTTATTCGCGCGATCGGAACCCTTATCATAAGGGGAGCTGCCAGTCTTTCTGTAGACGAGCTACTTATTCCCTTGACCCAGCTGGGGGAGCTACTCAGAGCTCCAAACCTAACCCACAAGAGTGGGGAGCTTCCAGTCGACGAGCTCCAAGCTACCAGCCGACGAGCTACTTTAAACCCACAGAAGTGGGGAGCTTCCAGTTGCGACGAGCTACTTTCGCTATTTCAAATTCCCTGAATTTAAAATACGATTTTACGCAAGATTGTGTCAGTGTGTCTGTATCTACCTGGTCAGTGTCGCCGGGTCTGGTCCACCTCGATCGGGCCCCACCACCGTGGGTCGCTTTCTAAGAACGTTGGCCAAGACTCGAATTTAACGCCCTTGGTCTTTGACCACACACCTAGTGTGTGGGCTGTCGACAGACGAACAACGTGGACTGGTCACGGAGATGGGACACGATGGAGGCGCTCCGGCTCCGAAGGACCAAGAAATGTTGGGGGAAAACTCTGTAAAAAACCCAGGAGAAATAAAGACACAATGAGACAAAGTTACTTTCTTTATCAAACGTGTACACGGGTGAGCTGCTAAGAACAACTCACACCATGCACAGTGGCTTGGTAATTTTTATAGGAAAGACAGTGAGAACAGGATAAGAAAATACAAAACAAATAAAATAAACAACTCCATATGTGGCGCTAGTCTCGTCAGCAGAGAGCTGGGAGAAGGCTGTGAGAGATAAAACAATCTAAAACAATATGTCCCAAAACAGTATATCTTTGCTGAGAAAGTCTAAAAAGATAATTCTAAACTAATCTAACCATAGACAAAAGGGCATGCTTGCACATTTAAAAGAAGGTAAAGAAACATAGAAACATTTTTCCTGTAACACACTCATATCCTTTTGTGCAATAAAACCAAAAATGTTGTCCATTACTCTACTACTCAAAAGCTGTATTGCTGTACAGCTTCTCCTCTCCACAACTTTCTTCGTTCTATAAATGAACTGTAATCATCTAATTACATTGCAAGTGCTGGAGTGAACTTTTTTCACTGCTTTGCGAATGGGTCATTCATTCTGCCAGTCACATGACAAAAAGTAAGATTGATGGTCAGGATAACTATCATAATAATATCATGGACTTCAGTCAAGGAAACACAGCAGCGGAATTGACTGGCTGACTGGAAGTGGGTGTCTGATTCAAGGTTCAAGATTTATGATGGCGATCACTGAACCTACAGAAAGGTCATATCAGAGGGCATTGAGGATTAGATTTTATTGTTCTTCTGTCTGTTTCTGAGAGTATTAACATCATCATTGCTTCTCATTGTGTCCTATTAGAACATAAAATGGATATTTTAAAAATAATTACACTGATGAAACTCATTTCTGTCTTGTTATTTCTTAACAAGAGGAAAAAATGGTTGAGTACACAAACATTTATTCTTACACTTTGTTACATGTCATACTGACAGTATGAAACATCCAAATCTGGGCTTGTACTGGTTTGGTGAGCTGATGTTGAAGTTTTCAGTCATTCTGTGAAGTCTGACAGAGGGAGAAGCCTTCAGCATTTTCAGACACCATCACGACATCTTCATGATCACAGATGTAGGAAAATAAAAAAGCTGGGACATGGCTTTTTGCACCATTGCCACCACCTTCTGCCAGTCATGGGGCATCACATCCTACCAGTCACAAATAAGAAGGCAGCAACTATACTCTGTATTTTCAAATAAAGATAATACTGTATTTGATTTTTTTAATACTTTAATGACTATTTGAAAATTCAAAAATGTATTGTACCAGAACCAGAGGACAGTCCACTGAAGCACTCAGTCGGTCATGTTCTTGTCTTGAGCCACTAATCGGTGAGTTAGTACTGCCACATTTTTTAGTGTATGTGTGGCATTGCCACAAACAAAATATTACGTCCAGCTCTTACTTTAAATACAATGACATTATGACAACATTTTTTTAAATTACTAAATTAAATACAGTGACATGTAAATAATAAATATGAAAGTCAGCACATCAGTGAGAGGATCATTTCATACATGTAAGTTTGTGTCATATATTTGAATGTGGGTGCAATATGTCTTCCGTCTTGCAGTGTATTATGCACAAAAACCATCTCACAGTAAAGTTGTCAAACATATCATTTTCAGTCATGGGAGAGTATTTACACTAAAACATTAAAAAGAACAGATGTGGGTAACCTAATTTGTTAAACACAAAGTAATATTTAGTTATATGATACAAGGTAACACATTATGTTTAACATTTAAAAAGTTTTAAAAATAAACAAGGAGATATGATACAATTTCCATTTACTCATGTTAACACAGAGCATAAAAGCAATAAATAGTATGTATAACCTATCTTTTTGTACTCTGTGTTGGTGGAAACTTTATGAATGAGGAAATGGCATAAAGCATCACTCAGCTTTTTTCAAATGCAGAAGGAGGGGAGAGCTCAGAGGTTGTTGAAGAAAAATTGCCAACGAGGGACTAAGTTGTTCAAAGTTTAAGTAAACTCTCTCTCTGGAACTTGGAGTTTACCTCATCCAAGGGTTGACAAACCCACAATAGTATCTTCCTACCCAGACACATAAAAGCCCTAAAACAGGGCCCAGAGCTCTGGTGCTATTGTATCCCTGTTTTTACTAAAACACTTTCCCATTCACGTCAAAGAATTCTTCATGCAATGAGGAACCAGCAGGTCGCAGACCACAAAAGCATCTTATCTGTGTTTCACCACTGTGGCATGGTAGCTGCTACAGGATGCCTACTTTTCATTGCAAACATTTCAGTTTTTAATGCTGATGAATTATATGAAAATAATACTACATTGTCATATTCATATTCCCCTGTATACTCTATCTTAATGCCATTTATGATTCTAATTTTAGATTCTCCGTTGAGGTAAAAACGCACCACTGTCTACTGTGAAAATGCATTAAAAATATGAGAAAAACAACATTAAATGAAAAACTGTCTCTCTACTCATACGTACACTAAATTTGGTTAAAAATTTATATTTTTTAACAATTGATAGGTGTGCAAGAGGCAGACTAAAGTCACTATGACAGAGCAACACCTCAAAAACCACATAAAGCAGAAGCTGTGTGTAACTTTAAGAAAATACAAGAGACTGTGTCATTAGTGAGCACGAGAACGAGAAAGAGATGGCTGAATTCGGGAGCGTTAAAATGACTGTATTTCTGCTTCTGATGCTTCAGTTTACAAGTAAGGACACGTTTTGCTGGCAACTTTGTTTGACTCAATGAGACTACATTTGAGACCAACTTGTTTCGTATCAAAAATAATCCTCAAACTAAATTTGCGCCAAGTCACATTTGTGATCTTTATCTGTCATATTTCTCTTTTTTTTCTCAGCACCAACAATTCATCTACTTCAATCTGTCTCTATTGTCATAGTTGGTGATGACCTCACTTTGCCTTGTGAAAATGTGACACATGGTCAGGATGACTGTAACAGTACTGTGGGTGGACAATAAACTGGACTGGTCATGCAACACAGAGCACCTGTATAAAAAAGCCCAAAGCCGACTGTACTTCCTCAGGAGGCTGAGGTCTTTTAACATCTGCAGGAAGCTCCTGAGGATGTTTTACCAGTCAGTGGTTGCTGGAGTACTTTTCTATGCTGTGGTGTGCTGGGGGAGCAGCACAGCAAAGAAGGACTCATCCAGGCTGGAGAAACTGATCAGGAGGGCTAGCTCTGTGGTCGGCATGAAGCTGGACACTCTGGTGACAGTGGCAGAGAAAAGGACATTAAAGAAACTGATGGACATTATGGACAATGCCAGGCATCCTCTGCACATGGCCATTAACAACCAGAAGAGTCTGTTCAGTGACAGGTTGCTTCTCCCAAAGACAAGAACTAACAGACTTAAAAACTCCTTTGTCCCACACGCCATCAGACTGTTTAACTCCTCTCTGGAGGGGAGAGGGAGGGGAAACAGGAGGACAAAGGAGGGGGGAACAACTAAGCTGTAGTGCCTCTTCACCTCACTGTGCAATACCTTTTGTGCAATACTTTTGTAAATAGTCAACGGTGCAATAGACTCAATACTTGAAATGTGCAATTCACTTGTATTTTTATTTTTATTCCTATTTATTCTATTTATCCCCTTCGTATATTTTATTTATATTGTCTCTGTATTTATATATATGTGTGTGTGTATAACTCTGTAACTTCTGTCGGTGCTGTGCTTTTTTGGAAATCGAATTTCCCAGAGGAACCCACCCGAGGGATTAATAAAGTTCTATCTAAATCTAAATCTAAATCTACTACCTGGGCCTTCAGTGGTTCAACAGACACGGCAGTAGTGGAGTTGGCCACTCATGGGCAGATTCACAAAGATGTTAGAGCTAAGTCAGCCAGGCTGAGTGTTAGTGAAGACTGTTCTCTGGTTGTAAACAAGGTCACAGTTGAGGATGCTGGCCGTTACACGTGCAGACAAATCAAATCAGGAAATGAAGTTTCAGAGTTTGATGTCTATCTTTCCGTTATTAACAGTGAGTATTTCATTCATAATTTTTTCAGCTCAAACTGTGCGTGAAACATTAAAATATTCAATACTGTGATTAAACTATTTTTTCTCTCATCTTTTGTCTTCACCAGCGACTCAACATGACAACGGTAACAAAGCCATCTTGAGCTGCTCCTTGTTGGCATATAAACCCTGTACATACACAGTAGAGTGGCTCTACGAGGGTGAAGAGAACATCTATACAGACATGACGATATTACCAGGTTCCTGCTCTTCAGCAGTGACATTTAAATCTCAACTTAATCAGAAGTCAAAGATTTATGAGTCTCTGAAGTGCAATGTGACAGATGAGTCCAGTAACAAAGTGAAGCTGTTTCCCTTCAGCTCTCAGTCGTCAGGTGAGAAAACAAGCTGCTATTACCTCAAAGTAAAGAGTATCATTAAAAAAAGCTTCATCTGTAAATCTTTTTAAGTTTAAACAGCCATTTCAGCCATAATATTCTGCATGTGTTTGCCATTGATTGGGGAAAAGGAACATAAGACACATTTTCATTGTACAGATTTGATTTGGCTGCTGTTTTGTGTTTTCAGGTGAGAATGCAATGACAACAAAAAAATCCACAACAGCAAAAAAGTTAATAGTGACACCAAATCCAGCACCGGAGGCAGAATAATTAAAAAACAGTAATGAAAACAGGATCACTCATGATAATTAGATTTTGCAATAGGCTACATCAGAAGGGAAATACAAAAAAAGTGCTAAAATTGTACTCATCACCACTATGATTTAAAAAAAATAACTATGTGTCAGTAAAAATAAATATTAATCCTTAGATTTTTTAAAAGTAAGTTCAACATGGATTAATTTTCTTTCCAGGTTGGTCATGGGAGCATATTATATTTCCTGCTTTAGTAGCAGTCTTAGTTGCTGCTGTGGTGATGATCACAAGGAAGAAAACTAGAGGTGAGAACAGGACAAATGTAAATCAGCGTTTTAACTGTTAAATTTAATGTGTTTTGCTGACTCATGACATGATGAAGTTCAAGTTATGTGGACAAGTCTTAGATTATTAAATTAGACAACCAGTCTTTACCAGTTTAATCAGTTGAGACAACACCGTTTTCTATAATAACTATAAGAACACAGACTCAGAACTAGAAGCGCAACTCAATTTTTTCCTCTTTGCAGGGAACATGGAAATGGATGGACAGAACAATGTGAGTTTCATCCATTGATCATTCTGATTCTTCAATAAAAAACTGAGTTTTGGTGATTGTCTGTTAAGTTCTCTACACCTGTATGACCCTAGGAAAATAAAAATTTTTAATATAGTGAAAGTAAAACTTTACAGAAAAAGTTGATTTAATGTGGAGAATCTAAAAATGAACAAACCGGGCCTGTAGTTGTCTGTGTCACTTTGTGACTGGTTGAAAAGGAGTGTGTTAATTTCAGTCATATTTCACATGGAAGATGTTGACTTGTCTACAAGCAGTCACCATTTACTCTCTGACATGTAGTGAAACTTTAAAAGTGCGATGGAAACTGCCATCAGAGAGTGTCCACCTTCAAATGAAAAGTTGTGCCTTATAACTATAAAGTACACATTTCAAAAGGTGCAGCTTTTACTTCGACAGAGAACATTCTCTGCTCCCGGTTTGTGTGCTCTTTTCATATTTTTACCACCACTTGCAAGTGTAGTTTGCAAGTGCTAGCTAATTGTTGTCTTCTATCCAAATTGCTCATGGGAGCAGGAACCTACTAGTGACCAAAGCAATTGTAAGAAGGTTTTTGGTGCAGTACTATATACCACTTTATGAAAAACGTCATATTATCCGATGCCAGCAACTCCTAACAACCACTCTCCAACCATTCACGAAATGCATATATTCAAGTTTCAGCAGAATACCTACACTTAATTTTATAAGCTGTGTGCAGGGACCGAGTTTAAACACGGCAGAGACTCACATTCTCTGAACTGTGTCTATGTGCAAAATACTTTAATACTTAAATCAAGGTTTGGATTAATGTGTTAGCAATCATTATGTGATCGTCCTTATGTAGACTGAACCTGAAGATGACATTTCCTTGGCTTCCATCAGCTACACCAAGAACACCAGAGAAGAAGGCACAGTAAGCTTTGTGATGGGTTACAGTGAGGATGTTAATATCAGTTCTGTTATTATTGTTGTTGTTATTATTATTATTGTTTAAGTATTATTAAGTATAGAATTATTTCTTCTTCTAAGCTCTAGGTGGTGATGATAAAGGTGACAGTGTGACCTACAGCTGTGAAAGCCTTCTCGTCTTCTTCTGGAGTTTAATCCTAGCAACGTCTCCTCCACAGTCAACAAATCAAAGAAATAAATCCAGTCATGTTCACTCAACATATTTAAAAATGCTTTGAATGTTGCCTGATTGTTCAGTTACCGATGATCTAGATCTAAATTAAAGGGGCTAGTGTATTATTATGTAGTAAAACAATGATTTTTAACAACCTGACAATTGTCTTTACTTATCTCAGTGTTATATTATGTAATCTTTCTTTAATGCAACTTTTAAAGGATAATTCTGTTTTTTTTCTACACTGAATAATGAAAACACATCCTGCTTTAGTGTTGATAGAGCAAAGCAGTTGCAAATCACCTCCATCATCCATAAAGCCACAGAGCAGAGACTCCCTCTAGAGGTAGAGAATGTGAATATATTGGGTCCTCAGCATTAGGAAATAAAATTATGGCTTTCAATATATTTTTGTGTTATTTACATCTACAACAATAAAAACTAAATAGGTCTCAGAAAAGAAAAAAACATCTTGTTTCATGTTTCTTGTTTGGCATGCTTTGAACATAACCACTATTAAACAATCAAAAAGTAACTGTTTATTTCACTGCTTTGTTGGGTCTCTATCTCCATCTTAGCCATCTCTTCCTTGTTGAGGCGAGGGATTCTGGTTTTGTGGCACAAATATAATGGTGTACAGTAAGAGTTGAGCGAGCACGGGCAGAAATGTTGAGAGCGCGAGCAACACATTGCGAGCGAACGCAAGTGCAAAAACTGAGCGAGAGGGGCTGCTATTGTGTGTGTGTGTGGATAATAGCAAACACTGAAATACATTTTTTGCACGCAGCAATGAATTTTGTTCACTCAAATTTAGCTTTTCTTCGCTCAAAATAAATTTCTCCTGAAAATGCAACACTTGCACCTGCAAATTTTTTTTACGTGCGCTCAATTTTTTTTTTACGTGCGCTCAGAATAGTGACACAAAAACAACGCCATAACAGCCCTGTAACTAGTGGGAAACAGACAAATTCTGCCCCCTGGTGGGAAAAGGTAAAATCTGCATTCCACAATAAAAAGCAAGTGTATAATCACTGGATATTGTACTCTTAGAAGCTTCAATGTCAAAGCATCCTACACTTACAAACCGGGCTAAGATGCAAAACAAAAAAACAAGCAAAAGGAACAAAGTTAAGTTATATGTAAAATAAGGCTGGCAATCAGATTGGCAACCTGTCCAGGTTGGATCTCACCTCTTGCCCTCTGGTAGCTGAGATAGCCTCCAGCAGCACTGTGACCCTGAGAAGGAAGATAATGGATGGCTATAAGTTAGATTTCTACATAATGTTTATTTTAACAAACCATCTGACAGCAACATAAACAGACAAACAGGTCTGTCTCAGTTTAGTGATCATAAGTTTCTAGTGTTTCTCGGGGCCCCTCTCACGGGGGGGGGGGGGGGGGGGGGGGGGGGGGGCTATACCTTCTCCCTCACAGAGAGAATTATGACCTTGTTTTCTGCTTGGCTGTCACCTAAGGATTTACATCCCTGATAAACAGAAGGAGTCTCACTATCTGTTTAACGTCTCCCATTACAATGGCCTCACTGTGTTAACATTCCCCATGCATGCAAACTAGTGACAGGAGTGCTCTTACTATAGTAAAGAGAGAAAGTGATATTACTATAACTAATGTGATTTGATTAAATATGTGATTAATAAATGAGAAAAGAAATCTGCCACCACAACATTCTCTAGTCAAGAAGGTGAAGGTGGAGGGAGAGCTCCAAAAGAAGAGACTAAAGTCACTATCAGGAAGTGACACCTCATAGTGACTAATTTATGTCAGAGGTAAACACCCCTTAAAGCTCCCAGGCCTCTGGTGTGTAGAGAACCTTTTTATTATATTAAACCCTCTTTATTGTAAAGACATTTTTCCTGCTCCAGCTTTGATCCTCGGAACAAAATTCCTAACTTTCCCCGCATTCAAGTTGGCCCCCTGAAGTGTTCTTCTGCTCTGCCTGCCCCCCTCCAGGTCAATTCAGTGCAGTTGAGTTGTATTTATATGGCACCAAATCACAACAACAGTTGCCTCAAAGTGCTTTATATTGCAACGTAAAACCCTTCAAATGCCCTGAACTTCCTAACCCCCAGATCTGTCACCTGCTCCGTCTCCTGGTATTTGACTTGCATTTTTTTTTCTTTTTTTTTTTTTTTTGCCTGTCCCATTTGGTTCTTTAGCCATCAGAATTGTTGTCTGAAGACCAACAAGGATACCCAATGGATTTACTTTGCCAAATGGATTATCGTGGCATTGCCGTATTGGTCCATTTGATCGACCTTTGTTTTTATCATTTATTATTATTTATTATATTTTATTTTCAGATGTTACAGACGGGACAGACATGAGTGAGGGATAGGAAAGGGAGAGAGAAAGAGGAAGGAAAAGAAAAACAGAAGGGGAGAGGGACAGTGAGAAAGGGGGGGAGAAAAAATAAAATCTCCTGGATCACCTGTTGAGAGAAGAAGAATAGAAAACAAGCAAAAAAAAAAAACCAAAGCAACATACTAAACACAACACCATCGCATTAATCTAGCTAAGTGTAAACAGCAGTAAATACTAAATATTCAATGTTGTTGTGCAGCACGCAGGACAGACAGCGCACAATGTGCTTTGAAGTAGCAGCCAAGAAAGGTGTAATTTAAGTCTACGAGCAGTGAACACCCGTGTGCATACCTGTGTGGATCAGCGCGCTTGTATTCCAATGGTTTCCACATGTAATGGTCTGCAAGAGGATGTAGCAAGCCATAGCCCCGTCCCCCAGGGCGTGAAGCAGGCATGGAGTAGATCCAGGCCCCAGACATCCAGAGGCCCCAGAGTGCGAGAGCCCAAGGAGGACCACCGGAGGGGCATCCGTGCCACCCTCATGGGAAGGGCTGAGGATCCCCAGACGAGGCGTCACCCAGTAGCCACCGAGCAGAAGCTAGAGGGGGCTGCACCAGCATGCCCGCCCAGCTGTGCCAGAGTGAACCGAGCCGCAGGCCCAGAGGCCGGAGGCCCGAGGGCCCCCCGCACCCCGGAAGAGGCCTGACCGAGCAACAGGCGCCAGGCCCCGCCAGGTAGCCACCGGGAGTGAGCCGGTACATACCTGAGTGCCCAGCCCCGGACACCAAGAACCACCAATGCACCGACCCCTGAGGGCATCAGTCACCGGCAGGGAGTGTGGTGAGGGGAGATAGGCCTTGGAGGGCCTGGGAGTTCCCAGAGAGGTGGAGTCTAAGACCCGACCTGACATATAGACACAGACAAACAGGCACACACAGACACAAACATGCATTCCCACCCTCATGCACACATATACAAACACTCAGCACTCACCCAACGTAAGGATTGACATAAATGGACATGTACACACAATCACACTCCCCAAACATACTCTATACCCCGGGTCCAGGTACCCTCGCCCCCAGAGGGGGAAACAGAACCCAGACCCAAGAGATGTTACCCTTCCCCCCGGGGTGGAGGCAAGCAGACCGTCCCAGGCTCCGCAGCAGCAGGGAGGCCAATCGGACAGCCAACATCTCCTCCCAGCCCCCCCGCCCCGATGGCTAGCAGAGAACGGGGGTGTGTGAAGACCCCATACCTCCCTCCTCCCGCTCATGTGTAGTGTTGCTGCGTGTTGTTCTAAAGTGCATTTAAAACAAGGGAGAGCATGGTGCTGCTGCCAGAGAGCAGCAGGTGTTAGCATTTGTCTTGCATTTGACCTTATTTGCTTATTGATTTTTATTTTGTCTTGAAGAAATAATTTTTGCAAAAGTTTACTTTCACAACAAAATAAACGGACATAGTATGATGGGAAAATTGTAATTTTATCATGATGTTTATCTCAATAAATGCTCTTGTAGCCACATTCTCAACAAAACACCTATTTTGGTACGCAGAGAAAATGACATCAGACTTCTAAAGAGGTTTCAGACTACTGACACTTGTTCTGATGGCATCATTGTTTTGCATCAATGATATTAGGAGTTACATTTAGGTGGCAGAATAAATGAACTCTTTATGTCAGTTAATATGCATTCTCAAACATCACACTGAAACCTGGTTGTGTTTTTTTTTCTAATAATCACAAAATAAAGAGAAATAAAAGAGAGCTGCATTTCTCATTACACTTATCTCAACTGACAATCTTCACACATTTGACTTCCTATAATCTATTGTTGGCCAAGATGTGACAGAGGAGAATGAAGTCACTAGCAGGAAGTGACACCTCGCAAACCCCACACAGCACAAGTATTTATCTTTAACAAGTCAAATCTTTAGATGCAGTGTCATTAGTGTGTATGAGTACAGAAGAAGCACCATGGTCCTATTCAGATGGATTGAAGTGTTTTTATTCTCTCTACTAATACTTCAGTGTAAAGGTAAGGACACATATTAAAATACAAATATTGCATCAACATGTAATATGACTTTACCTATGAAGGAGTATTATGGCCACATTAAGGAAAAAATATTGATGATTTTGATAAAAAGGAATTTCAAGATTCAAGTCGATAATCGATTTTGGATTTTTTTGAAAAAAAAAAGTCAAAAAGTGGAGATTACGGTTGTTGTTTGAAGACAAACTGCCACGGATGCTATACTCTCTGCAAAAAGCCTTGTTTAGATGAGTTAGTGAAACAAACTGATCAGCTGTCTTGTGATGCAACATAAATACTCTTTATTGAACGAGTCTGTAACCACTGATAACTTTGCATCTATCCACTCCCATCTGTTTCATTTTGTACAAATCCACTCTTCCACATTTGTGTGGTTTTTCCATCTTACAGATTGCAGCTTTCTGCACCATTTTTTCAACGTCCTTATACTTATCGCCACGCAGTGTTTACGTGTTAGAGCTGAGATAACAGAGAAATTATGATGAACTACCTCAACTTGATGTATATAATTGCTCGACGTATTTGATTTACAATATGATTTTTTGGTTAGTGAAAATGTTTTTTCCCCATCTTAAAAATATAAAGTAATAATTTGTCAGTTAAATAATGCACCACCTTTTGGCTACTGTAGCTGTAACATTAATATGTAATTGTAATCATAGATCTGACACACTGGTATGTTTGTATACTTGGGGAGTGTTTATCAAGGCACTACACACATATGGCTAGATGTTTCTGTAAACAGTTCAATAACTTCCCAGTCAGTTATCAGTGCGCACTCCTCTCTCAGGTCTCTGGCTTCACTATATATAAAGAGAGAAACCTCATCAGTTAAATTAGCTCTCCAGTCTGTCCCTCCAGCCTCTTGGCATTGCTCCCTTGACCTCACTGCCTCACTCCTTCTCTGCAGCTGAGCCAGGGACCAAACCTCTGCCACGGTAATATTTAATGTCAGACAGTTTGTTGCATGTATTTATTTAATTGTCTGCATTTTTTTTATTGTTTCAGGCAACAATGTAACAACAACACAGACAGTAACACACACATCAAAAAATACAAGTATTATTGAACCTACATCAGTAAATGGAACAGTAAGGACTTCATCAGGTAGTGCCTGTCTGTTGTTACAGTCAACATTTGGGCAATAAAAGCCGAACTAAAGTTTTTTTTTTAATACATTTATTTTATTTAAGGTGACCACACAACAACACCAATCCCCACAACATCAAAATCAACAAATGCACCTACTGTATCACCATCAAGCCAACCTACATCAACAACTGGAACAACTGAAAGAAATACTTTATCAGGTACTGACTGCATCGCTTGCACCTTTATTAAGCCTAAGGTCTGAACTGTAGACTGTAGACTCGAGCTGTGGCTCCATCATAAAGCTTTTTATTGCTCACAGCATTCAAAGCTCAACATTACCAGTGATTGTGGTTTTAATTTTTCTTTCCAGAAATTTGGAAACGGGTTATCATTGTTCTTGTGGGCATTCTGGTACTAATACTTGCTATAGTCATCAACACATGGAATAAACCTAACGGTGAGTTAGAAAAAAATGACAGCTATAGTTGAAAGTATAATTGAGAACCTTGGATTTGAAATTCTAAACTCAAGTTTGTTTACTTTTATCTTGTATTTTCATCTTTTTTTAGGAAGCAAAACACAGGTGGAAGAAGCGACTAAGGTGGCGAGTGAACGCAGCTGCCAAAAAAATGTATGTAGCTACTTTTAGAAAACTCCCTTATTTAAAGTCCCAAAATGAGAACAGCTTGCACATATTTAAGAGACTGAGTGTAAACCCTGATATGACCCAATCCAGCAGCCAGTCAGAACAAAGTGAACAGACATTATTCTCACAGCTACTGCATTTATTCTTTGAAATGTATTTTTATCCTTTATAAGAATGGATGAAAGACAAATAGGACAAGAAAAACCCCAAAAGGACTGATACCTGTCAAACTGACTCCGCATATGCATTAGTGAGCAGTCTATATGTTGTCTTCACTGTTCAGGCTGATGCTGAAGATGTCTCCTATGTCTCTGTCAGTTTTATCAGGAGGTCCAAGTGTAAAGCCAAGGTAAGGTTCTCAAAAGAATATATTAACATTAAGATCGTGAATTTTAAACTTCTGTCACAGGTCAGAAAAAAATAATTGTGCTCCATCATATTTCATTCCAGGTCTGTAATGATAATGATGAAGATGACACTGTGACTTACAGCACTGTGAAATTTCCTTCCTCTTCTGCTGGCGTTTCCACTGATCCCAGCAACCTCTATTCCACCATCAACAAACAAAAGAAACACGTTCCAGCCTGAAGGTTACATTTTTTTTTATGATTGATTGTTTGCATTATATGATAAATATGTGAAAAACATTTTTACATTTTCCTTTAACTAAAAAAAAAAGAAAGAAAAAAATGACCTGCATTTGATAAGATGACACACATGATCGACACACTGGCTAAAGTTTCCCACCTTTTATTTAAGTTGAGTTGTTGTTAATATCTATCATATGTCAATTATAGTGATCTCTTTGGTATACAATTGTGAAAAAATTTGCTCTTAATGTACAATCATGAATACAAACAGCACCAAGCTTTCGAGGTAGTGAAACAAAGAAACCACTGACACTCCCTCTAGAGGTTGAGGTTAACGTTTTATACTGTGTGCTCATGTACTGTAGGCAAAGTCAATATTTTATATCTCTTTGCCTTTTTAATATTGTTACTTTGTTTTGGAAATGTAACAAAAACTTACTTGTTTAAGTCCAATTGAATTACCTGATCTAACTGTGTCTATGATAAAATATCAATTATTACTCCAACTGTAAGTTTTGTAAGTTTTGCATCTACTAATTAAGATGTTTTTTGTGGAAAAAATAAAATATAATGTAAAAAAATCCCCCCAAAAACATCCCTGCTTTTCCACATTCCATTAAGCTGCTATAACACAAATGAACACCTAACTATCTGCATATAAAACCAGAAAGTATAACATCTATGACTTAGTTTAATTTATACTGATGTTTTAGCTTACAAATAAATAAACACATGATTCACAATGTAACAAAACCTGAGCTGAGGAGAGTAAAAGAACTATTTAGTGAGACTGTTGAAGCAGAGTGCTTCTAGGAAGCCAACAGAAGAGGCAAAACCCTTCAGAGCAATGGTACTGAAGAAGAGCATGGGCAGGCAGTCACAGGTTGGGAATCAGATGGCTGAGGCCTCATCCATCTTAGGAGTAAAAGAATGAGAAGCACTAGCTCTGGTTCAGATGCTGTCACTGGAAAGGTTGTGTCCAGTCACGACTCTGGATCAGAAGCTTGGGAGGTTGATCCAAGCAGGAACTTAAAAGCTAAACATGCAAAGGTTAGCTGTGACTTTGATACTGGAGCAGGCTGATGTAGGAGGCAGGCTGTAACACTGAAACTATGCAAACACCAGCTGACTCTGGAGCATGGGTGGCACGTTTGAGAGCAGTCAGTGGCGATGTTGGGAACAAGGCAACTGGTATGACACTAGCTTTTGGCTAGAAAACCTCTGTACAAAACAACAGTTGCATTGCTTTATCGTGTATCATTGTCTCATGTGCTGTCCTTGATTTAATAAACTCAAATAACTTACCAGCTGGGCGGAAAAAGACTTGTGAAAGAGAAGAGTGGTTTCTGAAGTGAAGACTGGACTCTATTGAGCAGAGCAGTGATAAATCAGCAGCAGTAAAAGCTGTGTGTATTATTGCCACTTCCCCTTCCTGTTATCTCATCACTATTATTAAACCTCTCTTGTTTGTACTAAGCTCTGACATTTCACTGCATACCTGTATATCATTTTACTTTAGATATATTATGATTCTAATTTTTAATTTTAGAATTTTACAAGACACACAGCAACTTTTCTGGTTGTAAGAGAACAATAAAGACTCAGAAACCTAATCTGTGACAATATATGTTAGAAAATGCTTATTGTTTGGGACAGATCTCATAAATAATCATGTAATTTATGTCACGTTAAAGTCATGCATATCTGGTTATTTTCAGAGGGCCTACTTTGGTCATGTACTGCTTAACTGTCCTTCAGACTCATCTGTTCCATACCCAGTGTGGTAAAGTACCATTATGTCACATATACCAAGAGCCTGTTTGCACATGGTCTATAAAAGAAAAGAGTTCATAGATATGTTTGACTTCCTCTGTGCTATTTCAGATCAAGAAATTACTTTACTAAACAGCAAATGACAATTATTAAGTCTGAATTAATGAAGACCAGTGCAGTTTTGAAATTGATTAATCAAATAAACAAAAGCAGGCGCAGATGACCTGTCACATTTTCACCTGTGTCATTGTCCTGTCATGGTGACCCAGTGGTTATGTTTTGATTATTAATATTCTAAAATTTAGAATCAGAATCAGAATCAGAAACTTTATTGTCATTGTCATGAGAACAACGAAATTAAGAATGGTCCCCGATCATTGCATCATCCCTAGCAATATCAAAATATAAATAAAACAATAAAATTCAATAAATAAAATAGATAGAATACTTAAAATACTAATAAGATATAACAGTAAAACATTCACATACATTCCCACACACATGCTTCAGACCGTGCATAGATTAACACAAGAGTGGCGTGATGGACATTTTTTTGTAGTATTCAGATGTGTTATTGCAGTTGGATAACAGCTGTGTTTGAGTCTATTAGTCCTTGCTCTGATTGCCCTGTACCGTCTGCCTGAGGGCAACAGTTCGAACAGGGAGTGGCCAGGATGTGAGGTGTCTTTTATGATGTTTAGTGGATTTTCATGCTTTAGTCTTTTGTATTCTTGGCTCCCTTAGTTATTCTTTAGTATTTTGTGATTTCTAGTCTCTTGGTTTCTGTCTCTGTGCCTCCCGTCTGTTCCATGTGTCGCGTCTAGCCAAGCCCCAGATCCAGCGTCAAGTCTGCCTCTCAGTCTGTGTCTCATGTTTCCTGTTTTATTTTGATAGTTCTTCGTCATGTGTTTAGTGTGTTTGGTTTTGCTTCCTCGCAGTGTTGTGTGTGCATGTGTGTGTGTGTGCGCGCGCGCGCGTGCATTTGAAGGCATTTTTGAGGCTCAAAATGTGGTTTTAGTGTCAGGGTTACAATTAGGTTGCGGTTAGGTTTAGGCTGAGGGTTAGAATTAGGCATTCAGTTTTGATGGTACTAAGATATGAAAATGAGTATGTGTGTGATTAGTCCCAGCTGTTTTTCTTTCCTGGTTCTCATTTCTTTGTTACCCTTTTGTGTATTTGTCCTCTGTCTTGCTCTGTCTGTTGTCGGTTCATACAGTAAATGTACCATTTATTGTATATGTTTTTTTACTGTCATGGTCCTGGGTCGGTGACCCAGCGCTTTTAGTTTGTTATCATTTTCTAGATGATGATTGTTTAAGTTCTGTGTTATATTCGGTCCGCGTCTGTATCTGTCTGTCTATGGTGTCACCCCATCTGTTTGTGAATCTGTCTGTTTAGTTCAATGTCTTGTCTGGTTCCATGTGTCTGAGTTTCCTGTTTTATTGTGAAGGTCCGTGACGTATGTGAGTGTGATCAGTTTACGTTTCCCCTGTCCCGTCAGCCCAGATTCCTCCCAGCTGTGTTGCCCTCCTGTCTCTCATCCCCTGATTACTGGTGTGTGTATTTAAGCCCTGTGTGTTCTCCTGCCTGTTGCCGGTTTGTCTGTATTACTCAGTGTCAGTCTGTGTTTCCACCGTGTCTTCTCCCTGCTGTTCATCGTCATCCTCCTCTGCTCGTTTTCATTCAGGTTTGTGCTCTGTAGTTTAGTTGTTTCCCAGTTTAGTTTAGTTCGAGCCCCGTTTGCTGTTTGTCCACATTCTTTTTGTGTTCAATAAATCACCTTCACTTCTCCATGACTGCCTGCGATTGGATCCTCATTTATTCCACACGGCTTGCCTCGGCAGCTGTGACAGTTACCTCCATTTTAGTCATTCTTTGCTTTTGTTTGTTTTCTTGTTCAGCCAAAATAACTGCTCAGTTTTTGTTAATGTCCACCTCCACCCCCTTTGTCTGCATTTGGATCCGCTCTTGTGGTGGATCATAAATTTGATTAGTTTTGAAGTTGTACATCTCTGTTCCTTACATTTCATGTCATGCCCTTATTAATGTTTTATTTGTTGCTTTGAATGTTTTCGAATAGAATATGCAGTGGGAATATAGAGGGAGATAAGCAGTGAAAGTTTTGCCTGGGTTGATTGTGCGTTGATCCATTGTTAATGCCTCAGGGCTCCAGTAGGTGGGTTCGCGCGCTTCCTCCTTCACTCAATACAGACGAGTGAGAGTGAGAGCTGCGTGCTGCGCCGTTCTTTCACCTCTCCTCACTATTTCCCCTGTTTAAGGTAACTGTCATGCACAAATCTGTATAAATGTGTGTTACTGTTGATTATTACATTGTTATCATTGTTCATTGTAGTGAAAGATGTGAATTGCGGACTATTTTGCTGAGAAGTTCCAGTTAATCTCTGTTGCTGCGTATGCTAGTTTTCGCTATTACTCCGCCATATTGTGTGAAGATTTTTCTGTTACTATCTGTATAAGTTAACTACTGAAAGACATGCAGTACTTAAAGTATTATTTGATTGCTGTGGAAAGTTAGTGACTGTGTCAGCTAACATGTGCGAGTTAAAAATATGTTTTTGTCTAATGCTACAGTTCATGTTATCTAAAGTATTCTCATCAGCTAATGCAGCGAACAATAGTGACTTAGTTTGGATACAGTTGTCCTGAGACTGAGTGCATCCATAAGAATATTGTTTTGGTTGTATTGCTTCTGAAACTCAATACAGACGAGTGAGAGTGAGAGCTGCGTGTCTGTGCCGTTCTTTCACCTCTCCTCACTATTTCCCCTGTTTAAGGGCACAACACTCTCTCATCTCCATGCTGTCTGCCTTAACAGACATGATATTATGAGACATGAAGCTACTGAGAAAGCTGAGACTCCCTCTACAGGTGGAGATGGTGAAAAAGGAAGGACGCTGACATAATGCGAGCATTGCACCATGCCTCTGATACTTAAATAAATATTGCTTTCTCTGTGCAAAGTTTGATCGCTCTAGACATTTTTATGCATTCTCATATACAGTCCCACTAGACTTTAAGTTCACTTTATGCTTAAACACCTTTTAACCAAGGTAGACAGTTATTAATGCACAAATAAATGCATATGATCATCTGACCACAGACAAAAACTGGTGAAGGTAAACAAACCTTCCTGAAGGCCTGCCCATTTTTTAGCAAGATCAACTAAACATTCAGTCCAAACTCTGCTGGAAGTTTTCTTCCTCATAATCAAACAAGTGACCTCAAAAACACATCAGATTCAACTATTTTCTGTCAGAGTTGGGGTGGCTGAAGTCTTAGTGGTGACAATGAAGAAGAGATCAGAGCTCTGCTGCTCTGAGCGGGCTGGTCAGTGATGCTTCTTTGCCACATTAAAATGGTATGAGTAAAAGATTATATTGGATCTCAAGCATTTAATGTTAAGTATTTTTCTCTCAGATGTAATTTATTTTTTATTTTTTTGCATTGACTTTATCCACCCCTTTGTGACTAAAAATAAAATGTTCAAAGACAAACGTGCTGATGAGGAAGTCACACCTTAGTATTCACAGGAAGTACTAACTGTTCTAGTCTGCAAAAGAAGCAAAATTTCAAACTCTGTCATTGATGAGTGTGAAACAAAAAAAGACAAAAACAGGGACAAAGAAACATGATAGTTGAGAGCAGATGAATTAAAATGCCTGTAACTCTGATAGTCATGCTTTTGTTTGCAGATAATTATTCATATAACACCTGTTCAATTTTTTGAACACTGCACATAACTCCCTAAAAATAAAATAATTATGCTGGTTAAATTCATCTTAATGTTTATTGTGTGTTATCAATGCAAAAAGTTGGGAAAACAGAGTTTGCATCTGACCACACATTGCTAGCATGATAATGTTTATTCTTTTAAATGCCATCTTTATCATAAGTATTGGTATTTTCAAAGAACAACCAGTTAGAAATTTTTTAACAAAATCTGAGACACACAGAAACTTGAATTTTAGTTAATTTAAGCTCTTGCAAGGGAGCATTAACAAACACGGAGCTTATTGCTAGTTCTCAAAGGGGAAAACCCTTTAAGTCTATTTTATACAGATATTACATCTTCATATTTGTTTTTTTTTTTCTATATTTGTGCTTTGGAATGTAACCAGATTTCTTCCAGAATTTTCTTGCCAGTCAGCAACTATCTTGGTAACACCACTTGAGTTTGTGTGTTGTAGGCTAACATGCTTACATCCTTATCATATATGTAATAATACTCAAGCTTCGTCTTGTAAATATCACAGTTACCATCAATAATGGTACGTGCAAACACAAAAAACAAATATGGCTCCTCCCTTAGGGGTTTTGTGGTATGTTTATTTATGCTTCACAATGAAAAAACAACTTCTTGCTTCGCAGCCACTGTGGCCATATCCTCACCATTTATTTGGGCAGTTAAATAAACATACTGTGAGAGTCATACGTTTAAATACAATACCAGCCAAATCTGATTAAAGTAAATCAATAATAAATAAGGTAAACAATGTACTTTTAAGACTTATCTCAAAACGTATGTCAAAATTAGTTTAACAACATTAAATCTGAATGTCATGGTCTTACCTGCAATATGTTTAACTCTCCATCATGGCTAATAATGAGACTGAATACAAACAAACAAATAACATGTGAAAACGTTTTTGTATTAATAACTACTATTTGTGCGAGAGGCGGGGTACACCCTGGACAGGTCGCCAGTCTGTCGACTGGGCTAACACACAGAGACAGACAACCATTCACACTCACTTGCACATTTACATCTATGGGCAATTTGGATTAACCGATTAACCTATCCCCACAAGCTGCATTTCTCATTTGTGAACATTTAATCAGTCTAAGTAATTTTGCAAATTCAAAGCAAAAAAGCTTTACTCGTGTGTGTCATATAATGTGTGTTTTTGAATCCACAGCTCAGCAAAAATAAAATGTTGAGGACTTAAAGGCAGCTCTGTTAGTCCATCAGTGTGTGACCAGTGCAAAAGCAGGCGCATTTGTGTTTCTGATGTTTATGTGGTCAAAATTAGAGTCTCACACCTCCAAAGCGTTGCTGCTGTTGTACCCACATTCTCACAGAAATACTTCCCCTTCACTTCTCAGAAAAAAAATGACTTCATAGATACAATGATGCACAGCAGGCCTCAGACTACTAACACATCTTATCTGTGTCGTTATCCAGCTGCTGCAGTGGTGTTTGCTGCAGTATCAACATATTTCATTGTGGGCATCAACACACATTCTTGTTAAAAGCTCAATTATTCATTTTATGAATAAAGAGAGAGGGAGGACAATAACATTTGAAGGCAGTAAAATAAATTAATTCAGAACAAGTGATGAAGAGTAAACCACTGATGAGGAAGTGAGCAGGAAGTTGAAGCTGTGTTCATGTCTGAGACTGTCTCATTTGTGAATGTGAGAGCAGAGAGTAGAGACTGACAGACAGAGAAGTACGATGGCTGCAGTCATGTGGATTCAAATGTCTTCTTTCCTGCTGCTGATGCTTCAGATTACAGGTAAGGAAACACAGAACACACACACACACAATAGTCTGTTCTTCCTTTAACTGAGAGAGACGTGTTTGCTTTGTAACTTTGAGTTTTCTGGACTCTTGGAAAGAAAAGATGAGAAATAAATGATGTAAAATAATCCTTAAACGAACTGTTAATCTAACTGCAGTGTTCATGTTATAGTTTGTCACATTTCACTCTCCTATCCTCAGCAGAAACAACAGGACAGACTTTGTCCTCCTTCAGAGCTGCCAGAGCTGGACATGACATCACTTTGTCTTGTGAAAATGTGATAGATGGTCAACATGACTGCAGCTATACTACCTGGGAATTCACTGATTCAAGACAGACACGATCAGTAGAGCTGGTTGTTCATGGACAGATTAAAGAAAATGTTAAAGCTGAATACACCAGACTGAGTGTTACAGCGAACTGTTCTCTGCTTATAAAGAAGGTACAAGCTGAGGATGTTGGTCGTTACACCTGCAGACAGTACAAAACAAGAGGAGGACAAAAAGAAGGTCCAGGCTTTATGATTGATCTGTCTGTTATTAACAGTGAGTATTTACATCATAATGTTTTTAGTTCAAACTTGGAACAAACTGAAATATTACAGCAGTATTTATTACAGTGATGATGCTCTGTTGTTTTTCTCTTTCCATATCTCCATCTTCACCAGTGACTGAACATGAGAACAACAATAAAGTCATTGTGAACTGCTCTGTGCTGACACATGAACACTATAGACACACAGTGGAGTGGCTGCATGAGGGTAAAAAGAAAATATCAGACGTGGAGATCAAACCAGGTTTCTGCTCTGTGACTGTGACATTTAAAAGATCTCACCGTGATCAGAAGTCACAGTTTTATAATTCATTGAAGTGCAAAGTGACAGATAAACACACTAAAGAAGAACAACTGTTTCCCTTCAAACTCAAGTCCTCAGGTGAGAAAACAGGTGAGATTATGTTCAAATCGCTTCACAGTGATGAGCAGACGTGTTTAACTGACATGATTATTAATTATAGCAGCGCTCTACATTATCTGTTTTTGTAAATGTAGTTTGCAGGTTTTTTTCTTTGAATACTTTTGTTTTATTTTGTTATTTCATTTCTTTCTTTAGGTGAAAACACAAAATCAACGACTGCAAAATTTACCTCAACAACAAGAACAACAACAACAATGAGATCAACAACAACAATGAGAACAAAAACAACAACAACAATGAGAACAACAAAATCTTCTCTAGAATCAAAAAAATCCTCACAAGGTAGAGACATCTGAAATTTGCTTTATAGTTCAGACCCTTTAAATTCTAGTTGTCGGACAATAACCTGTTAAGAATGTGTTCAAGTCACCTCACAGTGATGCTTTGACTGGTTTGATTGTTACATATTGCACCTCTCCACATTATCTATTCTTTTAAAAACAGCTTGGTGTTTATTTTTTTCTTACAATCATTCTTTATTTGATTTTGTAATTACATTTCTTTAGGTGAAGATGTCACAGAGACTAAATCAACACCAAATATCTGAATGTCAGACTGCCACTTGGGTGGAGACATTCAGTGACAGTTGTGATTTTAAAACTTAAAGTCTGAATGTCAGGTGGACTCTGGGCTTTGGGTGGACATTTAGTTAGAGCTCCTTCACACAGGCCTACAGACAGTGAGCGCTGACAGGAAGTGGTCGCTACGGGAAAATGTATGTTCACAGCTTCAAGGTGTACCTTTCTCTTTTCAGGTTTGTTATTATGGCTCATTATCCTTCCCATTGGTTTATCAGCACTCTTACAGTTTTTGCCCGTTGCTTGAACACTACAAACCCATGCTCAGACTAAAGTAACACAACGTGAAGCTTTTGTTACCATACCTCAAACACATGTACCCATACCTTAAACAAAAGCGCTGCTTTGCACCCCAGTACCAATTATGCAACACTCCTACTCCTTTATGCAACACACCTACCCCTTTATGCAACACACCTACCCCTTTATGCAACACACATGGTCCTGCATGCTACACTCTATTTCATACATAAGACACTTCGCTCACAAAATGAAATCTCAGGGTGCCATTCGGAAAACACATGTATCCAAAATACAAAACACATCGGATAATTGCAACCACTCAAATACACACCTGAAGGCACGTACTTGCAAAACCGAACACCAATTAGCCAACTACAAAAAGCCCTCAGCGTAGCCATTTCAAGAACTTTGCAAGCATGGATGGAGGGAGAGCAAGAGGAAGAGGAAGAGGTAGAGGAGGAGGAGGAAGAGGAGGAGAAGGCCGAAGAGGCCATGAACGGACCCATATTTCTGATGAAATAAGAGCAACTTTGGTGGACCATGTCATCAACCATGGCCTGACTATGAGGGAAGCTGGGCAGAGAGTCCACCCACATCTAAGCCGCTTCACAGTGGCATCTGTAATACGAACATTCCGACTAGAAAACAGGTCTGTCTTCACCTCTCTACCTTCTGCTCTACTCAGATGGTTTCATAGCACTGTTCTACAGTATATCACATTACCATATCAAGTGTACGGGGTGCTAATGCTCCTTTTGCAGCCAAAGTGGCTGATTCCTTATATTGAAGTACAGTGTTGTACAGTGGATGACACAGTATATACAGTAAAGTACTGTAAGAAAAATAAGCAAAGCGATGACAATATGTGGTTGTATTCCTCCAGAATGACCCGAAGACCTTCTGGGGGAGGACGGCAACGCCTGTTCACACAACAGCAGGAACTTGCCGTTGTGGACCTAGTGAGGGCAGACAATGCCATCCGTCTCCACCAGCTACGACGGAAAATACTTGCAGACAGGCGAGTGTTCAGCAACATAAACCATGTGAGCATCACCACCATCAGACGCATCTTGGGTAAACTCAGCATCACCATGAAGCAGCTCTACAGAGTCCCATTCGAGAGGAACAGTGACAGGGTACATATCTTTCTACGTAGCACTCATAATTCTTATTCTCATGTATATATCTCATGCACATATCTATCTTTCTTTCTACATAGCACTTTAATTCTTATTGTCTGCACTGAAGCACCGCAGCAATTTCCTAATGTTGTAAACCTCAACATCTGGCAATAAACCCATTCTGATTCTGATTCTGACTTCGAGCTGAATATGTACGGGTATGTGTAACTGTCCCTTACATTTACAATAGAGTATTGGTGAAGTCCAGTAGCAGCTGAATATGTACCATATCAGTACCACATGGATCTATTCTGAGAGCTACACAGGTACCTGTGTGATGGGGTGAGGGTGCCGTATGTGTAGCACTGTAGTACAGTGACATGTTCCCCTTTTTTTCAGAGAATCTCGGCCATGGATGGAGCTGCACAGCCTCATGAATACATTTTCATTGATGAAGCTGGATTCGACCTGAGCAAAACAAGACGACGGGGTCGTAATGTAATTGGCCAAAGGGCAATTGTGCACGTCCCAGGGCAGCGCGGGGGAAACATCACATTATGTGCCGCCATATGCCTTCGAGGGCTTCTGCACCATCATGCAATACTAGGTCCATACAATAGCCAACACATACTCACATTTCTAGATGCTCTCCATGATATAGTTGTACAGAACAGAGCAGATCAGCCCAGGTTTGTGGTGATATGGGATAATGTCAGTTTCCATCGGGCTGCTCTGGTCCAGGCCTGGTTCTCCAACCACAATCAATTTGAAGTGGTATACTTGCCCCCTTACTCACCATTTTTAAACCCTATTGAGGATTTTTTTAGGCTTGGAGATGACGTGTATATGACCGCCAACCACATGCCCGCATGCCTCTTCTGCAGGCAATGGAACAGGCCTGCGGCGACATTCAGGTGACAGCAATCCATGGATGGTTTCGACATGCAAGAGGATATTTTCCCCGGTGCCCAGCGGGAGAGGACACTGCTTGCGATGTTGATGAGGTCCTGTGGCCAGACCCCAACAGACGGCGGGATCCATGAGCCCACTTATGCACAATTGTCATGGTTTTTTGTGTTTACAGTATAGTGTTTTTTCTATTGCAGTATTATTGTGTTGTGGTTTTTTTTTTTTTTTGCTTTATCTGAATTCATGGTACTGCGATGTACACTATTGAGTAGGTCTATTTGCGTTTTTGGTTGTTTGGAAATGTGTCTCCTGTAAATGTGCCTTCTGAATACACAATGGAAATCAAGGACTGCAGTGTTTTATGTCAAGAAGACTAGTGTGCTCCCCCTGATCTGTAAGTGTTTGCATATGATGCAAGTATGTGTCATTTTGTCAACAGAGTTACATTTTGACAGAGGAATGTTAGGTTTTGACAGCAGAGTTTAGGTTTTGGGAGTGGAGTTTCATTTTGGCACAGATGTGTATGGTATATTTCCCAGTGTTGTGTCGTGTTTACTTGTGTTTAGAGTTTTGGCACAATGAGCGACGTTTTGCCAAATGTGTTCAAGCAACGGGCAAAAACTGTAATACCTCTGTAACTTTGCTCTGCTTCACTTCAGCAGCATTTGGTAATGTTCATATGCGGATTCATGGTTTTCTTCAGTTTGTGTTCTATTGCAGAATATTTTTAGCCAGGCCAGGAAACTCTCCTTCATGTTTTTCTGTGTTTTATCCTCAGTTACTTGGACACAAAGGCATTTGCTGTGATGCTTACACTTCTGATAAAGTCTCACAAGTGTCAGCTTTCTGTTTATAGATGTAAAAATATGGATAAGTGGTCAGAATTGTAACAATTTTGACTGAGGTAAAATTTCCCTGATTCAAATCGACTTAAATAGAAGAAATCAGAGACGATACCCAGCCCTAGTTTTCTGTGTTCTCTTGTATCTAGTCAAGTCTTCATCTCTGCATTAAGTATTTACTTGTTTATATACTTCATGTTTTATTTTGTTAATCTCGTGCTTCAGTTAAACTTCCTGTCTGTGATTGTGTCTGTTTATCCGTACCGCATCTCCACTTCCACAAGTTTTCCCTGTGTGTATTTATCTCCTCTTTGTTCCTTCTCAGGTATTCTGTTGTTTTCTACCGTGTGTTCTCAGTAAGTGGGATTCTGTTTTTTGTTTGTCTTCACTGGAGCTTTGTACTCTTGGACTGCTGTCAACCACGTGTAAATATGTCATGTTAAATCCTGCCTGCTTGTTTTGTAGAGTCTGCTTTTGGGTCCCTACAGCTGATAAATGCAGTTATTTGTTCCTATGAACTGTGAACATACACACAGGAGAAGACTAAAGAGAAGAATACACTGTGCTCACTGTTAGAGTGAAATTACATGTTATCTCAGGAAATAATTTTTTTTGGGGGGGTGACGGTTTTCTAAAGAAAAAATAATCTGTGTACGGAGATGATGCAGACACAAACCTGAAAACTCCAAACAGTCCAAACATATGAATATCAGTTATATGAGAGAATCTAAAGTGTGTTGTGTTGTTTTCCACAGGTGCAGAATGATGAAGATGACGGTACAGTGACCTTTGAAAACTCTCGAGACCCTTCTGCTTCTGTCAGACTCCACTGATCATTAACATCAACTCAGCAAAGAAACAAGGTGACTTCTGCTGAAGATCATCTCATCACATTTTATATGTGAAGAACACAGACTCACAAGATCATTTTAATATTTTCAATGTCCTTACACTCCACTTTTCATCCAGTAAGATGAGGATTTTATCATACAGTGTTTCCTGCCATGTTCACATAAACCTCCCGTGTCGAGCTACATACCGTCTCTCTCCCTCTGCTTTTACTCTTTTTGTCTCTCCATATGTTGTGTTTGTGAGAGAGAGACTGATCAGCTACATCTGTCTCAAATACCTAATCACAGCCATTTAAACACACTTTCATCCACTCAGTCATTTCTAGATTGTTGTGTTAGGTGTGTCTGTAGCATCACTCAGTCTCCATAGAAGAACCTTGACTTCTTTGCATTTCCTGTTTTCTCCTCTGACTAATCTTAAATTTCTTTAAATTTCCTCCTCCTGATCAAATACTCAGTTCTGGAATAACTGCCTGCTCTTCCTCCACCACTCACCAAACCCAGCAGCTGGAACCATTCACCCTCACCTGCATTTTCAAAGTCTTTGTCATAAAACTCTCAACCTGATTCCAGTGTTACAGCCTGCTTTAAAGTCCACTTCTTCTGTTTAACAATAATAATAATCAAAAAGCAAATGTAATTTCTAACCTGCATATAAATCTGAATGAAACAGTTTGATCTCACCTTCATCCAACATGAACATGTAGATGCATCATTTACCTGTCAGAGTCCGAATGACTGATAGTTCTTAAATCATCCGTCACTCTGCGTTATGTGATCTGTAACAACTTGTTTTTGTTATAACTCGTGAAAATATAACTGAAAGTATTTATGAAGCATTTTCTATCATGTGTGTACATTTGTGTGTGGACAGCTCACATTCCCATATGGAAAAGACATATATATATATAAATCTTATAAAGTTTGTATCTGTCTTGTGTGAAACTTGTATGAAAAGCATACAAGAGTGAAAACAGATATAAGATTGCTTGAAAAATCATATAAATGAAACGTGTATGTTTTGGATACTTACTAAAACAATATATGAAAGTAATGAGAAAGTGGCCACTTTCATGAGTAAATCATATAAGCTTTATATGATCCATTATATGAAGTAGGCCACATCTTATGCAAGTCTTTTATAAGTTTTCACTATTTCTTTTCCATATGGGTTGTGACAGCAATGTAACTGATGACAAGAGTTTAACTTCACTGTGTGCTTTATTGCCATTTTGCCCTCATTATTATGTTTTACTATAAAAGTATCACATGAAATACTTAACTGCCTGTTCTGTTTAAATACATTTACATTTTTATGAGCACACTGGTAGGATGCTCAGCTATAAAAGGCACATTACTGTGAAATAGTTTTAAAAGGTCAGTGGCAGTGACAGTCCAATCACTTTAACCTGTGAAACATCCACACCTCGATTAGTTATGACCAGATTTTAGCAAAAAGAATTTCCTGTTTCATGTTCAGCTGCTCAAAGTGGTGACTGCTGCAGTATCACTATGCTTCATTGTGGACGTAAAGACTTGAATTCCATCACAAACTAATTTGTGCTGCGAGAAACATGATCAAACACACTTTCTGCTTTTGCAGAATAAACTACATTTACAGAAGAGATGCGTTCATGCAAACATTTATTTCAGCTCTTAGTTTTCACACGTTTAACTTCCTCTATTCTCCTCTACTGGAGTCCTCCCTGTGACGTACTGAAATAACAAAAAACTTGCAAATTGCATCGAATAAACGTAGAATTTTACTATACTTTTACTATAAAAGTATCACATGAAATACTTAACTGCCTGTTCTGTTTAAATACATTTACATTTTTATGAGCACACTGGTAGGATGCTCAGCTATAAAAGGCACATTACTGTGAAATAGTTTTAAAAGGTCAGTGGCAGTGACAGTCCAATCACATTAACCTGTGAAACATCCACACCTCGATTAGTTATGACCAGATTTTAGCAAAAATAATTTCCTGTTTCATGTTCAGTTCATCAGACACGACCTATGCAGCTGTTTTTATGTCATCATGTATGTTTTTGGTTTTATCTACTGAAATTAGTGTAATTTTAGTAGTAAAAAGCTGCAAAGTTAACTGAACCTTGTCACCTTCACATTATAGTCAAATAATAATAATAATAACAATAATAATAATTAACACATGGTTGAAAAATTTTATTTCAACTTCCATTAATCATTGTAATGAATGCATTCTACCTGTACTTGAAACTGAGCTGATTTTGTGTGTAAATCCAAAAAGAAAAATGAGCAGCGTGCTGTAAACTATTAAACAAATATATTTGATTTTGCAAAAATCTGAATAGAATGTTTAGATGTTTGTGATGATTGATTTCATAGACCATTTATAATGAAGCAGTAAATAAAAGCAGAATGCAGAATACAAAGATCGCGTCTGATGTATTGAACATGAAACAGGAAGTTTTCAGCTTAGAATGAAACCAGCTCCAGATGTGTCACAGGTTCATCTAGCTGTAGTGAATGGCACGTTGCCATAGATGGCGCCATAGTTTAGTTGTGAGGATTTTTGTCTTTAAAGCATCCTAAGAAATTTTTTTTGTTTGTTTGTTTGTTTGTGCACAAAGTATTCTCAGTATTTACTTTAGTAGCAGTTCCTGAAAAGTTGAGTCCACAGCACATCTGTCTCACCCTCACCGGTTCATCTGGAACACCAGGAGCGGGCTGCTCTCCGCGGACATCATGAGGTCAGCTGACCGCAGCAGAGCAGAGCCAGGCAGCTGTTACACTAACGGGACCTGACATCTCCGAGAACACTGGAGATTTTTTTCAGACAGGCTCTATGTTGGCAAATCAACCGGATATTTAAAGATCACACCTCTTCACTCTGCGCCTAACAACTCTTCACAGTGTATTTAGTGACACAGAAACAGCAATAATACAAAGGTTTACTGTGAGGGAAGGTCCACGCCCTAAAGCGCATGTAACCAATCAGATGTTACGGTCTGTTCACTAGCTAAATTATTTCATGATTCAAGCACAGGAGCAATAAAATAATACATTAAACAGGACACTAGTTGAATATATTGATAAATAAATAAAAAATAATGACAGAGTTATCATTTGTTTGTGTATTTATTTTATTTTAATGCTGATGAGGCTACATTTGTTTGTGATGAGCTCTGATATTTATCTAAAACATATAAATGCACCCGTAATTAATGTAACTGTTGTGTTTTAACAAATCATACCGAGGCGTAATTCAGGAACAGAGCTTCATGTGAACATTACTCATAGTTTGAAATTAAGTTACTATAGTTTCACAAAAATCAAAAACCACTTGCAGTAAAACATCTCGAAACAACATTAACAGGCGTGTTGTGTTTAAGATGGTGGGAAGTCTAAAGACAGTCCAGTGAGAAACTCGTCAGTGTGTTAACCATTTGTGGTTCTGGTGTTTATCTGGTCATCATTACTGGCTCAACCCTCCAGAGCTCTGCTGCTGTTGTACCAACCGTCTCAACAAAACACTTCCCCTTCATTTCTCAGAAATAAATGACTTCATTGGTGCAATGAGGTGCCAAAAGGTCTCAGACCACTAATACATCTTATCTGTGTTTTTATCTAGCTGCTCCAAGTGGTGACTGCTGCAGTATCACTATGCTTCATTGTGGACGTAAAGACTTGAATTCCATCACAAACTAATTTGTGCTGCAAGAAACATGATCAAACACACTTTCTGCTTTTGCAGAATAAACTACATTTACAGAAGAGATGCGTTCATGAAAACATTTATTTCAGCTCTTAGTTTTCACACGTTTAACTTCCTCTATTCTCCTCTACTGGAGTCCTCCCTGTGACGTACTGAAATAACAAAAAACTTGCAAATTGCATCGAATAAACGTAGAATGTGGAAAAGCTTTTTCATATATTTGATGTTTAAACGTCACAGGCAAGTTAGAGATCTTCCGTACTGAGAACCAAATTCATCCAGCAAGTGTGTTGTTGATGTCACTATGAGGAAGTGAGCAGGAAGTCAGTGCTGTATTCATCTTTGTTACTGCCTCACTTGTGAACGTGAGAGCAAGAGTAGAGACTGAGAGAGACGGAGAAGCACGATGGCTGAGTTCAGATGGATTCAAATGTTTCTGTTCCTGATACTGACGCTTCAGTTTAAAGGTAAGAACACACAACACGTTATAAATGAATAACCTGATGTTACATCATTCATCCTCTAACTGAGGCAGCCATGTTTTGTTTGCAACTTTCTGTTGAACCTTTGAAACCAGGGGTGAGCTAATTCTCACACTAACTATGAACATCACAGTCATATCCATGTTACAGTTTATTTTCCAAATGTATTTCTCTTTTCCACAGCAGCAGTAACTGGACAACGCGGCCCCACATTCCTGATCAGACTTGGTGATGAGGTCACTTTGCCTTGTCAAAATGTGACAGTTGGTCAGCCTGAGTGTAGCAGAACTGACTGGATCTTCAGACGTTTGAATGTTGCTGACACAGTCAGGCTGATTCATCTTGGTTTGATTGAAGAAAAGCACAAAAATACATCAGACAGACTGAGTGTTACAGCAAACTGCTCTCTGGTCATAAAGAACATCACAGTTCATGATGCTGGTCACTACACTTGCAGACACTACACATCACAAGACCAACAACACTGTGGAAAATCCTGTTCTTCTCTGTCCGTCATCAACAGTGAGTATTTACATCATCCTTTCACATCAAAATGTCCTGTTAGAGAAACAAACTAAAATCTTACAGTAAGTATGACCACAGTGATGAAGTTAATTATCTTTATTGTTTGTTTTTCTCTCTCAACATGTCTCCATCTGTACGACTGAAGTGACTGAAGATGAGAACAATGGTACAGTCATCTTGTCCTGCTCTGTGTTGGAGTATGATCCATGTACACACACAGTACAGTGGATCTATGAGGGTGAAGAGAAATCCTCAGACATGCAGATATCACCACCAGGCTGCACTGCCACTGTGACATTTACAACATCTCACCTTAATCAGAAGTTTTTTGAGTCATTAAAGTGTAATGTGATGAATAAGTACAGTAAGAAAGTGCAGCTGTTTCCTTTCAGCCGTCAGTCCTCAGGTGGGACAACAGGTGAGAATATTAACTTTAATAACACAATAACACAAAATAGAAATATCACACCTGCGTTTGTCATGACTGTTGTAAAGGTAACAAAGTTTGTCCTACATGAACAAACTCTTCTTTTTAAATTTGTGTATTTGTTCAGATGGGGATAAATCATCAGATGGAGGTAATGGCAAAATATTTCTTTCTGTCCATCTCTTTGTGTTATCATTCATTTTTTACCTTGCTCAGTAACTCTCAGTGTGTTTCAGTCTCTTGTTACAAGTTGTTGTTTTCAGCTCATCATAACCACATTGAGCAGATTCATTAAATCTGTCTGTTATTGTTCCTCTATGTTTAGCAAACTCTTAATTGTTCATCATTCATCACATGGAAGAAAACTAAAGGAGTTTAACAAATGAAAAGAAATCAGCAGATATGCAGATATTACCTTCAGGCAGCGCTGCCACCGTGACCTTTACAACATCTCACCTTCATCTGCTTTTTTGAGTTATCACTGTGTAATGTGTGAGGTGTGACACATAGTGAGCATATTAACCTATTAAGCTTTTTCTAAAAGAACACCTTTTTAAAAAATCTGTATTTGTTCTGCTGGAGCTGTACAGCTGAAGGTGTACTAAATGTTTATATTAAGTGTTTATTTTTGTGAGAACAATTCCACACTTTGTAATGATATTTAAATATTGCAAATAGAAAGGTAAACACCCAAAAACATATACTCACCACAACCTATAACACTGTCTGTATTTATAATATGTGAAATCTTTGTTTTTTCTCCATAAAACAAAAATCTGAAACAAAACCTGAAGATTCAGATTTTCCATCATTGTTGAGATGCATCATTGTGTCTGTGGGATTAGCAGCGCTCTTAATATCTGCTGTTACAGTCAACATGTGGGCAAAGACTAAAGGTGAAAACATTCACAGAGTAAACTTTTATACCAGAGACGCGTTGATGAAGTTGAAATTTACTCTCTCTTTTTCTTTTAGTAAACAAACCGCAAAAGGAAAAAAGAACTGTGAGTATAAACACTGAATATTCAGATAATTGATCATGATTATGGTTTTTATGTTTTTGGATTCTGAAATCTTCTTTAATTGTAATTTATTGGATGCAACATAAAGATAATTTTAAAGAATTTCCACAAATTTACATTTAAACAACATTTAAATCTATTTGGAGTTTTTTGTTTCCAAGTGTTTTGTGTTTTGTGTCGGGGTGGGTTTCAGTAATCAATTTTCCAATTAAAATCGATTTTAGCTTGAATAACGTGATATCGATTCATTAAAATCCTAAATAACTTTTTAAATTTAAATGTATTTTGCCAGAAACACCAGAAGCTCAGGTTAAAACTTTAATTTCAACAACCACCACACAGCAAAAACAGTAAATGAGAGCAGATAATGGATTCCACACAAAGTGCGGACCTGAAACATCAGAATCAGCGAGCTGTCAGCTTTCTCACCCGACGCCACGTACACGGACACGTCGCCGGCTCACAGATTCTAATGCTACAGGTTTCATTACTTTCTGACCAAAATTCACTGAAAGAAGATACAAACTACGCTTCACATTTGATAAATATTGTTATTAATTCCCACCACGATAAAATCACACTTCCTACACAGCTCTCTCTCTCTCTCTCTCTCTCTCTCTCTCTCTCTCTCTCTCTCGCTCTCTCTCAGTGTTTCCCATCTCAAATCTCTGTTTTCTGCTTTATTCGTTTGCTTATTACGCACCAGCCTACCATTGTGTACAGTGCTGACGGCCGCTGTTTTGGTTGTTGTTGTTGTTGTTGGTTTTCTTTTCAAAAATGACCTCCAACAAGAAAGCCACATTTCTGGTGTTCGATACAGAAGAAATTTAAACTTTTTAAAATTCTGCCAAATTGCGAAATGCTTAGCTGTGTCCCTATTAATACCTCTGTAACTTTGCTCTGCTTCACTTCAGCAGCATTTGGTAATGTTCATATGCGGATTCATGGTTTTCTTCAGTTTGTGTTCTATTGCAGAATATTTTTAGCCAGGCCAGGAAACTCTCCTTCATGTTTTTCTGTGTTTTATCCTCAGTTACTTGGACACAAAGGCATTTGCTGTGATGCTTACACTTCTGATAAAGTCTCACAAGTGTCAGCTTTCTGTTTATAGATGTAAAAATATGGATAAGTGGTCAGAATTGTAACAATTTTGACTGAGGTAAAATTTCCCTGATTCAAATCGACTTAAATAGAAGAAATCAGAGACGATACCCAGCCCTAGTTTTCTGTGTTCTCTTGTATCTAGTCAAGTCTTCATCTCTGCATTAAGTATTTACTTGTTTATATACTTCATGTTTTATTTTGTTAATCTCGTGCTTCAGTTAAACTTCCTGTCTGTGATTGTGTCTGTTTATCCGTACCGCATCTCCACTTCCACAAGTTTTCCCTGTGTGTATTTATCTCCTCTTTGTTCCTTCTCAGGTATTCTGTTGTTTTCTACCGTGTGTTCTCAGTAAGTGGGATTCTGTTTTTTGTTTGTCTTCACTGGAGCTTTGTACTCTTGGACTGCTGTCAACCACGTGTGAATATGTCATGTTAAATCCTGCCTGCTTGTTTTGTAGAGTCTGCTTTTGGGTCCCTACAGCTATGAACTGTGAACATACACACAGGAGAAGACTAAAGAGAAGAATACACTGTGCTCACTGTTAGAGTGAAATTACATGTTATCTCAGGAAATAATTTTTTTTGGGGGGGTGACGGTTTTCTAAAGAAAAAATAATCTGTGTACGGAGATGATGCAGACACAAACCTGAAAACTCCAAACAGTCCAAACATATGAATATCAGTTATATGAGAGAATCTAAAGTGTGTTGTGTTGTTTTCCACAGGTGCAGAATGATGAAGATGACGGTACAGTGACCTTTGAAAACTCTCGAGACCCTTCTGCTTCTGTCAGACTCCACTGATCATTAACATCAACTCAGCAAAGAAACAAGGTGACTTCTGCTGAAGATCATCTCATCACATTTTATATGTGAAGAACACAGACTCACAAGATCATTTTAATATTTTCAATGTCCTTACACTCCACTTTTCATCCAGTAAGATGAGGATTTTATCATACAGTGTTTCCTGCCATGTTCACATAAACCTCCCGTGTCGAGCTACATACCGTCTCTCTCCCTCTGCTTTTACTCTTTTTGTCTCTCCATATGTTGTGTTTGTGAGAGAGAGACTGATCAGCTACATCTGTCTCAAATACCTAATCACAGCCATTTAAACACACTTTCATCCACTCAGTCATTTCTAGATTGTTGTGTTAGGTGTGTCTGTAGCATCACTCAGTCTCCATAGAAGAACCTTGACTTCTTTGCATTTCCTGTTTTCTCCTCTGACTAATCTTAAATTTCTTTAAATTTCCTCCTCCTGATCAAATACTCAGTTCTGGAATAACTGCCTGCTCTTCCTCCACCACTCACCAAACCCAGCAGCTGGAACCATTCACCCTCACCTGCATTTTCAAAGTCTTTGTCATAAAACTCTCAACCTGATTCCAGTGTTACAGCCTGCTTTAAAGTCCACTTCTTCTGTTTAACAATAATAATAATCAAAAAGCAAATGTAATTTCAAACCTGCATATAAATCTGAATGAAACAGTTTGATCTCAGCTTCATCCAACATGAACATGTAGATGCATCATTTACCTGTCAGAGTCCGAATGACTGATAGTTCTTAAATCATCCGTCACTCTGCGTTATGTGATCTGTAACAACTTGTTTTTGTTATAACTCATGAAAATATAACTGAAAGTATTTATGAAGCATTTTCTATCATGTGTGTACATTTGTGTGTGGACAGCTCACATTCCCATATGGAAAAGACATATATATATATAAATCTTATAAAGTTTGTATCTGTCTTGTGTGAAACTTGTATGAAAAGCATACAAGAGTGAAAACAGATATAAGATTGCTTGAAAAATCATATAAATGAAACGTGTATGTTTTGGATACTTACTAAAACAATATATGAAAGTAATGAGAAAGTGGCCACTTTCATGAGTAAATCATATAAGCTTTATATGATCCATTATATGAAGTAGGCCACATCTTATGCAAGTCTTTTATAAGTTTTCACTATTTCTTTTCCATATGGGTTGTGACAGCAATGTAACTGATGACAAGAGTTTAACTTCACTGTGTGCTTTATTGCCATTTTGCCCTCATTATTATGTTTTACTATAAAAGTATCACATGAAATACTTAACTGCCTGTTCTGTTTAAATACATTTACATTTTTATGAGCACACTGGTAGGATGCTCAGCTATAAAAGGCACATTACTGTGAAATAGTTTTAAAAGGTCAGTGGCAGTGACAGTCCAATCACATTAACCTGTGAAACATCCACACCTCGATTAGTTATGACCAGATTTTAGCAAAAAGAATTTCCTGTTTCATGTTCAGCTGCTCAAAGTGGTGACTGCTGCAGTATCACTATGCTTCATTGTGGACGTAAAGACTTGAATTCCATCACAAACTAATTTGTGCTGCGAGAAACATGATCAAACACACTTTCTGCTTTTGCAGAATAAACTACATTTACAGAAGAGATGCGTTCATGCAAACATTTATTTCAGCTCTTAGTTTTCACACGTTTAACTTCCTCTATTCTCCTCTACTGGAGTCCTCCCTGTGACGTACTGAAATAACAAAAAACTTGCAAATTGCATCGAATAAACGTAGAATTTTACTATACTTTTACTATAAAAGTATCACATGAAATACTTAACTGCCTGTTCTGTTTAAATACATTTACATTTTTATGATCACACTGGTAGGATGCTCAGCTATAAAAGGCACATTACTGTGAAATAGTTTTAAAAGGTCAGTGGCAGTGACAGTCCAATCACATTAACCTGTGAAACATCCACACCTCGATTAGTTATGACCAGATTTTAGCAAAAAGAATTTCCTGTTTCATGTTCAGTTCATCAGACACGACCTATGCAGCTGTTTTTATGTCATCATGTATGTTTTTGGTTTTATCTACTGAAATTAGTGTAATTTTAGTAGTAAAAAGCTGCAAAGTTAACTGAACCTTGTCACCTTCACATTATAGTCAAATAATAATAATAATAACAATAATAATAATTAACACATGGTTGAAAATTTTTATTTCAACTTCCATTAATCATTGTAATGAATGCATTCTACCTGTACTTGAAACTGAGCTGATTTTGTGTCTAAATCCAAAAAGAAAAATGAGCAGCGTGCTGTAAACTATTAAACAAATATATTTGATTTTGTAAAAATCTGAATAGAATGTTTAGATGTTTGTGATGATTGATTTCATAGACCATTTATAATGAAGCAGTAAATAAAAGCAGAATGCAGAATACAAAGATCACGTCTGATGTATTGAACATGAAACAGGAAGTTTTCAGCTTAGAATGAAACCAGCTCCAGATGTGTCACAGGTTCATCTAGCTGTAGTGAATGGCACTTTGCCATAGATGGCGCCATAGTTTAGTTGTGAGGATTTTTGTCTTTAAAGCATCCTAAGAAATGTTTTTTTGTTTGTTTGTTTGTTTGTGCACAAAGTATTCTCAGTATTTACTTTAGTAGCAGTTCCTGAAAAGTTGAGTCCACAGCACATCTGTCTCACCCTCACCGGTTCATCTGGAACACCAGGAGCGGGCTGCTCTCCGCGGACATCATGAGGTCAGCTGACCGCAGCAGAGCAGAGCCAGGCAGCTGTTACACTAACGGGACCTGACATCTCCGAGAACACTGGAGATTTTTTTCAGACAGGCTCTATGTTGGCAAATCAACCGGATATTTAAAGATCACACCTCTTCACTCTGCGCCTAACAACTCTTCACAGTGTATTTAGTGACACAGAAACAGCAATAATACAAAGGTTTACTGTGAGGGAAGGTCCACGCCCTAAAGCGCATGTAACCAATCAGATGTTACGGTCTGTTCACTAGCTAAATTATTTCATGATTCAAGCACAGGAGCAATAAAATAATACATTAAACAGGACACTAGTTGAATATATTGATAAATAAAAAAAAAATAATGACAGAGTTATCATTTGTTTGTGTATTTATTTTATTTTAATGCTGATGAGGCTACATTTGTTTGTGATGAGCTCTGATATTTATCTAAAACATATAAATGCACCCGTAATTAATGTAACTGTTGTGTTTTAACAAATCATACTGAGGCGTAATTCAGGAACAGAGCTTCATGTGAACATTACTCATAGTTTGAAATTAAGTTACTATAGTTTCACAAAAATCAAAAACCACTTGCAGTAAAACATCTCGAAACAACATTAACAGGCGTGCTGTGTTTAAGATGGTGGGAAGTCTAAAGACAGTCCAGTGAGAAACTCGTCAGTGTGTTAACCATTTGTGGTTCTGGTGTTTATCTGGTCATCATTACTGGCTCAACCCTCCAGAGCTCTGCTGCTGTTGTACCAACCGTCTCAACAAAACACTTCCCCTTCATTTCTCAGAAATAAATGACTTCATTGGTGCAATGAGGTGCCAAAAGGTCTCAGACCACTAATACATCTTATCTGTGTTTTTATCTAGCTGCTCCAAGTGGTGACTGCTGCAGTATCACTATGCTTCATTGTGGACGTAAAGACTTGAATTCCATCACAAACTAATTTGTGCTGCGAGAAACATGATCAAACACACTTTCTGCTTTTGCAGAATAAACTACATTTACAGAAGAGATGCGTTCATGAAAACATTTATTTCAGCTCTTAGTTTTCACACGTTTAACTTCCTCTATTCTCCTCTACTGGAGTCCTCCCTGTGACGTACTGAAATAACAAAAAACTTGCAAATTGCATCGAATAAATGTAGAATGTGGAAAAGCTTTTTCATATATTTGATGTTTAAACGTCACAGGCAAGTTAGAGATCTTCCGTACTGAGAACCAAATTCATCCAGCAAGTGTGTTGTTGATGTCACTATGAGGAAGTGAGCAGGAAGTCAGTGCTGTATTCATCTTTGTTACTGCCTCACTTGTGAACGTGAGAGCAAGAGTAGAGACTGAGAGAGACGGAGAAGCACGATGGCTGAGTTCAGATGGATTCAAATGTTTCTGTTCCTGATACTGACGCTTCAGTTTAAAGGTAAGAACACAGAGCACATTATAAATGAATAACCTGATGTTACATCATTCATCCTCTAACTGAGGCAGCCATGTTTTGTTTGCAACTTTCTGTTGAACCTTTGAAACCAGGGGTGAGCTAATTCTCACACTAACTATGAACATCACAGTCATATCCATGTTACAGTTTATTTTCCAAATGTATTTCTCTTTTCCACAGCAGCAGTGACTGGACAACATGGCCCCACATTCCTGATCAGACTTGGTGATGAGGTCACTTTGCCTTGTCAAAATGTGACAGTTGGTCAGCCTGAGTGTAACAGAACTGACTGGATCTTCAGACGTGTTGGTGACACAGTCAGGCTGATTCATCTTGGTTTGATTGAAGAAAAGCACAAAAATACATCAGACAGACTGAGTGTTACAGCAAACTGTTCTCTGGTCATAAAGAACATCACAGTTCATGATGCTGGTCACTACACCTGCAGACACTACACATCACAAGACCAACAACACTGTGGAAAATCCTGTTCTTCTTTGTCCATCATCGACAGTGAGTATTTACATCATCCTTTCACATCAAAATGTCCTGTTAGAGAAACAAACTAAAATCTTACAGTAAGTATGACCACAGTGATGAAGTTAATTATCTTTATTGTTTGTTTTTCTCTCTCAACATGTCTCCATCTGTACGACTGAAGTGACTGAAGATGAGAACAATGGTACAGTCATCTTGTCCTGCTCTGTGTTGGAGTATGATCCATGTACACACACAGTACAGTGGATCTATGAGGGTGAAAAGAAATCCTCAGACATGCAGATATCACCACCAGGCTGCACTGCCACTGTGACATTTACAACATCTCACCTTAATCAGAAGTTTTTTGAGTCATTAAAGTGTAATGTGACGAATAAGTACAGTAAGAAAGTGCAGCTGTTTCCTTTCAGCCGTCAGTCCTCAGGTGGGACAACAGGTGAGAATATTAACTTTAATAACACAATAACACAAAATAGAAATATCACACCTGTGTTTGTCATGACTGTTGTAAAGATAACAAAGTTTGTATTACGTGAACACACTCTTCTTTTTAAATTTGTGTATTTGTTCAGATGGGGATGAATCATCAGATGGAGGTAATGGCAAAATATTTCTTTCTGTCCATCTCTTTGTCTTATCATTCATTTTTTACCTTGCTCAGTAACTCTCAGTGTGTTTCAGTCTCTTGCTACAATTTGTTGCTTTCAGCTCATCATAACTGCACCAGTGACCACATTAACATTATCATTTGGTTTTACAGGTTCATCATTGCTGTATATTATTGTTCTTGCATGTTTAGTAGCACTCTTAATTATTGTAGCATTCGTCATATGGAAGAAAATGAAAGGTGCGAACATTTCCAGATTAAACATATCACCAACAACTGTTTAATAAAGTTTAGACTTCAGTGTGAAAATTAAATTTCTTTTCAGGGAAAAAAACACAAAGGGAAGACAATGCTGTTGGTTTAAACACTGAAGTAAGTAAAGATGGCAAATAGTTACTCTCAGAGTAACTATGATCTTTGTTCGATATATGATGATAACGATTTAATATAATTATTTAAAGGTGTCATTCTGTTGTGTCCACTGTGTAGGATGATCTTGAGGATGGTGTTAACTATGCTTCCATCAACTACACTAAGAAGGCCAACAGTAAGGCCAGTGCTCAGGTAAGTGTTTATGAGAGTGACATTATTCACAGCATGATGAGGTTTTGTGTTGGGTAAAATTTGTTGTGTCATTTTTCCTTTTAGGTCCACGATGATGAAGGTACCACTGTGACATACAGCACAGTGAAAGCTCCCTCAGCTTCTCTTGAAGTCTCCACTGATCCCAGCAACCTGTATTCCACCATCACCAAATAAGATACTGTATTTAAAGATTACATGTTTTAATACTGTTATTTGGATCTTATATTTAGAGTTATATCGTCTACTTCAACATTACATGGGTATACTGAAGGGTTTATAAAATAAATCTAGTTTATTTTACTGTCTATTTTGTTTATTTGTTGTTTATGGTTTTGGAAAATAAATAAATTAATGAATAATTAAATACATTGGATTACACGTGTGCTCTTTCCTGTGCTTTACTGGAATTTAGAACTATTGCAGTGCTGCTAATTTACTTTCTTGTAATTAATAGAGAAACAAAAGCAGAAACTTGTGTAAAAAAAGCCAGTGATAGTTAAAAGACTGTGTAAACTGAGCTTTTTATAGCATTTTCATGAACATTACCAGACCTCAGTAGCACGTTTGTCTTTTGACTTTTTCTGCCAAAGTTGTGTATGTTGAAGTTTAATTTTTAAAAAAGAGGAAACTACCAGACATCTGCTGCTATTTCCACATACACACAGTTTGAGCTGCTACCAAGAAATGACACCTCCCTCAGTAACACCCACACTTATCACATGTCATTATTTCATAAGGCAGTGGGTCAGCTTTTTTATTAATACTATATTGAGTACTAAACTTTTCAAATATAAGAAATCTTAATAATTAAACAACCTAAAAAGTCAGTGAAGTCAGCTGCGCTGGGTAACTGTGGAGTTGTTTCTCTATTACTGCGTGCTTTTGTTTTGTTTTTTTAACCACAAAAACACTTCCTGGTTTAGTGACAGAAACACTAAACATCAGTAAGAGAGATCAGCCTGCTTCATTTTATAGACAAGAAAATGTGTACTTGATACTGGCAGAGAGAGCAGTATAGTGAAATAAGACAACACAACGTGTGTGTCATTGTGGCAGTTTCTGTTCCTGACTGTAGGAGGAACCGAATACTCGTCACCCACTTGATTAGGTGGTGTAAATGTCTAGTCAGTCAATCAAGTGGCAGCACAGTCAAACCGAACATCAGAACGGGCAAGAAAGGAAATTTAAGTGAACATAGCCGCTCTGCCACCTGAGCCACAGGTCACCGTGCTCAAATTGTCTCCAGATCTTAATCCAATAGAGCATCTTTAGGATGTGGTAAAGGGGAGATTTACATCATAGAAGTGCAGCTGACAAATCTGCAGCAACTGTGTGATGCAGTCATGTCAATATTGACCAAAATCTCTGAGTGTCCACGGGTCAAGACACTGATATCTGTATTATCCAGCTCACCCTGCTGAAATAGCAGAGCCCAGAGTTTACTTCATCATCAAAGTTGATGGCGCCCACTTGAGTTGGATTTTGATCAAGCAATGTACCAACATGGTGCCCAAGACTGCTGAAAACTACAGTGCCATCTGCATATGTGAGTAGGGATTCAGCTACAAGGGCTGCACCTTCCACCACATAATGCACCGGTTCACATGTGTCACCAACCACAACTGGACCGGAGGGAAGTCCATCTACTGTTAAACACATTACTATTTTAGTTTGGGAAAGTTGGAATTTACCACATAACATTTTTTTATAGGAGTAACTATTCAAAGGTTCCTGCAACTTTCCAAACGCAGCTATTTTAGTTTAGTTTTAAAACTCTGGAGGACATGTCATTGTGATGCAGCACAAAAGTATTACATTTATTCTTAAGAAAAACTACATATGCAAAGCTGAGCTTAAACAAAATACATTTCTGTACTGCTACTCTATATCTCACCACAGAGTGGCGGCAGAGAGTCTTCAGAGATCGTGGAAAGAAATCAAAATAAAACAAAGTTTCTTCAGCTGTATTTTATGGATAATATGCTTTCCAGTAAATGAGCAGGATAACTCCAGCATTATGCATGTGTCCTTCTCATTTTACTGCAATGATAAAAGTACTGACTGTACTGTGTTTGTTTTCTTGGATAACAAGATTTGCAGTTTGTGGATTTTTAAGCTTACAATTCAGATGATGAAACTGAAACAACTAAACAAAGTGATAAAATTAGCATGTTTCATATCTGATATGTAAAACGCAACGTACTGTATAAATATCTTATCTTGTGAACTGGACAATATCAGAAGAGAGTATTTGTCTTTATAAATCCTTCATGAATGGGTTTATTGTTAACCATAACAAGAAGTTTGCTTTGCTTTATGTAACTGAAAACTTGGTGCTTGAATCAGATGTGACGCCATCATTTTTACAGTTTGAGAAAGTTACACACACACGCACAGGGATTCAGTCACAGTAATTAGTGTGTGTGTTGAGCATGAAGACATTGTAGCTGTGGGGGTCATTAATGCAGTTAAGGACAAAAGGCTGTCAAATAAAGTGATTCTGCTTCACTGACGCGTCCCTACAGGAAACATTCCAGACATGAAAAGTTCTGTCTGTACCAAAAGACTAACAGAAGATAAAACGAAGTAAAAGAAATATAAGTAGTGGGCAGTGGCGGTTTTTGATATGGGCGACATGGGCATTTGCCCAGGGCGGCATCATGGCATTGCAAAAAAAAGTTCCTCTCACCTACGCTGCCCCGACATCATGCCAGTGCATTTTAGGAATTGTACAGGCACCGAACGGTTTTCTTTTGCCCATTTGTGGGGAGTAAGGGCGCCCTTCATTAACGAGGTGCGCCTGTTGCTTGCTGCACAGGGAGGAGAGGGGCGGGGTGGCGGGGGTTCTCTGGCTGTTTGGAGTAGTGCCTAATAACCAAATAAAAATAAATAAATAAAAACAAACAAACAGGGCTGTCAATGTTAACTCCGTCATCATGATTAACACAATTAAATTTTTTTAATGCAATTAATCCATCTGGAGCACAGAATGACTCAAAATTCCTGAAATGTCAACGCATTTTGGGCAGTTTGTCCAAAGTTTGTCCATTCTGAGCTCCAGATGGGTTGATTGCATTAAAAATTTGAATCAGGTTAATCGTAATGATGCCGTTAAGGCATTAACGTTGAAAGCCCTACAACAAACACAAAAACTGAAAACATTGTGATATAGATTTATAATTTGCACCGATGTGTTTTCTAAATTTTATCACACACATATAACCTAAAAGTGAGCGTGAGGGCCATCGGAGCGTCTGCTTGCTGCTGCTGCTCACACATCGCCTGTCAAAAGGGGAGGGGGCGTGCTGCTTCCAAATAACGATTCATAATATTGTAAATCCAAGTCCATTATGTATTAATTATTTTCCTGGGTTGTGTGAAATCCCAGAAAAAAAAAACTCTATACAACCCGAATCTGTGCATTAAGGTGTAGGTCTATTTATGCTGTGGGGTTGGGTGTTGATAGTGGAGTGCAAAATTACTAATGGAAGATGGAGAAGAAAAGGTCAAATTTGCCATCAGGTCCTCAGTTTAGAAAAAAAAGAGAAAAGAAGAAGAGGAGAAATGAGCAAAAGATACACGTAAGCAGATGTGTCTTTGGATAATGGCAGGTTATGTATTCTGAAACAAGATAACATTTATAGGGATTCGGAAAACTTCTGTTTACCTTTGTTAGCTACTTGGCTATGATAGTAAACAGTAGACAGACAGTACACACTGATGTGGCTTATTGAATCTTTTGGACTGTTTTCAGCACAATATTAATTAGCCATTAATTGGAAGAGCTGTATTGTTGATTTGTCTGCTATTCTCAGTGTGTGACGAATTATAATGACAGTTTGTTAACCACTTGCATACTCTCTCTCTCTCTCTCTCTCTCTCTCTCTCTGTCTTTCACTATATATTTATATGGTTAAATTCAATTCAGTATGGTTCTGACAACAGTTTTCACAATAAAATATGTTAATGTAATCCTTAATATGTTTGATGTGTGTGAGTGTGTGTCCGGGGGGTGGGGGGAGTGTTCGCCTAGGACACCAAACAGGCTCGGACCGCCCCTGAGTATGGGTTAACTCATGAACCTCATAGACAAGTAGCTCGTTCTCTAAAACCTCTGAACACAATCTTATTTTTAAAAACACAGATTGCAAGCTATAGTCATTAACTTTGCCTTATTTTTGATGAAATATAATTGCAAAATTATTCTTTACTCCATTACTTTTAAATGTTAAATTCCCTAGCTTGACATATGGCAATGATTCCTATCCCCAAACCCACTGGCATCCCTGAATGAGAGTAATTACATCATCAAGCATATAAATGGACACATTTAGCTTTCTTTTTTTCTTACCCTTGTCAAGAATATGACCCAATTCAAGTATCCAATCACAACCCAGTGAAAATCTCCTGAGCCAATAGGATGCCTGGTGACACCCACCTGCATGCATAATAATAAGAAGCTATAAAATAACATAAGGGGGGTGAACCTGCAGAAGCTGCAGCTTGCTCAGTGTGCTTTGGAGATAACTTTGCCTCTCTGCAAACCTTCACCATGGTCGACGCCTTCTGTGCCACTTGGAAACTGATTGAAAGTGAGAATTTCGATGAGTATATGAAAGGACTTGGTAAGTAACAAACTTTCTTTTTTCTTTCTTTTTAAATACACAAATGCAATATTCTTTTGCACAAAAACGTTGTGATTAAAAATAGATGAAGGAGACTTGTAACCAAGGTATATTATCACCCCTGTCCTTTACTTAGGTGTTGGCTTTGCCACCAGGCAGGTTGGTAATGTGACCAAGCCGACTGTAATCATCAGCCAGGAGGGAGACAAGGTGGTGATCCGCACCCAGAGCACCTTCAAGAACACAGAGATCTCCTTCAAGCTGGGAGAGGAGTTTGATGAAACCACTGCTGATGACAGGAACTGCAAAGTGAGTTGACAATGAATGAATAAAAGAAAGATTTACAGCTTTTTGATTGTGGTCTGATTATCATTAAAAAAAATAAAATGTATTTCAAAGTACAAGAAAGCAAAATCCAAATTGTATGTTCACTGTGGTGATTAAATGCAAATTCAATCATTTTACACTCGTGTCAGTGGTTGGGTTCAACTTTTACCTGGACTTTAAATTAAATATTTCTTCAAATCATTTATAAATTGCATTATTTCTCCACTTCTCATGCAAAATGCATTCCCTTCTTTTCGTCTTTTCAGTCCACAGTGACTCTGGAGGGAGACAAGCTGGTCCACGTCCAGAAGTGGGACGGCAAAGAGACCAAGTTTGTCAGAGAAATCAAGGACGACAAGATGGTCATGGTAAGACAACCTTAATCTATATATATATATATGAACATTTGCTGTATATAGACTTTCTATACATTTTGGGAGCACTTTTGGAGACAGACAAACAACATGGTTTTTTTTATAATGCAATTCCTTGAATTAAATGATTGTCAGTTGCTTTCTGAGCCTAATAAGCTTTGTAACAACATAAAATTGATTTTGATGATTTTATGCAGTAGATGAGGTCCAGTAGATCAGTCCAACCAAGACTGATTTACAATTGGTCTGGAATTTTCCTATAACAATTATATGATGATTTGCTGATTTAGCAAATGAGGATTCTTTTATATATATTTAATTAAGTAAACTTGAGAATCATACTTTCTGTCCTCTCTCCTGTGCAGAATCTGACCTTCGAAGACATCCACGCAGTGCGCACCTATGAGAAGGCATGAGTGCTCTGAGTGACAGCCTCCCAAAACTGTCCAAGAAGTGATGGGTTTATAAATATTGTTGACTGTATGCTTCTCTTTGCACTTCATCCTCCTCCATATGTAAAAGCAAGCTGCAAGCTGCACAAATTTTGTAAGTTTTTTTATATGAATACATTTCTGTCATGATGGATGGATCATCTTTGCAACCCTGTGCGGAAATACAAAATAAAAAAGGGAAAAAAAAGAATTTATTATTTGCCTCTTGCTTGATGTAGTGATATGGTGTTAAACTGAACAGCTGAACAGAATCTAAGAGACAGGCGAAGGGAAAGCATAACGTACACAAGATAATTGACTATCAAATTAAAACAGGAAGTGACTAACAAAGAAACCACGACTAAGACATACAAACTCGACAAAACAAACAGGGAGACCAAACATCCCCCGAGACCAGACACGACTGGAGAGGCAGAAAGGGAACTAACATGCTCAAACAAGAAACAAAGAACTAGAAATATAGATAACCAAACCTCAGAGGCACTAGAAATACAAAACTCTAGACAAATAATATGAAGCTTGAACAAACTTATTCCTTAAATTAAAAACCATGAATCATTAGTCCACAGCAAAAACTCAAAACACTGGATCGAAGACCCAGGACCATGATAACCTTAATCTCTCAGACAACTTTGCTCCATGCTTTAGATGTGATCACATATTTGATTCACTTAGCTCTCGTGGTTTTAATTACCGAGTACTTTTAGGTATTGAAGAGCAGTCAGTCTTTCCAGCAATTGTTCTTCTCCTCCTGCTATGAATCAGCAAATCAAGGTAATCAGTGTTCACTGAAATACTTTAAAATAAAGAAATAGTCTCTGTTTAATCTGTTCACAGGAACATCTCTATGCAGAGCAAAGAGAGAGAGAGAGAGAGAGAGAGAGAGAGAGAGCTAATTCTAGTGGTAAAAGCATTTCTATGAAAGAAATCAGTATTTCTATCATAATGTATTAGATCGGTTTACGACTGTGATTAAACCCCACCTGGTGCATCAGGAAATAACGTCTGAAAGCAAACTGTACCTTCAGCAGGAAACGCAGCCACAGTTAGAGATTATTCATAGATACATCCCTGATGGGACTTGATAGAGACAAAAAAAAGTATGCAAAACAGATATCACTTAGGGGAAATGTGAAGAAGTGCTGTGTGGTTACTTTGGAATAACTGACCTTTAAATCCAAAAAAGCCATATCATGTAACTCACAATGCTGGGAGTAAATCATACAAGTATAACTAGATTTTATTTATTTATATTAATTATGTGAGGTTAATGTTTATTCAATTACACTGATTCAGTGAATTGTTTGAATGATTTAAAGTAGCTACAGGTCAGAAAAAAAGAAAAAGCTTGATAGTACAGATTATACTTTATAGATGAAAGGCATCACTGCAAACATGCAGAGACAAGTGGGGTTTTAATTATTCTAAAAAAATAGCTGTTTGATGACCTTTCATATTATATGTTTGTACGTGGCTCTAACATCAAATAGGACTTGAATCTAACTCAGACCAATTTGTCTTGCCCATTTTTTCTGCGTCTGTTGTTGACTGAGTAGAATACTGGTGTCTGCATACAATGTGCAGATGGGCCCTAAAAATTGGTAGTCATGTGTATGCTTTAGACAGCCCTTCGTGGTGGGGACAGTGGGTCCTGGCTTTGGGTAAGGTGATGTTCCAAAGTGTTGTCATTGTGGACCCCAAACCTACTTTTCCCCACCCTGTAGTTGAGTGTGGGGGATAAGGGTCCTTACTGGGCCAGTTGTTGGCTTTTTTCTTCTACAGATAGTCCTCTACCTCCTAGTCTTATTTATTCTAGTACTGGTGCAGCAGTTTGCGATTCAATGCACTTTTTATTTGTACACGTGCTCAATCCTTCTATTATATTTCTATTATATACTCTCTCCTATTTTATACCCCCCCCCCCCCCCACACACACACACACACCCTCTCTATTTAATCTTTCATTCTCTTCTCTGCTGCCTATAAGCTTTGACATTCTTATATTACACATGTAGTTTATTAATAGACAGCATAATGGAAATCAATAAATGAACAAATAGTAGAAAAAGGAAGTCGATAGTGATTAATACTAGAAGAATCTAACTCGTTAAATAAGGCCAAAGCAGCAAAATCACATCATAAAATAAGAAAATTGCATTGGAAAATCTAATTAGATGCACTGTTCTCTAGATTCAGGCTATACGAACCATAAAAAAAGAATTAGTCTACATCCTGCAGGGGTTAGACAGGCTATTATAGATATTACTTTAGCTATTGTTGCAAGGTCAGTTTTATGAGTTTTTGTATAATTAGCCCAAATATTTAATATTTTATACGCTCTTCATCTTTTTAGAAAATGCAGGGGCGGATCTAGAAGGGTGGCAAGTGCCACCCTAAAATGATCCCTTGCCACCCCAAGTGCCACCCCAGTTTTGCATATGACAGTGTTGTTTATTAAAATAAGATAGCATTAACAGTATGAGCGTAGTTACAGTCAACAGTGAATATAAATGCTAAAACTGAATATATTGCATAGTATCCCCCCACCACCACCACCATTAACAAATGGTTCAGCCCATAGCAGCACCGGATTTTTTCTTGTTTTCAGTAGCAAGCGATGCTTATGATTGTGCCAGAGCACATTTTGAACAACACCATGGGAATTTTGGATTTTACACACGTGGGTGGATGTTACACTCTGGAAATGGAATGAAGGTGAGTTTTCTGAACCCTCTGTGGTCCACCAACACGCTGCACCTCTAAATCACATGACTATTTTAAGCTGACATAGCAACAAGCTGCAGCCACTCTGAGTCTCTATTTCAGCCCACATTGAAAGTTCGGACTTCAAAGTTTTTAAATTTTAATTACAGGCCAGTATATCCAGAGTTATGATAATATATATAAGCCATGCTTTTTTCTAAATACTGGCGTCACATTTTTGTGTGTGTGTGTGTTTTAAGCCTTTTGTAAGGACAGCGCGAAAACAGTAAAGAAAGGAAAAAAAGCCACCTCTTTCCTATCGGTGGAAAAATGTACCATGTCGACCAATTAAAAAAAAGTCAACACGTGGGATTTGGTTGTTTAGGAAGAGGGAAAAGTTTTAGGAGTGACGGTAACGGCAGCAAGACAGAGCAAGCGAGTGAGAGAGAGAGAGAGAGAGAGTTTTTAGATGTGGGAGATTTGTGACATTTAGTGTGGAGTGTATACTTAGTGTGTTGTGTTGTCTTGTGTAGTTGTTCTGTTGTGTAGTCGTTGTTTTGTTTTGTGTGTCACTGAGGGCACTAATGAATGTCACAAAGGCACATTTGCAATGTAAACACTGTCACTAAGTAGAAAACCAGCGGAGTGATACACCTCCTGCTGTCAGGCCTGTAGGTTTATCCCTGTGCTGTTCTCCTCTGTCTTTTGGTGAACAAACTTTTTTTTTTTACTGGCACACATCATTTGTGGGGCATCTTATTGCAACACCTGATTGTTCTCTCACTTTAGTTTTAGTAATGTTTTTAAATGGTTGTACAAAATGGGAAAAAACGGCAGGTGTATTGGCTGCATTTTTAGATAAATAGTTGTATATGTTTACAAAATGTACAATTTATATTTGCATTTCAAGTTATAAAAATTGACTCAACATGTCTGTGTTTTTTTACAGTAAAAAAAATACTACTAGGATTTTAAGTTCTCTGTGTGATTTCAGATCAGTAATACTAATGCAGTATGTCAGTGAAAAAACAAAACAACTAAATTCAGTTGAGCTGAAAAGAATGATACCAAACAAGGCAAGGGGGAAAAATAAAATGAAACAATTTGAGGGTGAAATACAAACGTAAACTCAAAAGGAGTCAAAAGTGGCCGGTTGTATTTCAGACCTCAGAGGGTTAATCCAACAAATCATGAAAAATTAGGTTTCAATTTTTGTTCAAGACAGTGCAGATTTCTGACATTTTGTGTAATTTAAGCATGTAACAATGATTTTTTTCTAACAAAAAGCAGTGGGAAACTTAATTTAGACTTGTGTTTGTAAATGAACCGTCCCATGTTGTGTAGCTTTCTGGATTTTATATTTATTGGGCTACATATTTAATATACAGGCTATACAGTACATAAGATCAAAACTCACATGTTTTGTGTAACTAAAGTGTATAATTATGTGAGCTACAGACAATAATTAAGTTATAGACTATATTTATATGAAAAACGTGTATACTTACTGCATTTGAATTATTTTAACCACATGTAACCACCTGCATAGGTGTTTGAAAAAAAAAAGGCTTTGATTTTGCCACCCCATTTGATGTCTTTGCCACCCTCATGCCACCCTAAGAAAATTTCTCTAGATTCGCCCCTGAGTAAATGTACTTACATAACTATACAAGCACAAATCCTCCAGGAACTTGACTTTCATTTTCATAAGTTCCTTCCCCTGCGTCTTAAAACACGGAAGTCACGTGACCATTCAGTCGCTTTGCTTCCTGTTTACTTCGGGATAGGGGCAGTAACATCTGACAGCTAGCTTGTGTATATAAGCTATGTGTTTCCCGGTGCCGTCGGTTTTAACGCTCTGAAGATGTCGCGTTTGTGTTTTCTGCTGCTGTGTTACAGCGCGGCTCCGCTTACTGCGGCACCGACTGGAAGACGTTACCTGGCGAGCACAGGTGAGCGAGAGCCCCGAAAACCTCCACCGTTAGCGACTTTGCACTATTTATATCTTGTGTTACTCTCCAGGGACTCAAAAACTTATAGTCCTCTGAACTGTGCAACGCACAGCTTTTTTCTCTCTGATAGAATTCATGCAACAAAATAGAAAACATGAAATATAAAGGTGGGAATTTTCTTATCTTTCATTTAGACACAAGACATGGTGGGTTTGAATTTAGGGTGAATATTTGCAGTTAAAGTTATATATTATATATATTTGGTGAAAACTTTACAATTGAAGACTGCTATTAAGTTAATATACAGTATATATAAGCCTTGTAACTATGACCTCAGATACATTGAGCTCACAAATCAAAATAAAATAGTCACTGACGCTGACAGGGAAAGAAATGCTAGTCTGTAATTCTAGTATTGGATGGGCTTATTATTCTTCTCAATTAAATCAAGTGGTTTAAATTATTTTTTGCATTTACATTTTCATAAAAAAATAAAATAAAATAACTTTAAAAATCAAACAGATTTTTAATTTGGTTCCATTCTAATTTCTGTTTTTGTCATTCACAATCACTTCATCTGTCCAGGGAGGTTTTGGCACATCACAGACCTCCACCTGGACCCCTCCTACCACCTGACCCCAGACCCCAAGAAGGTTTGTTATTCCTCCAAAGGAGTTCCTGCCACCAATCCCGGCCTGTATGGAGACTTCCTGTGCGACTCACCTTTCCGCCTCATTGAGTCCGCCTTCACTAACATGGCATCGCTCACACAGCCAGAGGACTTCATCATTTGGACTGGGTTGGTACTCTGATGAGGGAGAGAGAGTCTTTATTTTAGCTTTAAAAGGCTTTGCTGTGTTGCCTTCATGCAAATTGTGGGTTAACACAGATTCTTTTTTTTCAGACTTGTGATTTACAGATTATAGAAACCATAGAAGTGTTTTTGGATTGGTTTCACATCCCCATCCTACAGTGCAGCAACAGTCATGTACTTCTGTGTGAAAGTATGTGATCTGTACTTTTTGGGCTAAAAGATTGAGGATGTTTGTTAGAAGAATTTTTTTACTGTTATATTAGTAATAGTAAAAACAGAGACGTTCGAGGTAGATCACAATTTTATATGGCCCATATTTTCTTTCTCAGATGTTGTAACAGCTCGTGTATATAGTGCCATTACCAATTCAAGATTTCAGTTCATCCCATATCTTGATTCATTTTCAAATAGTTGCAAAACTAAAGACATTTTTAGCTTCAGCTGTTCTTGACACATAAAATTAAGACTGATTATAACATTTTACTACTTAACATTACCGTAAGTTTAGTTCAGAGTATCTAAGAGTATGAAGACAACAGTACTCTCTTTATGGAAACTCAGACTCAGGGAAAAATATATTTGATCATATTTATATAGAAATCTTTCTATAATTGTAAAATGTGAATTTTAGAGCGTTACTGCAGTCTGTTTATTCATCAAAATCACCCAGTGTATCAACCTTGATATATTCAGTTTGCAGCGTGCTCGCAGATACTGAGTTTCATGTAATTATACATTTAAAACACTCCGCTTGTGAACAATCTCTTTTAAAGCCACAGCTTTGGAAACCCCAACAAAAAGTGGTGGTGGTGTCATGTTAGAACTACATGTTCTTAACAGTAAGTTAGTCTTCACCTCTTATATAGTTAGGAGCTCGAGGCTACAGGAACCATTTCCAGTTTAACCACTAGTTCCAGTCAACACAGTCGATTATCAGTCCTGTTCCTCAAACCTGAGATGTTTTTATGACACATTGCAAAACAGTGACAAATTTGTGACAGTAAACCCTTTTGCACAACTCAGCCATGCTCAGGGATTTTCCTGTCCCAAATATATATAGAAATTAGTTAAAACGAATCAGAACTATTAAATAGGATTGATAATAGTATTGATATCATTAAAATCATATCGGTTGTTCATATCAGTTACATGAACCTGTAGCAAGAACTACCTTGCTACAGGTGTTCGAGGCTAAGTTTGATAAACATTCTGCCGAGATCTGTTTGTCCTTTTTTTTCTCTAAAGTCACATCATGCTAAGTTGTACACCATCAGAATTAATAGAGATTTTAATGTTTAAGTTTATTTTTTTAATCTTCTTTGACTTGTCACCAGTACCTAGTAGTGGTTTGGAGAGTTAAAGAGGTGACATCATTATGTTTGTGATTAGTTCAGAATTTCCATTGTCAAAAGTTTTTCTGTAAGAAATACACCAACCATAGATGCCTTCATGCGACTCAACAGGAAAAGTATCACTTCCTGAGATGTTATCTGGCTCACATCTCATTAGAAAAACCCACAATTTGTTTTCCTTTTGTGGGTTTTTTTGTGAGCACCACATGGGCCTCATCCATCACGTGATCAGAATAGAGTGCTGTGAAAAGTGTTTGCCCTCTTCCTGATTTTATTTTTGGCACATTTGTCACATTAGACACAAATAACCTGAGTAAACACAAAATGCAGTTTTTTAAATGATGATTTCATTAATTAAGGGAAACAAAGATGACCTAATAACTGGTTATGCCTTTACTGCAAGAACTGCAGTCAGATGTTTGTCATAAGTGGCAATAAGCCTTTCACATCACAGAGGAGGAATTTTGGCCCTCCCCGCTTTGCAGAATTGTTTTAATTCAGGTATATTGGAGCAAAAAAAAAAAAAAAAAAAGGTATATTGGAGCGTTTCCGGGTGTGAAAACAGAAACATGGCAATTACTTTTTAATAGATGTTTAATGAAGTTTGATTGTCACTTGAGCTAAAATGCTGAATCTTACAATTTTATTTTCTCATGAATAAATAAATAAGTGCAATTATTTCAGAGTGCCTACTGAAATAGTACTGAATAAAATCATGCAATCCCAGTCAAGCACTGAAGCTCCAGGTCTGAGAGATGAGCAGAAGTTATCTACTCACTGTGAAAAGTAGCATTAAAGGGAGCTCTGCATGCTTTATAAGAGGTTAAAATAATTAGAGTGAACCAATGTTCACTACACTGCGATAGTGACACAGGATAAGTAAGCGTAGTTGTAAGCGTCAGTGTCAGCAGAATTGCACTCATGCACCTTTTTAATAATCTGCAGCTAATCAGCTAAGCCAGGAATTCATAGGCTTATTAAACGTGCTTAAGAGAACGGCTTGGCACTTAAAACTTAAAAAGACTCCCTGGGGTGGAGGATTAAGTTACTGTGCAAGCAGATTTGTGCTTTATGCTGTTGTTATTGGGCTTTGCAGCACAAGTTTGCCATTTCACTTAATGGGGAATCCATTGTACAGAGGAATTTACAACATGTTTGCAATATTGGACAAGCCAAGCATGCTTGGAACATATTCCAATGTTATGTAGAGGGAATTTAGTCCTGTTAGGAAGTTGGTGGGTTTTCCAGATTTCTGCTGAAGAAATGATGACTGAGCTGCTCCCAGTGACTTTAACTCACTGCAGTTACTGTTCTCACATTTTAATCTTCATTACTGAAGCATTTTATTGTAATAAGCCAAAACAACACAAGCCATGTTGTTTTTTAATAACAGACAAATACTGAATTGTTTTCTCCACCTTAATTTTTCCTTTTTGAGGAGTTCTAATATCATAGTTTTGTCACTGCTGTCAGGAAAACTGTACGATTAGAAATAGATAACGTCAGTAGACAGTAGATTAAGACTAAATCAGTAGGAAATCAATGACCTGATCTCATTTTAAATATTCTGCTATCATGACTGATCATTCAGTTGCTCTGTATTTTTTTTAAGTAGCATTTTAAAAAAAGTTAAAAAGCAAAGGTTGATCACCATTCATTCAGATAATTTAAGCAACCAAATGTTGGGATCACCATGTGTCTAGATGTCTTATTTTACTTTGTCTGCATTTCACTGCAAATAAAGTGAAATAACTGGATTTTATTTTCCCCTTTCAGTGACAGCCCACCTCACGTCCCTCCAGATGAGCTCTCTACAGACATAGTCATCCAGGTCATCAGTAACATGACCCAGACCATCAGACAGCACTTCCCCAACCTGACAGTCTACCCTGCAGTTGGAAATCATGACTACTGGCCTCAGGTGACTTTATACAAGTAGACAGCAAGCAGTATCTCAAGCTTTACACGGAGAGCAGTGATGATTTTTGCTCCACTAATGTTCGTCTGATGCATCAGGTTCTGGGGATAAAATGAAAGTGTAACTTAAAAATGAGTTGCTGTATGAAGCATTTTAGTTTATGCTCCCATTTTTTTTGCAGAAGTAAATGAGGGAAGTTTTCTTATACAGACTATGAGCATGCTTTAACTCATTTATGTGGTTGGGTAACATCCATCAGTATTTTCAGTTTTCAAGGGTTTATTTTACAATAAGGCTCCATTTAATTTAACAGAAACACTGTGGTACAAGAATTACATGCATATAGCCCCAGTAATAACAGTGGGTGATACCAGCTGACGTATATGTGAGATGTCAGGTTGCATTTCACATTTTTAATAACCTACTTTTGGAATAACAATGTATCATTGCTCATCATTGTTCTTAGGACCAGATGCCAACCTCCACTAATGCCATCTACAAAGCTGCTGCCCAGTTCTGGAAACTCTGGCTGCATGATGACGCTCTGCTAACACTCTCACAAGGTACATCAGTCACCACATGTCAGACCAACAAATTCAAAACTTTTCTCTGCATTTTAAAGCTTCAACTCTTACTGCTGTACATTTAATGTAGCCTGACTTCTAAATGGGTAGGTACAGGGTATATATCAGCCCAAACTTCTGAGAACTGTAAAGTTCCCACATGAAGAAATGAGGAAGTTAGAAAACCACTGACCTTTGGCATGTGCTGATGAATACCCTTTGATCCAGCAAGTGTTGCAATTCAGGAAGTTAATGTAAAGTGCAACACGGTGTATGTAAAGGTTTGATGATGAATCAGTCAAGCTTTTTTGGGTAATTGCTCAGAAAATGTGAATGTAGTGGACTTCTCTCAAGCAAACCTTTGTTTGATTTGTGAAACAATCTGTGCAGTGAGCATGTGCAGTTGATTCTGTAAAACTGGAATAAAGCCATGCATAAAGCATGTTTTTCAAAAGCTCAGTGTGTGGCATGACGTTAGGTGTAGCCTTCATTTTGTTCCTTGTTCTGTTTTTGCAGGTGGTTTCTATTCACAGCTTGCTAAGCCTGGTTTGCGGGTTGTTAGTCTCAATACGATCCTTTACTATAGTCCCAATAATGTCACACAGAACATGACAGACCCTGCGGGGCAGTTTGAGTGGCTGGAAAAAACTTTGGAGAAAGCTGCTGAGAATCGCGAAAAGGTTTACAAGTTTCTACTGCAAACATTTTTTTGTCATATTAATCACCATAGTGATCATCATATTGATCTATATGAAAGATGCCGGATGGTTAAATATATCTGTGGTTAAATATGCCTTACTTTTCTCTGTAGGTGTACATCATAGGCCATGTGCCAGTCGGGTTCCTGCCCTTTGCCAGAAACATCACAGCTATAAGAGAGAACTATAACGAGAGGCTGGTCACCATCTTTAGGAAGTACAGTCATGTGATTGCAGGACATTTCTACGGACACACTCACAGAGACAGCATCATGGTGCTGCTGGACAAACAAGGTGTGAGAAAATATCAATCAGTTTCTTTAATAATGGAGTTTAATATGTTTCTTCCAAGTGCGGTATCACCTTTTTGTTTTTAAGCACTTGTCATTTTTAAAAATGTATCGCAAACCAGTTGTGAGCAAGCAAACTTCCTCTCTAGATAAAACGTGAAAAGACAGACAATCTGCTAACTTCCTTAATTAAGGAAAGGAATCACCGAAATTTTCTTATTTTGTTTTTCTCTTTTCTCTTTTTCTGTAGGTCAACCTGTGAATTCTCTATTTGTGTCACCGGCTGTTACACCGATCAAAAATCTTGCGGAGCTCTACTCCAATAACCCATCTTTCCGCATGTACTTGTACAACAACAAGGATTACACTATGCTGGTAAGGAGCTCTGGTCCTACTATCTGCTCATAACTCAATATCTTATTATTGTTCAGATTAAGCAAATGCCTTGGTTTTTAAAATGGTTTAAATATAAAACGAGCAAAGACGTATGCAAACATCTTTATGTGATAAAAGATTGTTGTGCACATTATTACAAAATCATGGCAGTTAGTCACCCATGAAAGTGTGGTTTAGTGATGTTTAGTAATGATGGATGTGGTAAAACTTATAGAAGGGTTGGGCCACCATCAGTTTAACTGCCAGAAATGCTGCTGATATATATTCAATAAATATACATTATTTGCAGACCAACCAAGGTTCATCTTGGACCTTAGACTTTTTTTTATTGGCGTTCTAGTCATTAAATAAATGTGCAAAGACGTTTGGAGGTTTTAAAACAAAGAACAGGAAAAGGCCGTCAGCAGTCAGAAAAAACAAAGTATTCTGTCACTGCATATTGTAGCAATAACATTTCCCATTCATATAATTAAAAAAAGTCATAGTGTAAACCACAGGTGTCGAACTCCAGGCCTCGAGGGCCGGTGTCCTGCATGTTTTAGATGTGTCCTTGATCCAACACAGCTGATTTAAATGGCTAAATTATCACCTCAACATGTCTTGAAGTTCTCCAGAAGCCTGTTAATGAACTAATAATTTGATTCAGGTGTGTTGAAACATGGTGATATCTAAAACCTGCGGGACACCGGCCCTCGAGGCCTGGAGTTCGACACCCCTGGTGTAAACCATTAAAGGCAAAAAACAAAAATGTCCATCTGATATTCTGGAAACCATCAACTGAACACCTAAAGGCAGCGGTAACAATCATAAAATCATTTGTTACATGAGCAATACATCTCTTAAACTAACAGATTGGCTGTGACAGGTTGGACAGATCAGTGGTACAGTTGGGAAAAGGACTTGCTATTTTGGGGACCAGTGAAATCCCGGGGAGTTTCACAATTAAAGCATAAAAACTTAAAAGGAAAGAGTGTAGGAATGCAAAAGAAAGCTGAAAACTGTTCAAGCTGGAAAGCAGATGACAAATGTAGGTCAAACTACAAAAGTCCCGCGCTCCAACACCTACTCTAACTTTTATCTCATTGCTCAAAAACAGAAGCCGAAGTCCTTCTTAATGATTTATCACGGTGTCAATCAGCACACAAAAAACTGTTTGTGGCATTCAAAAAGACTCAAAGACTTTTTTCTTTCTTCTCTTTCGCTCCCTTTTTTGGTGCCTTTCTCTTTCTCTCTGAAGGATATCTGGCAGTACTATTTGAATCTGACGGAAGCCAATGAGAAACAAAGATCAGACTGGACGCTTGAATATATCATGACTGAGGCTTTTGGACTGACTGACCTGCAGCCGCAAAGTTTACTCCAGCTGGGCCTGAGTTTTATGCTGCCGCAGACAAAAAGCTTTGATAAGTATTTTAACCACTTCATGGTCAGCTACAACGACAGCATCATCTGTGATGGAATATGTAAGGTCAGCCAGGTGTGTTCTGTGCTCTTTCTGGACCAGCTGTCCTACTCCAGATGTGTAACGGGAGATGAACGGACATCCACATGAAGGGTCTTTGAGTGATTTTTCTCAGGAGCCAATAAGACTTCAGTGTTTTTATGATTTCAGACATATTATATTTAAAAAAAAAAAAAGGGGGAAATTCAGTGCACTGATTAAAGTCATAGTATAGCATATTTTAAATGATTTATCAATATTGAATTTTGATAATAGTATTCTGAAGTATTACATTTTGCAAACTAGATGAATGAAGTCAGAAAAAGGGAAGCACCATATAATGCCTATGCTGCTTAACATATATTTATATATTTCCCTAAAGAAATGCAGGGATAACTTTTTTTTAGGGATATTTTTTTCACCTATTTAATTGTATAAATCTGCAAACATATGCAGATGGGGTCAGGACCAAAAGGTGATAGTAGATAAATGACTGACAATACAGAAAATACAGTCATTCATACATAATGATGATACTGAATTGCTGGTGTCTCATGTCTGTAGTCTCTAAGAACAAAAAAAACCCTCAAACTCGTCTGTGTGTTTATTCTGAGAGGGTGGAGGACGTTAATTGTAGCTCCTAGCTCCATCATGCAAGTTTATTCCATGTAGTCCTTGCACTAATCGATTACAGCCAAACTTTGGATTAAATGCTGCCAAATGTCACCCATCACTTGAGTTTATTGTGTTGATTAATCATGCATACTTGAAATATTTCAGAGGAAAATTTAAATGAAATCCTTTAGATCTAAAGAAGGACAGCTCTGCTGTAAATGAGGAAAAAGATTCAGCTGTAGTCTTATGGAGATGTAAATCCAGCTTTTGTTGGCTTACGTTTATATTCTTCTATTAGCTACAACTGATTAGTCAAATCTGGTTTTGATGTATATGTTAGTGTACCAGGTCACCAAAAAAAACTTTAATTGCATAAACTATACAAATTGCTCCATACAGGAACATTAAAGACATTCAGTTTAGTCACAACTTTCATTAATAAAATCACAAGATTAACATAAGATTTAAAAGTTTGAAAATTATGTTTTTTTTGGGGTTTTTTAAATTTATTTTGTTAAACTTTTTGATTGTCTGACAAATTCTGACTATACAAGACTAAACCTGTCACATTATCCATTCCTTAATGTTGCATAAACCAGGAGTTTATTCTTCTATTGAAACGCATGCTTTAAATTTAATACCCTTAAAAGAACACCGAATTATAAAACATGTACAGTAAAAATGTACTGTAAGAGAAATGTATCTACCCTGGGTAAAATGCGCATGAATGATGGCATGTTGAGCTGCTGCTTCAGAATGGAATAGCACCAGATGACTTGTCTTGTTACATGTAAGAGAAAATCTTGATTTCCTTTTAATGATTATTTTTCTATTAAATAAAACCCTTTATTCAAAAGTTCCATTGACTCTATTGTCCTTGTTTTCACAGGCAGGTTAATAGAGTACTAGCTGTTGCAGTTAATGAAATAAAAAAGAAGCTGAGCTGCAACTTTTAAGAGTGGCTAACTTGGAAGTGACACTTAAACTTGTGCTGGCTAGTTCATCTCTGCAGGAGGGGCGCAGGAACGACGGCTAAGCCCGGATGACCTTCATACTCCCTCCCACCATTAGCCCATGATTTTATTCTTCTCTTGTTCAAACTTTCCAGAAACTCCTCTTGTTTCTCAGCCTCCACTTCAAGCATTTGCCCCTCTCTTCTTCTCACCACCCTCCCAACTCTTTTGTCCCTTTTCCTCCCTCCTCCAATGTTGATTACACCTCTGCTAAAGATTCACAGCACTTTTTTTTTCAATCTGGGTTTTTCCTGGCTCAGATTGAGCCTTTGAGAGTAGACTACAATCAGTCTGTATACAATAAAAACAATGACTCTGTGTTACCTTATTTCACAGTAACATTTTTGAACTCCTGAGTAACTTTTTTAAGCTCCTCATAATTTCTCTTATATTCTGTCCGGAGTTTAGAAAATATTCTTGGGCAGTGAATGTGTACTCTGTGTTATTGTTAAACCTTTCCCCCTCATGTGCCTCTTTGCCATTATTATTCCTGACCAACCCCTGCCTCCCCCCACTCAGTGCCTGACAGGACGTAACCGTGGAGACAGAGTTGGTGGAGAGCATGGCGATGGAGAGGACTCCATTGCCACGGCAACATGAGTACAACTCCCAGTCCTGTGAATTCACTCTTTCAGTCACTTTTGTTGGCAGTTATTTAACTACTGAATTGCCAGGCTGATGAAGTCTGCAGTGGAGTATGCAACACTGTCTGAACTTAAGGCAACTAAAGGCGAGTTAAAATAGGAGATGATCTCTGAAGGGTTCAGTCAGTGGAATGAATTTCAATGAATTGGTGCGAGGTCACAAAATATATTCTTCTAAATTGCATTATTTATGTGTTGTACTTACCAAATTACATAATGTGTAAATTGCCAAACAATAAATAAATAAGATTCCCTCCACTGGGTATCAAAATGATCCCTAAGAGGAAGAAGAGAAATAGGAGACACCAAGAAAGCATGGAGCCAAGTACATCAGACTGTAGTCTGAGTCTCATAGTTTTGATTATAGTTCCCATAAGAGCCAAATTACTAGTTTGTGAAGGGAGTACTACACACTGCAATATGAAAGCTGTGTTTTCTTTTTTTAATGGCAACTTCTGTCATTGGAACAGCTTTTATTTTTCCCAAACAAAAATACTGCACAGCAGGAATGAGTCCTAAAATAATAATAACAATAATATCATTAAAACCAAAAAAATGAGTTGGTATTTCACAGTAGGCTGAATGATGTCGAAGTAAACTTTTTTTCACTGGGTTTTTTTGTTTTTGTTTTGTTAGATGTCTAAAATCAGGCCTGATTTCACATTTTGCTCTGCATCTGTAAGTAAAGATCAGCTGTTTAAGATAATCATGTAGCCATATTAATGCTTTAATTAGTAGAATTGTTGTTGCCACACTAACTTGCATTAGCCACTGGAGCAAAGGAATGAGGGCTGCTGAAAACCTTTGTTCTCCTTTGTAGGTTATTTCTAATTTCTGATTATAAACAAAATACTGATTTGATTCATTTCACTTTAAATAAAATCAAATACATAGGTATATATTTAAAGATATTATTTTTCAAAGTTACACACTAAGCATTGCATGTGTTTTACTATCTGGCTATGAAATAACACAAACATATATGTAAGATGAAGGTTTTGTGTGGCAAAATCACAATTATCAAACAAAAAAACCAATTTGTCTTTATAAGCATGCATCTTCCAAATAGAGATTGTGAAAGCAAAACTAATGAGGCTACAGAGTGAAAGAGGGATTCAATAGCTGAAAACACACAGTGGTGCAACTAAGCTGGTTGGCTGGTTGGTGGACTGTCTGTCTTCTTAAATGACTGTCTGTTTGGCTAGCTGTCCCTTTGGCTGACTGACCCACATGTTCAGGTTTGCATACATTTCTGCTTTAGTTCCAGTTGGCTGGCTGGTGGAGGCCCACAATCAGTTAATCTGAGGATTACTGTCAGGACAGTACAGCCATCCAACTGCCCTCTCCTGGGGAGCTGGAATCTCTCTGGGTTTATGTGTGTATGGTTCAGATCACCATTACCCTTCAGGTTTCCAAATCACTTAATCCCTTTTAACATGTTTGGGTTTTAAATGCTGTCTTTCTCTTTACAACCAGAGATCCCCCATTTGATTTTAATGGTTGCAGATTTAGTTCTGTTGCATTATACTTGCTGCAGATTACTCTGGTGGTTGGTGATTTTGCTGGAGGAGAGTAAATCAGCACAATAGATCTAAGCAACATTTTCTAGTTAGCTATTTAATTGAAGTTTTGCTAATCAGTTGAAGCCACATTGTTTGTTCTTAGTGTCTTCTAGTAATGTTAAGAACAACACAAACTCTAGTGATCTAAGGACAGATGTATGAATATGTGTAACCTGCCTGTGCCAAACCTATCATTTTGGGGTATTGGATAGTAAAGAAAACATAATTAAGATACCTATTAGCCCTTTTTTACATGCCTTCAGTGGACTTCAAGCCTAACAGTGTGCACTCAAGATAGAAGAAATTAATATTTTTTATAGTGTTGTGTAATTTAACATGATTTTTTCCAGCAATGTTTTTCTTTTAGTTTTACCCTAAATATGGTAATTATGATACTTACATACTATGCAGCCTAATGAAATAACAATGTCCAATATTTATCGGGCAAACCACTTGGTCTCTTAGTTGTCTATGGAGCCCTGGTTTTGACCTTGCTGCCTTAGTGCTTTGAGATTTGAGCATCCTTTTAGCTCAAGTCCAAGGTCAGGGGTGGACGGAGACCTCAGGCTACCTCCTCCTTTCTGGTCTTTAATCCTTTTTGGTAAACCAGCTGTCTGGACTAAAAGTGATTAGTCCTGTTGAGATGCAATTCTACTTAGTAAGTCTGTCAACAACTGTTATGCCGTATTATCAGTCACTCCATCAATTCTTCTTCTATATCAAGTGAAGCTGCTGAAACAATAATTTTTGCATTACTTTATTATTATAAATGCTCTATTCTTGTACTTAAAACTAAATACTCTGCCTACATTGGCCTCATGATTGTGAGTGTATTTTGATTGATTGATGCTGATGTAGCACTGATCTTATTAACAGTAAGACTAAGAAAAGTCTCAATCTGTTCTCTTTAAAGGTTTGGATAAGTAATGAAACCTCTCTCCTTATTTGATTCTGTGAACTATGAAAACTTTTTTTGTTCTTTTGAAACATCAAAAGGTAAAATAGGAAGACATCATTTTATGTGTGCTCAACTGCATAAAAAAGTTTTATATTTACTGTAAAACTTCAGATTAAATGCTACTTTAAGTATACATTTTCCACCAAAAAAGCCACAGTTGAAAGTGTGCTAAACACAATGCTTCTTTCATAGTTCTGGTCCCCAGTGTGATATTCTCTCACACTCAAATCTCACACAGTCGATAATGGCCAGAGAGAGACAGAGACAAAGAAATGGGGGGTCTTAGTCTCATGCTTCAGTAGTAATTTGTCAGCGGGCATGAATGGGCTCCTTCATCAGTGATGGGGAGAGCAACAAGCAATCCAAGGGTAGTGTATGTATATACGTGCATGTGTGGTGCACATGCGTGTACGCTAGTGGGGGTCCAGTCTCAGATTGGAGTTTGTGCTACACTTCTTGTAGTCAGATCCTTTGTATGGGACCACCATAGGGTGTTCCCCCAGCAGCCAATCGGGCTCCACAGAACACATTACTTCACTCTGATGGCAGCCGAGCCAAGTTGGGCCAGCATCCACCCAAATAAAGGCTAATTTAGAGAGAGCATGAAAAAAGACCCGGAGAAGAAAAGGACTAAACTGGAAATACAAATATGACTTCTGAACACTGAATTTTTTTAATGAATACATTTCTTTCTGACTTTGATTATACAGGGAGTGCAGAATTATTAGGCAAGTTGTATTTTTGAGGAATAATTTTATTATTGAACAACAACCATGTTCTCAATGAACCCAAAAAACTCATTAATATCAAAGCTGAATGTTTTTGGAAGTAGTTTTTAGTTTTAGCTATTTTAGGGGGATATCTGTGTGTGCAGGTGATGATTACTGTGCATAATTATTAGGCAACTTAACAAAAAACAAATATATACCCATTTCAAGTATTTATTTTTACCAGTGAAACCAATATAACATCTCCACATTCACAGATATACATTTCTGACATTCAAAAACAAAACAAAAACAAATCAGCGACCAATATAGCCACCTTTCTTTGCAAGGACACTCAAAAGCCTGCCATCCATGGATTCTGTCAGTGTTTTGATCTGTTCACCATCAACATTGCGTGCAGCAGCAACCACAGCCTCCCAGACACTGTTCAGAGAGGTGTACTGTTTCCCCTCCTTGTAAATCTCACATTTGATGATGGACCACAGGTTCTCAATGGGGTTCAGATCAGGTGAACAAGGAGGCCATGTCATTAGTTTTTCTTCTTTTATACCCTTTCTTGCCAGCCACGCTGTGGAGTACTTGGACGCGTGTGATGGAGCATTGTCCTGCATGAAAATCATGTTTTTCTTGAAGGATGCAGACTTCTTCCTGTACCACTGCTTGAAGAAGGTGTCTTCCAGAAACTGGCAGTAGGACTGGGAGTTGAGCTTGACTCCATCCTCAACCCGAAAAAGCCCCACAAGCTCATCTTTGATGATACCAGCCCAAACCAGTACTCCACCTCCACCTTGCTGGCGTCTGAGTCGGACTGGAGCTCTCTGCCCTTTACCAATCCAGCCACGGGCCCATCCATCTGGCCCATCAAGACTCACTCTCATTTCATCAGTCCATAAAACCTTAGAAAAACCAGTCTTGAGATATTTCTTGGCCCAGTCTTGACGTTTCAGCTTGTGTGTCTTGTTCAGTGGTGGTCGTCTTTCAGCCTTTCTTACCTTGGCCATGTGTCTGAGTATTGCACACCTTGTGCTTTTGGGCACTCCAGTGATGTTGCAGCTCTGAAATATGGCCAAACTGGTGGCAAGTGGCATCTTGGCAGCTGCACGCTTGACTTTTCTCAGTTCATGGGCAGTTATTTTGCGCCTTGGTTTTTCCACACGCTTCTTGCGACCCTGTTGACTATTTTGAATGAAACGCTTGATTGTTCGATGATCACACTTCAGAAGCTTTGCAATTTTGAGACTGCTGCATCCCTCTGCAAGATATCTCACTATTTTTGACTTTTCTGAGCCTGTCAAGTCCTTCTTTTGACCCATTTTGCCAAAGGAAAGGAAGTTGCCTAATAATTATGCACACCTGATATAGGGTGTTGATGTCATTAGACCACACCCCTTCTCATTACAGAGATGCACATCACCTAATATGCTTAATTGGTAGTAGGCTTTCGAGCCTATACAGCTTGGAGTAAGACAACATGCATGAAGAGGATGATGTGGACAAAATACTCATTTGCCTAATAATTCTGCACTCCCTGTACTTGCCTGTGATACATAGGTAGTGCCCGTCCGCTTAAGCTGTTGAGTTATTGGTTTGGTTTGGTTGTCTGTGTGTTTGTTACCTGATTAAATCAAAACATTCTTAACAGATTTGCACGAAAATTCAAGTTGTGGTTTTGTCCAGTTTATAAAGGATTATCATTTGTAGGTAATCTGTATCTGGTTTCAGCAAATTTTTGATTGTTTCTCTCCCAGTTTGAGACAACTTTAAACAAATAAAAAAATAAAATAAAAGGATATTTTGCATCACCAAAAATATCAAATGAATCCAAATGCAGAAAGGCCTCTAGACCCAGTATTTTTTATTTAGCATTTCAATGCACACTCTGTGAGTATAAAGCAGGCAGAGTCTAGGAAGTAAACAGCGTTACAAACAAACGCATTAGTTTAGTGATACATCAAAGAAACATGCAAAATTAGTTTAATGATAATCCTTTAATGGCAACTGGAAAAGGCTCATCCATTTATCTCAGATTTCCATATATCCTTTTTCTACATATATTCAGCAACATGAATAACATTTTCCATTGGGTTGCTTTATGTGTTGCAAACCTTTATTAAATGTTTGACCACTGTGTCCCTACTGAGATTCAGTAACAATTCAACTCTGATGATATCCCTGTGTTGATTTGGGCGATGGCAAATTAGATTTTCCCCTAAATGTCAGTGTATTCATGTGAGATAGTTTGATGTAAAACAAAATGTTTTACTTTATTACTAAAAAGAAGCAGAGACTATAAGACTTTCACTGTATAACAGGAGCTACGCCAGTTAACAAAGAAGCCTTTCTCAAACTTTGGCGCCGCTGTATTGTAAGGCTAAAACCTGGCTGTGTTTCTGTATGCATGTGTGTGTGGATGTGCGTGTACACAGTGTGCGCATTTTCAGTATGAATGAGCTGGAAGGAGGCCAGCTATTGACAACTGCATGGCTGAGACTACACTTCCAATTAAAATTTCACCTAGTAACCAGAGTTGTACATTTCCCACTAGAGTAGAGCTATTGTACAAGAAAACAAAGGTCTCACTATTGTGCTGGTGATGAATTTATGAATGGCAACAAAGGATCGTGGCCACTGGAAATAAAAGAGTGTCATTATAACAGTGTTATGAAATTTGTCACTGCATGTGTTACAGGCTGTAAGAAGTTGTAGATGTTTAAAAGTGACCAATAAACGTCTGTCAGAATGAAGCAGCAGGGAAAAAAAACACTTTAATATTTATTTCCCACTTTTTTTTAGACAAATCAAGAAGCAATGGTGACACTTAATTCTGCCTCAACTTACATTGACTATACAATTTTATTTTTCTTCTATTCTTTTATTCTTTATCTGCACTCTATCATACTCTGGAGCTTTAAGTCATATAACCCAATCTTCAGGTCTGATAACCACCTCTTATTACCTGATGATACCTGATTTTTTTAGCTTTTGTTTAATATGCCTCTAATCATAAACAATAACCAGTGGATAGAAAGGGAAGTTCACACAGAAGCCCTCCAGTGCAAAATGGAGGGCTTCTGAACAGAAGCTAAGTCAACAGATATGCTCATGTGTTCCCGAACTAGGGAGGAAGTAACTCTGACTATACCAGAGTATAGCATTAAACCAGGATTAAACTTGTTAACAGACAGCGGGTGATTTAACCTGCCATACTGAATGAAAGTGGACCGATGTATAACATGGTCAAGTAATAACATTTGCCTCTTTAATGTTCATATTTTCCATTTTTTATAGTTCTACTGACCCGTTCCAACTTTTTGTATATGTGTAAAAACCAAACACATTAGCTAAATTGATGGTTGTAGCTTATGCCTATAAAACTATCTATGAACATATAAAATCAAAATATATCAAGTTAATGAAAGGTAACCATAAATGTAAAAGATTATGAATAAACGATTAACCCTCTGAAGTGAACATAAAAAGACATCTAAGTCTTTTAACAATTCAGACCTCAGTTTCTGTGGAAAATTAGATCTAACAAACTAGAAGGTTTACTTCCCATTTAACCCCTATTTTAACCCAAATGTTGTCTCACCTGCACCTGCAAACTACTAGACAGTCAGGCTTCAAGTATCAAGCCAGTTATTTAACACTGCTGGTGTAATCATGACCACATTATTAAAATACAAATAATGCTGAAGCAAACAACTTCCATGTCTTCTTTCTCGCTCTCTTTTAAACAAAGACTTTTATTCAAATAGAAATGCAGGTACATTTAAAATGCATTAGAAACTAAGCAAGGTAAACAATTTTAATAAAATCCTTTAGAAAAATGATATTGCCAAGCAAATAAAGTGGGTTGTTACAGATACAATATAAACATGATATATAAATTCAAATTCAAATTCAAATTTTATTTGTCACGTACACAGTCATACACAGTACGATATGTAGTGAAATGCTTGGACAACTGCTCGTGACCTAAAGAAAACAAAAAAAGGAAAAGGCTATGAATAAGATAGGAAATAAATATGAAAAATTAAAAAGGGTAAATTTAACTAGGAAGGAATAGAATATAAATTAAGGTTAAAAATGAAATAACTGTACAACACAAATTAGAATGAAGGGCAAATTTAACTGGGAAGAATAAGATAAAGATAAATATATAAATTAAAGTTGAAAATAAAATAACTGTACAACAAAATACACAATACACAATATAGAACTATATAAGAATATAGGCTGCTGCTTTATGATTGAACTTACATGGTTAATATGCACTAAAGTGAAGTGTGTAGTTTCTGTTCTCCACACTGTCAGTGTTTATCTAGCTTAAAAACCTGAGAATTAAAAAGTAAGTTGTCATATGTGTCCCTCCGAACAGGGAACAGATGTGATGTTTGGTGCTGTATTTCTACAAAAGTGTTATCTGCAGCAGATGTGTGTGTGTGTGTGTGTGTGTGTGTGTGTGTGTGTGTGTGTGTGTGTGTGTGTGTGTGTGTGTGTGTGTGTGTGTGTGTGTGTGTGTGTGTGCTGGTTTCTTTCCTATAAACTGCACCTATCACCCTTTCCCTTCTCCACAGCAGGTGATTGAATGCAGCTGATATCATCTGCTCATCGCATGAGTAATGTGTTAGACAGTTGAGCTCAGGAATCCACAGCTGTCTTCAGAGGAAGTGTCATTTTTCCTTTGCTGAACTGCTGCAGATATAAGAACAGATCTGATTGCGTAGTTCAGTCTATTCTAATATCTGCAATCTAACATTGAGCACACGAGTGTGTCTGGCTTTTCTAGCTGTTTCTTACTGAAGTGGAGAAAGCAGTTATTGGAAACCTTTTTTTTCTCTTTGGTCACCTTTTGTGATTAAATATTTCATTCAAATATTTCAGCACTTGCACACTTGGGTTACTGCAGCAATCCTTTTTGTTATCCTCTCATTCTACCCTTTTATTTAGCTCAGTAATACGTTATTAAACCGCACATTAAGGCCTTGTAATATTTTAGTGGGAACCTATTGCTGCAAGTTGAGCATGTCTGCTGCTTTTTAACCAGACCTGCTGTATTGCACCTATAATTTGCTAAGGGGGAGAGGTTAAACTGACTAGTAAATGCCTAATCTCATCTCCTTCCACAATCCAGTCCATCCCATCTCATTCCATCTATTCTTCCCTCTTTCCAGGACTCCCCGAGGATCTTCCCGCCCTCATCCAGCTCTGTCTGCTCTGTTTGCAGGGTCAGTGGGTTTGCCTACAGAGAGGTTTGGACAGGAGGAGAGGGATAAAGGGGTGTGGCATGTTGACAAGTGTCTTTGATCACCGTGGGGGTTACAATCCAGTTTATTCCACCTGATCAACACTGTCTTGACCTTGTGGTCCCACACCCAGCAGAGGAGCAACTGAATCTGGGGCTCAGGGGAGGGGCAAAGGGAAACCACCAGATTTTCCCTTTTCCCATCTTAACTGTCCAGACTTTGTTTTCCTGGGGTCATTCTGGAACTTTTATAAATATTAATACAAATAATAACACCTTAGCTGTAATCCATTGTCATTTTAAGATTTGATATATGGGATAAAACAGTGCTTGAATAGTACTAAATGACTCATTATGAAACGTGTTATCCTTGAATTACCTTGAATAAACAGCATTAACAAAATCTTAACAAAATGCAGCAAAAGTCAAACTCAAAACGAGCATCAATCACTAATTTTCTTCCTTGTCCTAATTATATTTCAATGTTTCTCATTTGTCTGCATGCTGTCAAAGCAAATGACTTCTGGACTTTTGCACAGCATCCATCTGTACCACTAAAATATTTTAAAATGTATTTATACATTCTTATTTAAAAGATTGTGTAAAAGATTGTTTTTGATTGAAAATATGTGAAAAAGAAATTACTCAGGTGTTTAAAATCACAACACTTGTGGCACTCACGTTGTACCAGCAAGTTCATTAAATGTACGCTTGCTGCCATCTGCTGTTGCTCCAGTCAGTCTTTTTCTTTTCTTTTTTCTTTTTCTTTAATGCATCAGAAAATCAACATTTTGATTATGCTTCTAGAACTAAAGAATCTTTGATAACTGCCTGACATTTTCGCTATGAAATTAAAAAAAAATCCTAGTTCATATGGTGTTTAGTGTTATTATTGGTAATACATTTTCGTAAACTGCAAATATATAGTCTATCAATAAACCCCGTCATTGAAACTGGTCCACACTAGAAAAGAGTTCACAGAACTCTAAATGTTGTTTATGTCTAGAATTTGCTAAATCTTTTTTCTTTAGTTCCAGTAAGGATTTTACAGAATTGAATTAGGTCCTATTGACCACCAGAGGGCGCCAAAGCGCCATAAAAGACTACATGTTCAGTAGACGGTTTTCTGTGATTTCAGGAAAACACAAAGTAAGTAAGTAAATATCTTCAAAGCAAGAGTGTTTTCCAGGTAAATGTCAGAGGATACGTACCCATCTGTAATTATCTGGTGCTGGTTTCAGTCACATGGATAGTGTTTGGTTTGTTTGTGTTCCAGAAATGAAATATCTCAAGCTTCAAATGCCATATCACAACGTTTAGCACTTTCCCTTTTGCAAAACCCTTTGCAATCCTCTGGTGCATCCCCCAATTTAACATCTATGTGCAGATATAAATAAATCTAAAATGACATAGAGCAGTTCCAAGAATCATTGAGATGCCAAAGCAAACAAATGCTGTACAACATAAATTGATGTCTTTACATTTGTCTTCTGTCTGTCTTTGTCCGACATTTAAAAAGAAAAGGCAGGACATTCACCTGCAGGGTCAGTAGAGCAATAGAATCCTTGGTCAGCTGAAACGTGAAAACATTTGTTTTTCCATTTTGTTAATTAGCTATTTGGTCCTTGGAGACTAAAAGGCAAATCAAGTCTGAAAATAGCAGCTGGGCCTTTGGAAACCAGAGGTAATGTCTAATGCCTGTCCTCAATACATTCAATTTGCTCTTATACCAACCCATTAGAGCTGAGGGCAATCACTGCAACCCCATCGCTTCCCCTGGGAGCCTGTTACTTGCTCAGTACTCCCCCAACCATCCATAAAGGATTTGCCCCTGTAACCATCCCCAGTAACATGGTACCTTCCAATCATTGCTTTGTATGTACCTTCCAATGCACACTTTAGACAGCAGGTGCATGAGTGATGTGGCAATATTGTAGCATAAAAAGTGTAAAAAAGAAAAAGTAAGCCAAGAGGTGGCACGGCTGAGAACTCTCCTGCAGAGCATCATAACATACTTGGACCTGTTTTGTTGTGAGTGGGTGGCCATTTCATTTGTGCTAATTCAGGAGGAAATGTGCTCTCTGAAAGATGAATTTTTCACTTAAAGGCTTAAAAGACCTATTTGCATTTCTAAATGTTTTTTTTTTCTACATGCATTTCCTCTCATAGTGGCAGCATCTGAACTGAAGTGTTCAAAGATAAAACGAGGGTGTGAGAAAATAGAACCACAACTTTAACAATGTAAGTTTACACAGTTCACTTCTGACAGATGTGTGCATTTACGCCATCTGCTAAATTCTCTTGAATTTATTATAAGCAGCAAAACTGAGTTCCATCTAGAGCCATGAAGTGGCTCTTTTGGTTTCAACCATTTAAATCCAGGTCTCTCCAAGCGCAGCCTCTGGGGAGGGAGGCCAGCGACATTGACAAGCCATATCAAGTCATATTCTGGCTTTCTACAGTCATCACAACTTTTGAAAACCCATAATTAAAATGCACAACCTTATAAAAACAGAAGCACGGATGGTCTAAACTTGTAAAATTACATCAAAGCATGAAAGTGGTGCATATGGATGTGATGCTTTGCTGATTTGCCGACTTCAGATTCAACATATGCAAAAGTCATCTGACAAGAACTTAGGGGATTTTGTGTATGTGCATGTGTTTGTGTGTGTGGGAGAGAGTTATGTTTACTCTTGCCAAAACCACACAGGCTCTGCTTTTGCAGGTGTAGTTCTTCAACAAGGAAACAAAAAAATGTCACTATTGATTTTTAAAAATCAAGTAAAAATTAAGTAGAAGAAAGACTCTAAGTGCATCCCCCCCCCCCCTCTACTCTCTACTTGTTTCATGTGTTGCATTTTTGTCATGACTGTGCTGCTTTTGCAGGCAGCAGCAGAGGTGACTGGGCTGCGCACTCGACCGTGTGCAGTGACACACTAAACCGGCAGAGAGACAAGCAGGCAGATACAATAGAAATTAATTCAGCTTGTTAAAGTGCAGCTGTCTGGTCAGCACTGAGCAGGTGTCACCCCTGTCATCCCCCACCCAACTTCACTCTCCACATTCATCTATTCATTTGCACTCCCCTTCCCCCATACAACCCTCTAGCTTGCTATTATAACTATCAACAGCATTTCAGTCATAAAACAACAAACAGCCATGTACTATACGACCTGTTTTACTACACAAGTAATAAATAAGTAACATAATAATTCATAATTTGTCCATTCTTGCATCTTTCTAACTAACACCTTCCTCTTTCCCTTCGTCCAGCTCCTTGTTGCTTTATTCTAGTGTGAGACCTCCCCCAGGCAGACATGAACCTACAAAAGAATATGTTAAAAACCGACTAAAACAAGCTGTTATGTGAGTGATATTTTGAGTTAATGAGGCAGTTGATGGTGCCATAAATTCTTCTGCAGGAAGAATTTAATGCATTTCATGTACGATGGCAGAAAAAAGCCAGGAATGATCTGAACAAAAGGGGAAATGAATTACTGAACTCATGCTTAGAAGCTGAGGTTGTTTCGGTGGAAAAGTCTGCTGTTTGCATTCATGTCGCCAGTTTTAGCAGTGATCTCTTCCCTTATCCTCATGACACTAACAGATTTTATATTTGATGCACTGTCATTCTTATTTTCTGCCGTAGATAACACATAACTCTAAAATGCAAAAAAACAGGTTCACTCTACAAATTCAAACTGAGCAGATGGGAGGGTTTGTAGGTCAATTCTTTGATGTTTTGGGGGAATTTAAATAACCCATGGACGAGGTTACATTCTTCCAAATAGCATTTAATGAGCGAATGCATATTTTATTTAAGACATTTAATAAATTACCTTAAAACTTGCACTGATTTCACATGAAATGTAAATGAAATATCAAACACTTTAAGTATTTTTTTTTATAAAAAGTGTTTAGAAAGCTTTAGAACATATGTGATATACAGTATGGAGATAAAAATGTACAGAAAACACAGACAAACAAGAACCCAGGACAGGATGGCTTTGTGACAGGACAGATTTTAATTCAGTGAAGTCTTCATTATGATTCTTAGTTCATATTTCTTATGAAATCCCAGCAAGGCGAGGAAAAATACAAAGCTACAGCACATTTTCTATCATTTCCTTCATCAAAAATTACATTAAATTTAAAGTTAAATGCAAATTAAAGTTAACCTGTGCATAATTTCAGATATAAAACCTACACACAAACGGTTCTTTAAGGTGAAACAGAGAAAGAAGAAGGTGACATAGAGGTTCCCAACTTTCCGTCGGGCCTCCAAAGCCCAGAACCCCTCCCTGTCTTCAGCATTTACCTTCATCTTATTGCCCTACACCCGTTCATTTGAGTTGCCTGCTCTCTCCTCCGCTGAGCATCCTTTTTTACAGCTATTCTCCATCTCTTTGCCACCTGGCCCTCTCTCCCCTCCCTTCGTTCCTCGTTGCATCTGTTGTCTTTCCATCTTACACTCTACCCCCACCCCTTTCCCCCTTCCTCCCCGCCGGTGGTGACCGTACACCGACCGGATCACAGACTCTTGTTGTCAGTCACTTTCCCGGCGAACAGACGGCAGCAGCAACAGCAGCAGGCGGAGCGGAGACGGCAATCCCCCCACACGCACACATCTACCCCACCCCTTTCAAAAAACAAAAAAAACAAAAAACGGAGGCAGGAGGGGAACAAAACCTTGCGGGACACCTGTGCTGCTGGATTCCCTCTTTTGGGGCTTTCATGAACATTATTAGAAACCTAAATTCACACCCAGTTTTTGGGTTATGTGGACGAGCAGCGGAGATCAGTAAAACTGGGATGTAGACGCAGAAAAAAGCGGCCAAATCTGCTTCGATTGGACTGTGGCGAAGCCGTCGGCGGCACCACCAGTAGCACCAGCACCAGTATTGGTCGGTCGGCGGATGGAGATGCGTTGTGAAGGCGGAGGGATGATGATGATGATGATATAGCAGGTTGCTGCAGGGTCGTGCCGCATTGCCTGGCCGCCGCGAGCGACGCCGGGGAGTCGGTGATGCTGTCATCGTCATTGTGCCACAGAAAGAGAGAGAAAGAGAGGAGAGGCTCTGACATGGAGGGAAGCGGATGTCTGTCGACTCCGAGCTCAGGCCGCCCGGATCAGCAGGTTGGATGTACCGCCTGAAGGCTGGAGGACCTGATTCATGATATACATGGTGGGAAATTGTGATAAAGTTGAATTCTTTGTGGTGGAACTGATTTTTTTCTGTGCGCAAAAAGTGAATGGCCCATATGTTGATTATGCATCACAGGAGCATCATAGCAGCTGCGTGTGTGCCAGTTCAGGGTGGATTACGTCTACAGAGCAGCAGGCCTCCATCTGAAGTCAGCTACTGATCAGGAAAGCGTGAAGAAAACACTTCAGTATACTTTCTTACCCTGTTGCTGCTCCGGGGGTAACCATTTGTACTGGTGTTTCATTGGAAGCTGGTGTGGTGTGATCCCCCGTGGAGGGACAGCTGTTGCAAAAGATGACTCACTTACAGGCTGGTTTGTCTCCAGAGACCCTGGAGAAGGCCAAGGTAGAGCTGAAAGAAAACCCTGAGACTTTACACCAGGACATCCAGGAGGTCAGGGACATGATCATCACCAGACCGGACATCGGGTTCCTCAGGACAGACGATGCGTTTATCCTCAGATTCCTCCGAGCCAGGAAATTCAATCACTTTGAGGCGTTCCGGCTGCTGGCACAGTATTTTGAGTACAGACAGCAAAACCTAGACATGTTCAAGAACTTGAAAGCAACTGACCCGGGCATTAAGCAGGCCCTGAAGGATGGTTTCCCTGGCGTGCTCTCCAATCTGGACAGATATGGCAGGAAAATATTGGTCCTGTTCGCTGCCAACTGGGACCAGAGCAGGTAACAAAGAGGGGTTGTTATTAATGAGAAGAAAAAAGGGCTTTTGGAGAGTAGAAAGCAGTGTTTTAATCTTTATAAAGTGGAGACTGGTTTATGGAACTGTCTATTCAGCACCACACAGCTGTTGTTTACTAGGAAACTACAAGAACTCTTTAACCAACTAAATAATCTTTATGGAAATATTAAAATAAAAGTATGAAATCCAAAATAATAAAAACACATGTAGCTAAATATCCATATATATCACCCGTACACTGTGTAAATGCTGAGCTCATTTCCTGGCAAGGATTTTAAGATGGGAGGACATTTAGTGAGGTGGCCCACTGATGTTGGACTAATTGGCTCAGGGTCAGCATTCCAGTTCATCCCAAAGGTGCTGTCTGGGCTGTGTCCAGTCACAGCACACTGTCTGCAGCGTGATGATGAAGCGTAATACCTTTTTTTTTTAATGAGGACTGAGAGGTAGCCTATCCCAAATCACAAATCACAGCCTCACACCAGAGGTCTGTGGACAGGGGGGAGGGTGTACAGTACAGTTTGTACTTATTTATAATTTATTTCAGCATAAACACACAATGTCAAATATTCTCAAGTCTGGCTGCATGGTTTTTAGTCTTTTTACCCAAGCTGGGGAAATGGCTCTGGTCACCTGGTCTACAGTTTTGCCCCAGACTTAAATATCCAAACAACTATAAAAAAACAAAACAAAAACTGAGCTGTAATAGCTTAGCAGGCCATTGAAGATGTGACTGTATGTCTCCCTCAGGATGAACTGTTTTCAATTTGATTTCGATTTTGGTGATCAAATCTTTATTTTGTAGATACAACACAGGCAGAATTTTGTGTTCCTTGCAGTTTACTTTGGTTTATCACCAAATAATGTCAGGCAGTAAACTAAAGTTACACTGATCAGTTTTATTTTTGAATGTCTTTGACTGATATAAGATTTATACAGGCTCTGTTGCATTTATTGCTAAGTAACAAAGTTAGCATACTACTAATATGTTCAAACTAAACAGTGAATATATTCAGCATGTTTGCATGACTGTAAAGCAGAACCTTCCCATCCAGTAAAAAGCAGTTTAACAGACACCAAAAAGACTTTTATAGATGTCTGAAAAATACTAAAATTAGTTTTTACAGGCATTTTCTCACTTTGTTGACATGGCTACAAAAATGTTTACATCTAAATTTGGTTAAAATGGTACATCGTTCTCTGCAATCTCCTCAGCAGATTTAAACTGTTTCTCGGGGCCAGTAATACTTTTTTAAGTTTGCTTATTTGAAGAAATAAAAAAGGCTAGGTGTGATCTGTATGTCTAAATAATGGTCTAAACCAAATTTAACCCAATTTTAGTTTCAGACCTTCGGTATAATCAACAGAGAATTACAGAGTGGGTAACCATGAGTTGATGAAAAGCTGATGTTAGGTTGAATTTAGTTCTTTGCAATGGCCATAAAATATATATTTTTTTCACCTTTCACTTTCCAAATTAGTTTAGTTTCAATGTATAAATACGTTTAAATGGCTGGTTGACCAGATTAAACCCAGAAAACAACACCCACGTCTCGTGTTCTGGGGCCTTGTCTTGTTATCTTATGACGCCTTGAAATGAAGTGTTGGTTTCTTGCACGTGTTTGTCACATCCTGTATTCATCTTATGCCTCATGTGCCCTATACTGTAAATCATCTCAAGACCTTTCAGGGCCTGGCTTATTCACCCACTGTGGCTTATTTCAGGGGAAAATCTTTGTAATTACAACTATCAGATAGTAACAGGTTTAAATAGAACATGGTAAATGGACTGGTTCTTATATCGCGCTTTTCTACTCTACCGGAGCACTCAAAGCACTTTAGGCTTTAGATATGAATGTTTACGCTTTAGATAAAGTGGTGTCAGAGTACTTAATTCAGTAACATAGGGGCTGTTAGATACCCCTCATTACTCTGTGTTTATATCCTTACAATTGTAGTCAATAAAATAACAAATTAATGTAAAATTAAGTGCTGAAATTACATTTCCTCAACATTTTAGGGATGAATCTGCAGACAGCATTTGTGTATTTTTTTGTTATATTTTTTCATTAGTCTGTATTACTGTCACTATTCATTCACAGAGTCTAGTGCTTTACTGTCTCATAAATAACAGCACAGACTGAGCCAGACTGGTTCAAGGCTAGAAACTTGACTCATATTAAAGCTCTAAGTTGTCTGAGCTGTCTGCTCAGGGTGGCTGTAGCTCAGGTGGCAGAGCAGGTCAGCCACTAATCAGAAGGTCGGTGGTTCGATCCCAGGCTGCCTACGGGCTGCATGTCAAATATCCTTGGGCAAGATACTAACCCAATGTTTGCCTACTGGTGGTGGTCAGAGGGCCCGGTGGCGCCTGTGTCCGGCAGCCTCGCCTCTGTCAGTGCGCCCCAGGGCAGCTGTGGCTACAACGTAGCTTACCATCGCCAGTGTGTGAATGTGTGTGTGAATGGGTGAATGACTGAATGTAGTGTAAAGCGCTTTGGGGTCCTATGGACTAGAAAAGCGCTATACAAATGCAGGCCATTTACCATAAGTTGCAGTTTATTTGGCTTCAATATAGAATCGGGCTTGTTTATTGTTTTGGATATAACCAGAATCTGTAGAGACGTCCACCATCTGTTCCATATGTCTGATTACACAACAAATAATTTACCGTGTATCTAATAAAAAACAAGGAAATAACAATAACCCGACAGATCTCGCTCGCTTTCGCATGACTTTGATCACATAAACTACACATAGTGTGATAAAACCTTTATGTTTTAGTGTGGTGTCAAGTAGAAAAAGTTTGCAAGTTTTAATTGCATTCATAAGATTAAAATAAAATAAATGATTGATCGCTCCTCTCTGAACATGAATCAGTTTGTGAAATCTGTCTGGGTGTTTCATGTTATGCTTTTGTTTCTGTCCAGTGCAGTTTAGAAAGACTTAAAAGCTATGTTGGATATTCTGGATATATTATTAGTAGTCTCAACTAGTAGACGCCTCAACTTGTGCCCGCAATTATGAAAAGGACATCTGTTTTGCTGCCTGATAAGCTAATTAAAAAGTACATTATCTGTAGACTAAGGCAATAGGTTTCTTGATAAGGAAGCAGAGAAAGATGAAGAGCGAGATAAGATAATGAAGGGCAACAACAAACAGGAAAAAAAGCACAAGTGTTAAATAGGTACGTGAAGCATCTGAGGTATCAGCTGGATGAAAACCCACAGGGATGGACGAAAGTAGCACCAGGGACCACACAGTCACCAATGACAGCAATTAAAATGTCCCTGAAAACACCCAGCAGATACATTTGAGCTTTTTCACAACCATTTTGTGGCACAAAGGAACTAAAGACCTATAATTAATTCATGACCAAATTAAATTGAGTGAAGGTTATCAATAAATTTTACTGACAAAGTTGTGTCAGGCTGATTCAGAGATACCGTCTACAGCTCTTTCATGAGATTTATGAATGAGGGCAGTTCAGCACTCTTGTCTTTTAACTGATTCAAGTAACATTTTTTATTTAATAAATTCTTTAGTCAATGTTAGCAAATGTCAAAGGCTTTATCAAAGTTTGTCATGAGCGAGTTTGATGTCCGCGGTGTTGACCCGTCTAATCAGAACTCAAACCAGAGATTTTTTTTTATCTTGCAATCAAATGCTGCAATAAATCCTCGAATTTGAGAAAGTGTAGCTGGGAGATGTTTGATATTTTCAACTTTTAACTTTACAAATGTCCTTCATCTCCTTAGCTCGTCAAACCGTCAATATATATACTTTTTTTCATTTCTCTTCATGACTGTAAAATCTGTTCTGCTATTTTGTTAAATTAAAAGCTATCTTACATTCGTCTCAGATACACGTTTGTGGACATACTGAGGGCTATCTTGCTGTCACTGGAATCTATGATAGAAGATCCCGAGCTGCAGGTCAACGGCTTCATCCTCATCATTGACTGGAGTAACTTCACCTTCAAGCAGGCATCCAAACTGACTCCCAGCATGCTGCGACTGGCGATTGAGGGACTACAGGTAAGGAGCTGGGTTGGATCTGACTCTGACTCCAGAGCTGCAGTTTGCATCCCGAAACATGAAAATGATTTATTTGATCCTGAACCAGAATTGTTCTTAAATCCTGTACGAAAAGCTTTAGTTTCATACTTTACAATCATATCGAATGTCCTAATATGTTAGTGGCAAATTATTCTTATTTCCTGAATATATTTGACACTAGAGCAAAAAGTTAGCAACTTATACATCGATTAACATAGTAAATAGGATAAATATCCTATATTCTAAGCTTCTACAATTATAGTCTTGTCCCTGACCAACTTTATTTTCCCTCTTCTGTAAAATCGTAAGCTTTACTTTTCTCTAAAGTACTATTTTTGATTTTGCTACAGCACCGGAACAAACCTCCAGCCCTCTTTCCATCATCCTCTCTGCAGTCGAAATGTTCCACTTAGGAACAAGTCAAGCACCATGTTAAAGCTGTGAGCTTCTTTAACCTCTGGGTGGTCTTGGGTCGATTTGTGCCATTTTTCATTGTTCGTATACACGCCATTTGCACTGTGTTGAATGGAATATAGCGAAAGTCTGCAAAAAAAAAGTTTGGTCACATTTACTGTTAAAATTTCAGTATGACTTCCGGAAATTAGCTTCAGTGGCTAAGCTACAGACAAACTTACACTATTGGTCTTAGTGTCACAGTCTGGCGAGAGCAGACTGTATGTATTGTGAAGAGTGGACCCAAAATGCAGACACCAAGGAACTTGGATCAAGACTTGAGTATCAACAAAAAGCGAGCCGTTTAATGAGGCTGGCAGAAAAGGTACAAATAAAGGGCAAGGCAAACAGAAATAAAACTAACATTAACCTAAACTGGGAGAACTAAACAAACAACATGGAAAAACCTGGACATGAAACCTAGAAACATGGCATGGAGAACATGGCGTGAACAACAGACGACCTGACAATCACACACTGAAAACAGAGGACTTAAATACACAGGAGGTGATTAGGGGAAGTGGAGACACATGAGGAAACAGCTGGCACACATGAACATAATGACGTCACAGTGGGAGAGTAAAACTGAACATGATGAACACAGAACACCAGACCTCTTCACAATAAAACAGGAAACATAATGAGACATAGACATGACAACCCGAACTTGACAACGTAAGACACAGACATGAAACGCATGAAGAGCAGGGGAGATTTAACATGGTTGGAAACACGAGGGGAAAATAATAACTAGAAACACTTAGGCATAATAATACAAACTTGATAACAAATGACACGCAGCATGAAACACGAAGGTTGAGGGGAAACTTAAATACAGGGGAAGAAAACACAAGGAGTCTAATAACCAAATGAACTTAGATAACCTAATGAACAAAATAAACTCAAACTTAAAACGCTGGGTCAAAAGACCCAGGATCATGACACTTAGTGGTCGATTTGTGCCCCATTGAAACCCATTATAAACGCTATTTTTCACTGCAGATTAATTACGGTTAAAGGGATCGTGATCGTTCCACCTTCAGTCTTTGTGGGGAGCTTGCCAGCAGCTGGCCGCCTGGAGGGCTTTTTATGCTCCTGCAAAAAAAAAATAAAAGTGGATCGAAATACATGTTGGTGCTAACCCTAACCCTAACCCTTAAAACAACGAAACTATAATTAAAACTTTGTATGAATATTTCAGGGAGAAGTAGTTTTAAAAGACTGGCTAATTTAAAGTGGAAAAAATATTAATATATAATCTTTTTATAGCACTTTTTATGGCGTGGTCGATTTGTGGCTCTAAGACCAATAGTGTATGCATTTTTCTAGGACCTCCCAGAGGTTAAATCGCATGAGGAAAAAAATAATGACATTTCCATTTTGATTACGCACTGCTGGGTATTTCTTCTTCTTCTTCTTCTTTTCAAGCCTCATTTGGCAGGTAGATGATGTAAAAAAAAAGTGATTTTTACTGGTTGTCAGTTTGCTAATAAGAGGTGGTATTCCAGCTTTTATCGTGTAAACAGAGAAATGAAGTGAGATATGACATTTATATTAGTATAGTTACGATTTTTTTCATGGCATGAAAACGCATTAGTCTTCTTAGCCGTCACAAACACCTTTAACGTTATTACTGAAATAGGTTACGGGAGAAAAGACTCACAGGCAGCATATAGCGCTGTCCTCGTGTCACTAGCCAAACCCGAGAGGAAAGGTCTTGCTTATTGCTGTGTTTGGGTGACAATTACTCGTGTTGTGGTGACATAAATCTGTCTGTAGTCACATTAGGGGATTTGTCTTCTTTATGGGGACAAAGTGCCCATAACATACATCAAAGTTTAAGATAAGGTTAGGACAAAGGGTTGGTAAGTAAGAGTTACTTCTGAATGAACTAAATGAAAGTCAATGTAATGTTCTCTGAAATCTTGGAAAAATTTGTGTGTGTGTGTGTGTGTGTGTACATAGATAAGGGAGGTTGTTATTGCTTTCTCGACATCTCTGTGAATCATCTGCCAATTTGTGTTGAGCCCCATTAGTCAAGTGAAATCTAAGGGGAAGTGTTTCTTGAGGGAAGTGTTGAGTGAGACGCAGCGTGGTCTGAGAAATTACCTGATATGTCTGTGATGGATACCAAAGTGTCACAACTGCATCGTTTGAGTTTTACACTTAATTTGGATCCTGTGGTTTTTTTCTTGCAAATTCCCTGAGGGTAAAACAAGCACGACAGAAGCTTTCCGTATACCTCTGTGAGAATAGAGTGTTTACCTTCCAAAAATCTAATGTTGCTGCTGATAAACAGGACCTGCATCAAACCCTCTTTTGAATATAAAGAAGGCTGAGAGTAATGACGGTTATCAAATTACCTTACCTTTGTAGTTGGTACTGTGTAAAAGGCCTCCATAGCAACAGCTGTTGTTGTTTGGTCCATAGGAGACTTGTTGGTCGTGTTACCTGTGATTTTAGGGGTTTGAGCATGATGACAATATATATGTTTCACTTCAGAGAGAAATAAAATGTAGAAATCATCCAGTGCTGTAATGACTGGTGACTTTTCGCAGCTACATTTTGAATGATTGAACCGGTGCTTCTGATATTCTGGAAACCAAGCCGAAAACAGAAGATTTTCTTTCAAATAATGACAGGAAACATTGATCAGTAACATGAAATTCTCACTGTATAATTTACACTCAGCGGACAGTTTGTTAAGTTCACCTTCCCAGATCTGCTTCAATTCTTCATGGCATAGATTCAAAAAAGTGTTGAGCCACATAAACGCTGGCTGCACATCCACAATGTGAATCTCCCATTTCACCACACCCTAAATGTGCTCTGTTGGATTGAGATCTAGTGACAGTGAGTTTGAGTACAGCAAACTCATTGTCAGGCACAACCAGTTTGAGATGATCTGACCTTTATGACATGTTGTGTTATCCTGCTGAAAGCAGCTGTCATAAGATGGGTACAGTGTGGTCAGAAGGGATGGAAACAGTCAGCAAAAATACTGAGGTAGGCTGTGACATTTAAACAATGCTCAGGTGGTGCAAAGGGCCCAAAATGTGCCAAGATCCAACATCAGAACTGGGCAGGATGGGTCCATGCTTTCATGTTGTTTAGACCACAGTCTGACTACCATCCAAATGTCAGCAGAAATCAAAACTTCTCAGACCTGACAATGTTTTTCCAAGCTTCTCTCATCCAGTGTTGGTGACCCAGTGTTGCAGCTTGAGTTTCCTGTTCATAACTGATACGTGTGATGGTGTGGACTTTACTGCTGTAGCTCATCTTCTTAGAGGTTTGATGTGTTGTATGTTAAAAGATGCTCTTCTGGTTGTGATGAGTGGTTATTTGAGTTACTGTTGCCCTCTTATCAGCTTATAACAGTCTGAACAGTCTGAACTGTTTACATGCCTAAAAGCATTTTGTAACTGTTGTGTGTATTTACGTGTATATTAGGGTGGTTAGGGTTGCAGTGGTCTGGTAATGTTAATATCATGGCTTTGTACCAAATTATACAGAATTGTACACTTTTTTGTATCATTATACACATTATAATGATAGAATTAATTAATTAATTATCATTTACCCTTTGCTTTTTCTTATGAATTATGTGTTGGAGATAGTCTCAGGGTTCACTGGTCAGTTGTTTGGTCAACATACTTCCATCTGGCCAAATTCTCATTGGTCTAAATATAGGTGACTAGTCTTATTGTCACTAGTTGGCAAAATCCTGCTATTTTGCAAACTAATCAGCAATTCTTCTTAGAAGAGACTGAACTATGCTCCCTAAAGTCACATTTCTACTAATCCCCACAAAGACAAAGACGTTAGCAAAGTGCATTTCTTCTTTAGCCGGATACTTTGATGCTCCTTTCCACCTCCTCCACTTTCTGTAAACATTAGTTTTCTGCTGTCAGCACACAGTTGATGTGGTATGTTGGTGAGGGAAAAATCCTCCCTTTTTTCAAGGGGAGGAAATAACTGTAGACTCAAGCCAGTGCATCACTGTGATGAGTCCATACATAACACATTTCTGACGGCTCTCCAGACACAGATTAGAGCCTGAATTATTGATGGGAGCTATTAGCTGAGCCCTGAGTCATTCGCTTGGTGCAGAAAACAACGAAAATAGGTGCGATAAGGTGGTTTAATTGGTTTTACTTTGAGAAATAAAATGCAAAAAGAAAAACTAGACACTGAAATCGAAATGGCTGTGGTGATCAATTCAGTCTTATTTTTCTCAGGATATGAAAAGAATATAATTTCTGATGGCCTATGGCCTTTACTTTCCTATTGTCAGCATTTTTTTTTAATTACCGCAAATGCCATAAAGTACCAATGTATCCTGCGAACAGTTATTGTGTTTGTGCATGTGTCCCGTGCCTCATATGCTTTATTTCTTTGTCCCACTGAGCTACATTAAAGCCTAAACAATATTAAAAAATCCATCATTGTGCCACCTTAATTAATATGTTCCTGAATAACACGAGTACACTCTTACACTTGTTTGTTTTGACTCAGTCACACAAACAAACGCTGTCCTGGTGTGTTGAATATTAATTGGAGCCACAAATACGTATTAGTTCACAGCTAAAAATACATAGGACCCTACACACGTAGTTTTCTCTGTTTTTGTAAATTTTGCTAAATGATAATAAGGAGAATACACATACCACTACTTAAAACCTGAACTACATACTTTTCTTGTTTAAAAGTCAGAAGACTCCAGTATACTCGGAGCAGAGGGCCTTTTAAATGAACCCAAATTCAAAAGCTAATAAAGGATCGTGCTGCAAGTTAGGTGCATATAAATTGCATTTGTGGCACAATTTTCCCCAAATAATAATTTTTAATCCAAATAAACACCTAGGAAATGCATTAAATATTGCATTTCAGCCTCTGTACAGCAGAATTAAGCCTGAATCATTCCCACACACTCAGAGAGAGATCTGAATACTGTTAAACAGTCAGTGAGTCACTTCAGTCTGAGCAGGTTTGGTTGTGAATCTTTAAACCATTAAGTGCACTGAAAGCAGCTGACTCACACTAATGTACGGAGCTTTTTTGGGTGTGAGAATTTGAAGTAGTTTCAGGCTGATTTACACCAAATGCATCCCTGAGTTAAACTTTTCTGCACGTCAGCAACTTCATACGCTGCTGTCCATGTTTCTCTTTGTTTCTAAAGACTTTTCAGTTCGTTCTGCAGGATTTTCTGACGTCGATATGAACTGACACCAACGAGACATGTAAAAGCAGCTACAAGCATGCAGTATCATTAGTGTTTTAGAGGAACTGTTATCAATCTCAAAACCAAAAGGGGTGAACGTTTGTTTATTTTAGGTTTTGGTTAATCTCTTGTTTTTCTTGCATGGTTTTCAGTAGTGCTGTGACCACAATTCACTGCATGTTCCACACTTCCTTCCTATCAGCTGAAAAACAGGCTGAATATGTAACTACGGCAAATCAATTCCACTTACCTTGAAATTAATTCAAATTGAGCTTGACAGTTGAGTTTGCCTTTCGGTGGATAAATAATCTTAACCATCCCAAAATAAGCTAGTTTGACATTCTTGAATTGGTGCTCAAACTGCTTCGTCTGTGCTTTAAAGTTTGTCATGGCAACCCTGATAGTGTTAGTTTTAAGGAAATAGCATGTAGGCCACATGCAGTGGGATCCAAATTTGTAGCTCAGTATTGTGAACAGATCACAGAAGAAGCAAGTCTGGATCCCTGCTGGGGCCCCCTCGAGGGCTCTGTGTTCATTTTTATATCTGCAAATACACGACTGATTGTGTTTTTCTGAGGATTATCTTTTGGGCTTTTATTTATTTTTTTATTATTTTTCTCTGTAAGTGCAAATCCAAGACGCACACAGGAAATATGGGGGGACAGCGATAGTGATGGGGTCATTTATTCTGTCTTACTCCATGACCCATTATCACTGACTGTTAAAGAGAATAAACAACATACTCTCTGCTTTGTTGTGATTGTGTGGAGGATCATGCTAGCCATTAAGGGTTTATCAGCATGACTGCACAAATATGATCAGCAAATTCAACGTTTCTGCCAGTTCTTTACAAACCACGTTCCAGGCTTAAGTTGACCCCCTGCTGGGTCTTTGACTGGAGATTTATATTTTCTTAGCCTAAAGCTATAACCGTTAAGTTAGCTAATTAATCCCGCTCCTGTTTTTTTTTTTAACATTAACAACAAAAAAAACCTAAACCAATGTGTATACTGTCTTTAGCTATTATGTGTCCACTTCTGTCCAATGATTAAGACAGCCTATCTCGTTCATTGATGAATGCTAACAACATTATAAGCCTTTATGGTATTCTATGAATGGCTGTAAGAAATGAAGTATACCCAATTTCAGTTACATGTAGATCCACTTTGAGCAGGAATAATTTGAAGTAACTGTGCTCTGTATGACTGTTCATAAACAATGATGCTCATAAACATCATTGTTTATGAGCATTTGTTTACACAGCTTTCATCTGGGCGTTTAATTTGGGTTGAGGTCTAGATTTTGACTGAACCTTTGCAACACCTTCATTCTCAGTTTGGGCCAAGCTGCCTGACAGATGACCTCATATTTCACTCTAGAATACTTTAGGATACAGAGGAGGTCATAGTTGGCTGTGCTGTGCTTGGCAGCTGGTACGAGGTGTTTGCGTTGATATGTTGTGTTCGGTTTTTGCCAAATGTGGCACAGCATCGCTAAACAACTTCACTTTGGTTTATAGGCTCACCGTGTTGACATAAGACACGATGCTGCTGCAGTATGTTTAAACCCAAGAAAGTGGCATTGCATCAGTGTACTCATGTGGTACTCTGATGCAGCACATCCTTTTCATCTGCTCCTGTCTTTCCCTTCTAAAACGTTTGGTCAGCTGACCTGTCAGACATTAGTTTATGTAACACGTAATACCTCTTTTCCACCCACAGTTGGTCCCAACTTTTGGCCTTTTTTTGGTGATGTTGTGTTTAGACCAGCTTTTTGGTACCTTCAGGTGGAAATGAATGGGATTCATTCTAGATTTGGCAGTGGCATGATCTTAAATCAATGAACGGCCCTTTAAGAGCCATCAGTTAGAAACTCTAACATGATGAAAATATGAGTAAGGCAGTGGCTCATTTTGAAGGCGCACCAAACTAGCTCCTGGTCGAGAATCAAACCAGAGTGTTAAACACCAGTTTAGGTATGTTATAGAAAAAAGCCTGGATCCTAAAACAGTGTGTCTCAGGCAGTTCAGCAGCAGTTAGACAGTGAGTATCTCCTTTTATACAAACTTTGCAAAATGTTTTATGTGCACAAAAAGCATGACACAATAAAGGAAACAAAAACAGCAGAAAGTTGATATAATGGACACTTTTAAAGAAGCATGGCCGTAAGTCTCTGAGATTTCTTGTCATTGTGGTTTGCAGATTTTGAAGTCTAAAGGTTTGGAATACATGTGTGAAATATCTTCTTCAGTGATTGTAGATCTTATGTTGTGTGTCTTCTACCATCTTTTTTCTTACACACCTAGAAAAACAATCCTTCCAGTTGTGTTTTTTTTTAATGTTTTTATTTTTTTGCCCTGCTTACCGATTTATGTCAGAACACAGTCAACGGGGCAAGAGTTCTGAGTTAGTATCTGATGCAACAGCGTTTGTGTCCTTAAGCTGAACTTCTCTGCAGTCTTTGTTTAATGTGCTGCTTCATTGTTTGCTGCAGACAGATGGTGCTCTTTGGGATTTGTGTTCCTATGCCTATAAGAACATACAACACAGTTCATGACTGATTTACTCGACTGTGTGAAGCACTACCTTCCACTTACATTTCTTTGTGTGTAAATTTGATTACATTCAAGTGTCATAAGAAACACAGGAGGTAATAAAGTGTGCGCAAAATGGGATTCAAACCCATCCTGACATAATCCTCCAGGATTACAGTGTTACAGAGGGATTAGAGCTGTGTGGTACTGTGTGGTTCTTTAAGGGTGTTCCTCTCAAAAGTATGATTTAAAGTAATATATGAACAGGTTTTACATGAAAAAACAGTTCAAGAAAAGTCATACAAATGACTTTAGAGATTTTTAAGGCAGGTTAAAAAACAGAGGAACATTGAAAAATCTTAAAACAAGAAAAGCATTAAACATTTAGTTGTGGACACACTACCACTAAAGTAAGAAATTATATTTTCTTAGCTCTTCATCTTGTTGACAGATTTTATTGTCTACACTGACATTATTTCTGTGTCATGAGTGTAACATGTTGTATCATACAGTGGACTGCAGCAGCTTCTCATGCTGTCTTGTTCCTGAGGTTTAGATTTGTGAATCACCTCATTAACGTGATCTGTCACAGTCTGACGCCATCTGACCTCAGATCAACTACCTGCCACTCACTGTAATGAATGAGCTGTCCTGAATCTGATGGGTAACCGACTGTGCAGTCGCTGACAGTCAGTGGACTCAATCTTGCAGCTTCATGTGTTTAAGCTGCATTCAAGGATGCAGCGTTTAACTTTAATGTCCTAAAAATCATGTGAAAAGCAGTGATATTCTGTCTGTGTGCGGAACTTGGCTCAGATTTACAGATCAGCTGGAAGGACTGCGTTATTTAGATTTTGTCCATCGCACAGTTTATGTTTTGTTTTTTATGGGGGGGGGGGGGGGGGGGGGGGGGGGTGTTAGGAAATCCAATGGTTGCTCTCATTTTGTGTTTTTAGCAGAAAGCGTAATGAGATTCTGCTTCCATTAAATAATTAAAGCCAAATGGAGTAGCAGCTTTCTCTCCACAAACAAAGTGCATCACAGCAAAGCCGCGCGCCAACATCCTGCTATTCTTAAATCTATATATTCTATATATTTCTGTAATGCTTTTATATGTGTGCCATCAGTTCTGTCTACATTACTATGTCACTATATATGATCCAATTTCTGAAAATCGATTGAGTACACCAAAGAGCTGTGTTACTATATGATAGAATTTCTAGCCATTTTTCAGTTTACAAACTGCTTCACACGACCTCCCTCCAAGCTGAAAGCTGAACGCTGACACTGGTTTGGATGTAGCCTTGTAAAATAAATATTATTAAGGTTTGTGAGTATAAATGGATAGATTTACAGTACAAGGTCAGGTGCCAGGTGTCCATTCGTGCATTTCTCCTAAATATATTAGTTAGATTTTAGTAAAACTTCCATACAACGATCACCAAATGAGTCTTCACCCAAACTGCGCATGAGGTTAAACTCAGTGTCATATCGATCAGTTTGTGGGTAATTTTTCTTTTTCACAGAAACTGACTATTGTTCAGATTCTAGTGAAACCAGATGAATTTGTCCTGAATATGAATGTTTGGGATCTCATCTCTTCTCCATGGATTTTAATTTTCATTAGTTTGAGATCCAACCAATGACAAGAAAGATCAAACATTTCTTAAAACTTTCTTAACTTTCTACACGAGCTGCTTCATGCATTACAATAGCCTGTGTCACCGATGTTCCGGTTTCTTCTTTTGGATCGTGTAACATATGCAATGAGAAAAGAGACATTATGCCAAATATCTCAGCCAATCAAAAATACATTAAATTCTGCTTATTGGTTGGGCATCATAAACGCTACCTGTATTTTTATCCACTGGGGTTAGGTTGTTTGCCAGACCCAATAATCTATTTTGTATCACTTCTTGCTGTTCTTCTGTCCTATTCAGGTTTTTATTTATGGATCTCAGGATGTGCAAGCTCACCCATAATCAATAAGCTCCTGACTGACTCAGCCTTTTTCTCTGTAAAAATTAAATAATATACAATGGATATGAGTTTCCAAATGTGCAGTATTATATCAGTCAGGATGTCTAAAATATATCATCTTGAAAATCTGCAATACCATCACATTTTTTTTCAGGGATGAATGAGCTGCCAATTCATTCCTGGTCCTTATTTTTTATTTATTTATTTTTTTTCTGAATGCAAAATCAGTGCAACACTACATACGAGTTTCAATATTTCTTACTGTAAGGTAATCATTTCACATCTTAATGCCTTTAATAATTAATTAGGTAAGTGAATGAAAATTGATAGATGGATAATTTTCTTTCTCTTTATCTTAAGTAACCATTGCTTACATACAAAAATAAAATGGATAAATAAAATGAATTGGAAAAAAATAAAAATACTATATATACATTAAATTATTTGATTTTTATCCATATATTTCAATGTTTTTCTAGTCAAAACTTTTAACAAAACAAAAGCCAAATCCAAAGGCCAGTCAGATGCTATTGGCAACAGAAGGTAGCACTTTCTCTAAGAACACTGTTAAATAACCAACATTAAATGATCATATTTTCCTATTAAGTCTTAATTTGCCAGATCAGATCGGTACTTATACATTTTGAGAATGAGGAACATAAAATAGTGGATTGTGTATTTGCTGATTCTATCCTAACACTAATATGTAATGGTAATAGATTATTTACATGATACTTTGTAGAGACACTCATAGTCCCCAGAGGATTAATCACAGCTTTTCATTTCACTGTTTGTAAGATTGCAAAAGCTGTAAATATTTTATATTTGATTCGCATCATTAAACCATCAGTAGTTCTGCTGCCCGTCTCCACCTCCTCAAACCCTTTTACTTTTGTTTTCTTTGCCCTCCCCCCTAAATCTTCAGCAACATCATCATCCTCCCCCTTATCTTTGTCCCTTTTCACTCAATTCAGCCACTCCAACATTGTGCAGCGGGGACAATAGTGGCAGAGCAGTTTTAATGTTGTCACAGCAGACAGAGCATTCAAGCCACACTGAGGTAATCGCTCGTTTTGTTTAAAAATGACCTCAGCCATTACACAAAATGAAGTCCGAACAATTCATTGCTCTCCTCTTTAAAATGCCTCACCCTCCTCTCAACCTCAAAGAAGCATCGTCATCATCATCATCCTCTTTGTCAGCAGCCAGTTGAATGCTACAGTGTTTCACCTTACCCCCCTCTTCCTCCGTTCTTCCTCCGCCCTCCGCGGCTCCCTCCCTGCTACATCCCACCCTTGCTGCGTTGCCACGGCAACATGTCGGACTGCCTCGCTATCTGCTCTGCCCTCTCCTCCAGATGGGCTCCCTTTTGTTGTGCGTCTGAGTGTTCGTGTGTGTGCTGAGACAGAAACACATTTCTCCATCTTCGTTTTCTTTCTTCCGCGGATGCTCACAGGCACTTGAGTGTCAGTGAGTGCGCCACAAAATGCTGTAAACGAATTATGTGCTATATGAAGACACCATGTTTAATGTATTATTAAATGTTCCAGAATACACTAAATATTCACTAGCTACACATGCATACTGTTTCAAAAACAGCATAAAGACGTACTCCCTTTGTTTTATCTATTTGAGCTGAATCTCGTGGGTGTTCATGCTGATATTTTTCTTTTTTCAATGAAACGTTTTAACAGACATTAAAGGAATTTGTTATTTTCCAAACAATCCCATCAGGATTAACTTCCAAAACAATCATGATCACTTCTACTCCAGCCTAAGGTGTATTTCGTGAGACCATGTTGGTGTCCATATGTCCATTTGAGCCTATTTTGGCTAAACAGAGAGAACAACTGCTGGAATTCAGACAAAGTTGAGGCTACAGAGGCGCACTTGTGGGAGTCCTCCAAAAGACAGACCACTCAGTTGTGATAAAGGCATAGGCTGGTTTAAAAGCGGGCTTGAACAGGAAAAGAGGTGTAAGTGGGCTTCAACTCAGAGAGGAAGAAGTGTTAAAAAGGCATTTAGAAAAAAAAAGAAAGAATGAGAAAACAGGCCGTGCCTTCATTGGACTTCTTTTTCTGTTTCACTCCTTTGTCTGTTATGATGTCTGTCTTGTTAATGGCAAGGACTATACAAAAACAAACAAAAGCAGCCCACATTACCATCTGTTCTGCATATTTTCAACATTTTCCCACAAGAAACATCAGACAGCTACAACATGTGAATGTGGGAATGTGGGATTTCAGTAGTGCCGAGTCTTTTCAGGGTACTTCGGATCAAGACCTGACAATGTTATGGCTCAGTCACACTAGAGAAAAGATAGGGCAGCAACCTTCTTGGCAGTTGGAAAAATTGGTGGTTGTCTTGGGATTGCACTATTTTTTTTTTTTTTTTTAAATTTGCCTATCTACAGTAAGTAGCTGGTGTTTGCATAGGTCACTAGAAAGGTGTACAATGACTTTATGTGTAAATGGCTTGAACCAAAATTCAGAGTTTTCTGTGTCATGAATGTGGCTCTCTTTATTTCCTGGCTAAATCACTATGGTAATTTATGCTGAACACATCACCTGGTTGGTAGCCGGTTATCTTCAGTTTGAAATTGAGGGCAAATGACACATTTTCACAGATTTTTTCATTTACAGCATGTAAATTACATGATGTGTTTTATATGTGCAACTTGTTAAGCCGTACCTTACTAACATTACAAATGAAGCCCAGATGTCACAGCAGCCTATTGTCACTGGAGTTGTTACGTTTATTTATTCATTTGCAGTAAATGTATAAATGTTGTCAACCTTGATTCTGCTGCTAAATCTCTTTTACGCTGCTGGAATTGTAGCTACTGGAACACACACCAAGAATTCCTGTTCATTCAATAAAATTGATTTCACTTTGCTCTGCCAACAAACTAACGATATTTTCATATATCTTTTATTAGACTATGGGACAGTAAAAATTTACTGTTTGAGCAGTTTAAAGTTTCAGAGCTCTAATGTCGCGCCTTCATCTTTGAAATAACCAGCAGCACTGAGAGCACACTCTGCATTAAAATAATTAACTTGAATAAAAATCAAGATTAATCCCAAGATTAATGACATCTGAATGTGTCTCTGATTGGATGACACACTCAGAGGGTCTCATTTTCTGTGTAAGAAAAGTCATGTGACCTGGGAAATTCCCACTTTTTATGTCAGCACACAGAGCCTGAGGAGGCAACCCAGTTCAAAAGAAAGTGGACATTGTAATGCCCATTATCTCCCACTGGAGTTTTAACGAAAGCCTAACTGTGTTGAACTTCCTTCATAATATACCTCTCTGATGGGAGATCGTGATATGACTTGGACTGACCTCAAATAAATCTCAGACAGATTGATGTGTAATGTCGACAGACTGCCAGCAATCAATGTTGCAATCAGTCCAGGAAGTTGGTGATATCTGCAACAGGGGACAAAACTCAACTCGTTGCAAATGCATCGTATTCTTGTTATATTCATACATAAGCATCATTTTGCAGTTAAATTCTCCTCCTACAGAAACTATGTCTCTATTTGTGGAGGAATTTCAATTTTTGTTTCAAGTTACAAGATTGTGGCTGAATTCTAAATTAAAATAGTTTAATAATAGTTCACAGTAACGTCAGCCAATCATGACTTTGACTGGTTACAGATACGATCCCCATCTCCAAAGCAACCATTTCAAAGGCAACACGACCTCAAGTGCATTTTACACAGTCACATATACACATATGACTCTGTGTCCAAACACTAACTTTCCTAGTTTGACTGTTGCATCAGAGACAAACACATCAGTCACCTCTGTGGGCTAAACACACGGTGACACTAGGCAGCAAACACTCCCTTTGAACGACAAAGAAACCTTTGACCGAACCAGAATCAGTAAATCTGGCTTGACTGGTTCTGGTAAATGGAGAACAGACTTAGTAAAATATGAGCAAACAAAAACGTTTTCAGTAAATTATTTCAGCTTGTAAAAGTATGTGTATATCTTTAACCATGTTTATTTTTTGACAAAATATGCAATAGTGACACACTTTTATCCCCCAAGCCTGCATATCTGCAGATATTTAGACCACATTAACATGTACAGTAGAGTATTGTTCCAGTAAGCAAGGTCTCTGTGGATATAGTGCATTAGCATTGTTATGTAACATATAGAGCTCTGCAGAATAACTGGGTCTCCTGAAAATTGTGCCAACACTGGCTGCAGAAAATTCCCGAGATTAATGTTGACCTACTGTATATTTTGTGAAGCGGCTTAAAATGTATGAAAACACTTTGTTTCTTCATTAGAAGTAATCGTCTGTAAAATATCACTTTATTATGATTGGGAAGAAGTCTATCTCAGGACATTAATTCCACTCTACTGATTTATAATCCTCCTGCTTTTCTCCATCGCCATGAAGTGTAATAAAAAGGTTACGAGACAGCCTGTAATTTATCTTTTTTTATCTAAAGCAGTGTAATCGGGACATCCAGTTTAAATTCATTTTCCATTTATAAGGTGGAAAAACTGGTTAACTTTAAATGGAATCAAAGAATTTTTTGTCTTGCATTATATTAGGAATCAGATACTTGATAGGCAGTTTGCCAACAATCACCATGCCTTGTAAATGTCACTATCCTGTCGTTTCAGTCTGCAAGAAGGAAATTGAGACAGTTTTTAGTGAACAAAGAAGCTTCTGACCAGGTTTTTCTTTGTAAGTAACGCTGTATTGATTGAGATTGTCCTTTCTGCCCGTTATCTCTGAAATGCAGATGGATGAAGACAGCAGCTATCTGACCAAATGCTCTCCCACTTCAATAAAATAAGCTACACTGAGTTTGGCTGCTATAAGCTTTTGATAATTTGAAGAAAATCTGCCAATAGCTGGTATTCTCTGCCAATATTCTAGATCACATTCAGTCTTTGAAATTGAATGTGCAGCAGCATTGGTCCCTTTGTTCATACACTTGAAAAGAATGATTTAAGTGCCTATTTGACTGTGAAATCTCCAAAGCACTGAATGCTTCGCATGTCAGCGTCGAACATGTGACTAGTTAAAGTAATAGTTGGATACATTTCAGAAGCATGTTAGTCTGCACAGCCAAGATGTTATAGTATTTAGCTGCCCTGTGTTAACTGGTAAATTTCAAATCTTTTGAAGTCACACATACACTTTAGAATTAGATTATTTTTTCTATGGAACCTCTATACAGTATATTTAATTTTTATGTATGAAAGACAGACATTGAAATGATAGAAAAGTCACAACGCCTCTTCGTCTTTTAGCAAAACCGACTTAATCTCATGTCACACCAAAATGGCAGTTAAGGAGTTGAAAACAACATTAAGAGCTTCTGGGGCGAAACATAGAAAACCAGAACTTGTTTCATCTTCGCACATGAAGAAATGTTAATTTGATTTTCAGTACAGAAGCATAATATTTGTTTTACAGGCTCCAGGCAAGAAAGGCAATGTGGTTTCTTTTAGCCACATATTCGTGATATATTATTTGGATCAGGATGATGACAGGTCGAATTTGCCATTTATACTTTTGTGTTTGTTTTCATGCAAGTCACAGAATATTAACATTAAGACCACATGTTTCTAAAATGACTAACTTAAACTAATGATAGCACTAATACCAAGGCTAAATTTCTTAGAAGTTTGATTTTCTTTAACTGCTAATTTACATTCGTATTTGTATTCCTGGCCTGTTCTCAGGCAGTTTTGCATGATTCACAGTTACAATAATCTAATCTAATACCAGGCTTTGGTACAGCCAAGGCAGCTAGTTTTGGACAGACGAGGAACCGAGGGTCAGATCAAATCTGGAGATCTGGATTACATTTTGTTATCTGAAATGACTCACATTGAAAACTGGAGCCATTGTGGCTATTGTGGGTGTGTGGGTCATGCTGACTTTGTAGCTCCATGCCTGCTGTGTTCAGAGAACTGAAGAATGGCAGAATGGAAAATTGGCACATCCTGGAAACAAGCACGGCCTATTGCCTTCAGACACAGAAATCAGTCACTTTGCTCAGGGAATTTGATATTGGGCAACCATTACCCTTTTTTTTTTATTTCTATACATATGATTCAAGATACTGTTTAATGTCAACTGAAACTCAAAGAAAACATGTACAGTATCGGCATTCACAAAAACAAATACAACAACAAGAATGCAGTTTTTCTTCCAGTTTCACTTCTGGTAAGCTTCTGACTATGGATTTGAACTGTGTTTTATTGATTTTTTTAATGTTTTTATATAAATGCAAATGCAGACAGCAGCTTTGGGTTGCACCCCTAATATCCAGGGACTCAATGAAGATTAGCAGTTTGCATGATGCAGTGGTGAACCAGGAAGGATAGGCAAAATCAGCCCTCTGCTGCTACGTCTCACTCTCCTCTGCCCTTCGTCTGTTTGGCAGGAAGACGAGATCTGTTGAGCTTCAGCCCACAATTTGGACACTCAGGTCAACTCCACCGAACACACACACAAACAGCGAGTGAGAGAGAGAGACCAGGGGCAGAAACCTGGCAGTGCTAAGAAGTCCTCTAGCAGATTTTTAAAAAAGAGCTTACCATTTGCTTGTTCCTTTGTGAACTCCAGCCAATTCAGAAACAAACCTCCTTTATTATCACATAACATAGACTAAAGCACCACTGTGAAGGATGGATTTGAATGTTCAGGGTCATTAACCCTCTGATGCATGAATTATGAAAGCCTTGGTCAAGATTTTTTTCTTAAGTGCTTTTATTCTTCTCAGGACATGAAAAAAAATGTTTAACTCTTTTTTTTTCAAAAATATGTTTTTTTTATAAAGTTATAAACTTGTCCACTCCAGTGGACTACATGCGCCTGAGCACTTAGCATGAAATACTGTGAATTTACTGTAAAAATTAATTACCTTGTGTTCTATTGTAAATATACAAACACTTGTTTGCTTGTATCCTTTGAAAAACATCTCAGCAATTTTTTTGGAACTTTCAACTCATAAGGCCCCAATGTTTAGACGTAAATAACAAAACCAATCAACAGTCCTAGCTATGAATCCTACACCTGAATATGGCAAACTATCTCCAACAAGAGAAACATTTTTGAGTCTACACAGTTCTATAACGATGCAGGACAGTATTACCAAGCCCTTAGTAGCATGCTGGAAGAAAACACAAACTGACATCTTAGTCTCTGCATCTCCAAACAGTTCTATGTTCATCACACCTAGGCTGTGCGAAAGTTTGCAACGCATCCAGGGCACAATGGCACACAGCATTGCATGCAGATGTATTTGGTCTTCCGTGTGCACACAACATCATGGCACCTGTTTGCATTTTTCACCTCGGTCAGTTGGGGCCAGTGATATCCTGTGGCAAACCTGACCTCACAGGCTACTTTGGTGACTGCTCTCCACTTCACGGGTTGTGGGGTCCCACTGGGTCTTCCTCTTTTGCATTGCTGGAGGGAGAATCTCTTCTCTTGTTACTGACAGTTCTTTCCCATACAAGTTGGTGTTGTATGTTATATTATCAATTAGATCTGCTGGAAACAGATGTCTGAAGAAATCTACGGGATCCTTCCCCTCCACATTCAATTTCCACTCTCCTAGAAAAGGAGGCAAGTCTCCAACCAAGTCATTGTCTTGGACTTTCCAAATATTTTTGCGGGCTTGAGTATGGTCAGGTGCCATGTACCCATCTCCCACAGCTCCCTGATCATACTGACCTTCCTCTTCATCCTGCCCCTCATCGTTCTCACTTTCTGCATCCTGACTGTCTGTGTCTTCATCATCCGTAGTTCCTATGTCTCTGTTCTGCTCTGGCAGCCACTCTCATCATCACTGGACTTATCACTGAACTCCTCATCACTGCACTCATCAATGAAATCATCATCACTGGAGCTGGATGGAATTTCCTGGACTATTCTGTACGCTGCCTTATTCTTTGCTGCATTTGAAGTCTACAAAATATGATAAAATAATTATTATAGTAACTCAAACTACAGCTGATCTGCACAGAAATATATATTTTAAATGAGTAGCTTATAAATGTAACAATTATATGCTTAATTATAACCAAAACAGTCCCAAAAAACAGTGAGACAATTTATGACTTATGTTAAAAAAATATAGTGGGTAATGCATGATGTCCACTACAGTGGACACATGGTTAATTGTAGTTTTCTACATATTAGACATAACAATTTCTTATTCCAAACAGATAATATCCTTCCCTAGATGTTACTGCATATCATCATATTTTTTTTACCTGTTGGGCTCTTTTAGCATAGAAGGATTGACAGGATATGCCAGCAGTGGTCGGCAGGGGTGACAGTTTGTCTGCCATCTTTGATTCAGAGGAAATTTACTTGCAGTTGCACTAACTGAACACTGAATTGACCTCAATGGAGCATGGCAGCAGAGAGCACTCTAGAGGCTAATATGCAGTTCCACCATAGAAACCAATGCATTAAAGAGATATGTACGTTTTAGTAGCTGTCCACTCCAGTGACCACTATGCATCAGAGGGTTAACCTGTCAATTTAGCAAAGACCTGATATGACAGAGAAAATTCACAGGAGGCGGAATTAAAATATATAGAGAGATTTAAATACATTTCTGATCTCTCTGTTGGGGAAAAATTTAATTTCTCTCTCAGAGCTCCTGAGTGGAGTTGGCAGTATATCCTGCTGAGAGTTTAATTGGTGTAACCTTTCCTCTCAGTCTCAATTTTGTGCAGGAAATAAGCTATAAGGTTACTTTAGATACCTGGGACACTTTGTCAGTGTTCATTGCCTCATTATATTTTTCAAGCCTCTGGTCTTTTTACATAAACTGAAGAATCTTTATAATTAGGAATGATTTATATATATGTAAATGCTATATTTTGGCATAAATTGCTGCTCTTCTCGAAGATGTGCATTAACAGCCTTTTACTTGCAATTTGCTCTGTGTGCATTGATTTGATTCATTGTATTTAAGTGCACACCAAGGTTATACTGATGAACACTGAATCGTCATGCTGAGGGAGGCTTCAAATAAAACACGGGTGCGTGTTGCACCTGCGCAGGCTGAGAGGAAAAAGATATGAACTTCAAACGATGATTTCTTACTCTACATGTGAGCCAGTTTAGCTGCAGGTGGAAATTTTACCATGAATCTCATCCCACTTCCTCACATGCTTTACATTTATAATGCTGTAGGTGAAATCCAGGATTTGCAAGTAATGGACTACATGTAGTTAGTATTATGTAATCCGATTATAAAAGCTAAGTAGGTATAATCAACTTAGATAAAAGATTTGTAATTATTTTATAAGTGGAATGTTAAGGATACTTTGCTTGTGATGGAGTGCTTATAATGAAAAAGTCATCTGACATATACATATGGCTATTTATAGTTCTATGTATTTGTGTAAATCACTTGATTTGAACTGTAAGCTATGTTTTATTTGCAGAAAAGAAAAAAATAGTATTTTAGTATAAGGTGCAGTGCATACATCTGGTGGTAGTATTACATGTTGTTTGCATGTTATCTATTGGATCATGCTTCTAATCTCCGTGACATTTTTACTAAGTAACTGAAAATCTGACCCAACAATTATGACATAAAGTCTGTGATAGAAGCCTACCCAGAAATGTAAGGAAATTAATAAGATTGGTTATTGAGAATCTGTTCTCAGCAGGAATTGCATTTTTCTCAGCAATCTCTTAAAAGCGCTCAGCCTACTGCACCTTAAAGCTTCACAAGACTTCAGCAACACAGCACAATGCAATTTCTCTGCAAAGTTATTTAATATACAATAGACAACAGCGTTTGTATTTCTGCTAGTGCTTTTTTTCAGTGTGTCAATGTTAGATTTTCCAGGCCAATTGGTAAGCAAATAACACCTGGACCATTGAACTGTTGCATGAAAATGAAATGAAAATGAAAAATGCAATGAAAAAACTAACTTTTTTATTACAATCATACTGTGTTATGCCAGAGAGTATTTTCTATCATACGTTTTAACCATGATAGCATGAATGTGCTAAAAATCAAAGTAGCTAAGAAGGCTTAAAAAAAGGAGCACATCATGCATGACAAAAACAATCATAGGGGATGCTTGAACTAAATGCTGGCTGTTTTAAGTGCTGTTTATCCATCAGGACTGTTCTGGTGAGTTTCTCAAATTTGGCAATATCTGTCCTCTTTGAAAAATGTGAAAAATGTAGATGGATAGCACTACAAACTGGTGAAAAAAACTCATATATCTAACATTATGGGCAATATCTGTTTTTAAGGTAGATATCAAAACTAGAGAGGGGTTTAATATAAACAATATGATCCCAGAAAGGAACAAATAGAATAAACAATTTGAGCATCATTACAGAGCAAATGGGTCTCATTGTTTAAAAGGTTTTGGAAAAAAGACAGTTGAAAATGTACTGAGTGGATATAGAGCAACAGCAGGAGGAGGATGACTCTGGAGTCCTTGATTGGATAAAAGGCTCCAGGGAAATAAAAGATGGAAGTGGAGCCCAAGATTGAACCAATGCTGCGTTTATTCTTTAGAAAAGTGGAGTACAAAGGTTATTTTATTGGAGGAGCTGGTTTGTTTTTCAGCATGGGTAAAAAAAATTCAGCCTTCAGGGATCAGCGAAGTGGCACTGCTGTACACTCCTGTCCCAGAACGGTGACAGGAAACAGAGCATTTTCTGTCACTTACAGGAAGATCCACCCTTCGTTTCCCCCTCCTTTTTTTAGGTTCAGCATTAACTTCACTCAGACGACTTTGATAAAGAACAGACCAGCAGCAAACAATGTTGTAACTCCAGGCTACACTTTAAACCCTGAGAAAGACAAGAAAAAAAACCACTCAAATGGATGTTGTCTTTTTTCTCTCAGAAACTCACTTTTACTGGAGGACACGTTTACTCATCCCAGTTCAGATGGGAAGTGACAGAAGCAGAGCAGAGAATAGAGAGTGCTCATCAACCTGATCTGTTGTAGAAAGACTGAAAAAGCATGACGGAGCGAGACAGAGCGAAACTATGACCACAACTCAGAATCACAGAGTGCTGGACGACACACGTCAGATTTGGTTACGTCTGCTGCTTGCTCGTGGAGTGCTGATAGACTCGAACTCACCGGCAAAACTCTTGGATATTACAGATGTGTTGCTGGAAATACTGGGACGCAAGTACGCCGAGAGGAATATATTCTAAGAAAGGATTGTTTGCAATGACATTATGTAGAAGTCAACAACAACACCCTTAATGACTACAAAGATTAGGAAACAAAATGTATTTATAGCGGCATGAGTTTTCGGTGTTTTTATTATAAATGAAAAGATAAATGTCAAGAGATAAACCATGGTATTTTATGAGGACGTTATGGGTTATAGAGAAGTTTGTGAGGCTGCTAAAGGACATGTTATCAACTGGTGCAGGGGATAGCATGACAGTAGTGAGTTGTGCTGTAGGAGTAACAGATGCGTTCAAAGTTTGGGTGGGATTACTTCAGGGATCACCTCTGAGCCCCTTCTTCTTTACAGTTGTGATGGACAGGCTGACAGATGAGGCCAGGCAGGAGTCTCTGTGGACTGTGATGTTCACAGATGACATTGTGATCTGCTGTTAGAGTAGGAAGAGGTGGAAGAGAGCCTGGAGAGGTGGAGGTATCCTCTGTAGATAATGTGAATGACAAGTCAGTAGAAACAAGACAGAATACGTGTGTGTGAATGTGAGAGAGACATGTAAAAGTGAATGTGCAAGGAGTAGAATAATGAAGGTGGGTGAGTTTAAATACCTAGGGTCAACCCTACAAAACACAAGACAGGTAAGTAGAGAGTGGAGGCAGGGAGGAGAGTGTGTCAGCAGTGATTTGTGACTGAAGGATAGCAGCAAGTGTGAAAGTATGGGCTTACAAGATGGTAGTGCGACCTGCCATGATGTATTGTTTGGAGACAGTTGCACTGACAAAGAGGCATGACAACCAGAAGGCACAGGATTAGGAATGAGTATATCAGAGGGACAGCTCACATTGAGCAGCAGAGACACAGAGAGAGACAGAGCTGAATGAATAGTGGATATACTGGACAAGGGGTGTTCACGATGGAGCTGCCCGGCAGCAAGAAAAGATTCATGGATGTAGTGAAGTAGGGCGTGCAGAGGGCCGGTGTGACAAAAGCAGATGCTTGGATGAGGGTGGGATTGAGACAGATGATCTGCTGTAGCAATACTTAAAGGGAGCAGCCAAAACAAGAAGATAAAATAGTGTTGTGAACAGTACATACATGAGACATATTTACGGTATTTGTATAGCACCAGTTTAGTTTTTTCACCTCAAGGTGATATGGATTATAAGATTAAAACTACAAAATTAGAAACTGAACCTCACAAATCCATTGATCACGTACAAGCAGCACTTGGTGATTTTTTACAGAGATCTTCAATGAACAGTTAGGGTTTAAGAGGGAAAATAAAACAGAAAAACATAGAAAAACCACAGGCAACAAGCAAAACACAAATGACAAAGACCTCAGGCTTCACAATTGTTTAATCCTTTGCTTCTCCGTCTTTTGGCACTTCTCCTTCAGGATTAACTGGAAGGCCTGAGGTGGACTATATTCATCCCTCATAAGTCAAAACTATCACCTCTGCCTATGAATAATGGACTAATATTACCGTATCCAGCCTTGGAGTCCAATTTTATCAGGTCAAAGTAAACTTCATTGTCATCTCTGCTTTATACAGTTCAGTATATAGAGAGACGAAACGACGTGGCTCCAGTTCCATCCAGTGCAAAAGAACAACAATAAATATAGGAAGACTAAGAATAAGAAGAATAAACATATATACACTTTGAGACTGAGGTAAGGGGAGTAAATATACATTCTGAGGTAAGAACTTTTAACAACTTAGTAAGGATTGCTTGTCCCCTGAATTCAAGTGACTGAAGAGCACCTACAAAAGGAAAATTAAATCCAGTCTGCTTCAACTCAATGTGTCAGAGATGCTTTTCATGATTTTTACAAGCTGAATTTCTGCAATAAGTTTACTACTTTCACTTGCTTGTCCAGAGAAGATTCAGGTCAGCATGGGTTAATGATAAAAGCAAACTCGGGGATGTTGTGGATCTGCTTCCCATTGTCTGGCTCCATCATGTCTCGAGCTGCTGTCACAGCTCCCGTTTGATAAACTAAATAATAAATGAGCAGGCTGTGACTTACAGTAGCTCTGTGTGACCTGATCTTACAGGTTCAGCAGGTTCAGACATAAAATACATGGTTCACCCACCAAAGATCTGTCTGTCTTGTTTTCTGTTGCTGTGTGAAAGCTGTTCTGAGAGAAACTCTTCTTCTACTTCTTCTTGCCTGCTGCTGTAGTCTTACCTGAAACTGAATCAAATTGTTACTTATGTTATCAGAAAATAGAGCTTGATCAGTTTTATTCAGTTTTGTTAATAAAAAAACCAAAACAAAGATATTGTTAGGATTGTTCTGCCAACATGAAACTAAAAAAAGCCACTCCTTAGCTATGACTCCCTTTTCTTGGACATTTGGTCCACATTGTGTTTTATACCCACAACATTTCCACTCAAAAGACTTTCTCACCACTTTATGTTTTAGCTTTTCCACATTCAACACTTTGCCAACCTGCTGGGCTACAGTCCAACTATAATTATATCCAATCAGAGCTGCCTGTCCGCTGTGGAGCTCTAAGCAATCCTGAAACAATTATAGTACTTTATGACAATGAACCAGTGGTTAACATTTTAAAAGGTTCTCTTTGCAGCCTGTATCACCGGTAACTTTCAGAGTATCTGTGTCAAGAACATTTTACTCTTTTACTTTTTATATCTCGATTAATATATCTGGTGAAAGGTTCAGAAGAAAAAGCTGTATGATTAATAAGTGGACTAATATATCTAAGGGAAAAGGGCATTTTGTCTAAACATGCAGTGTTTTCTTTAGATCACCTAATAAAGTAAATTTGAATAAATCTCAGAGCACTGCTGCTTTTCACACTCCAGTTTGTCTCTTGATCCAACTATTTTTGAAAGGTACATCAGTACTATAGTCATTAAATATTCACCTGCCCTGACAGTTACATAATACCTTTACCGACAAACTCCTTTCAGTCATGCTGGGTAGCACTCTGAAGCGTTTCTCTGTAAACACTGTTTTAAACAGCAGGTAGTGTTTTCCTTTTGCTTTGAGAAAGACTTAAAGTCAAACACACCAAATGACAATAACTTGAAAAGAATTTAAAGCAGCAAGGGTAGAAAATATGTGGAAAATACTGTGTACTAACTCTTACTGTTTCATCTTTCTTTGGTCTCCTTTGAATATCAGAGCCCTGCTGCTTTTGTTTTTCCTGCGTGTTTTGTTTGGTTTAGTAAATTGCCTTTGCTGTCATTAAATTTCAAATTCAGTGGCCGATGAGTGAAATACTAGTTAGAGCATGTGACGAACACTCACATTCAGAATGTGGTTTAGGAGTAGTTTTGCAAGGTTTTTTTGGCTTTTTGTTGTTATAGGTTGTTATATATTAACATTCTTGATTATAGTGTCTACAAATTCATTGAAAAGACCAAGAGCAATCATATTATCTAATCCACTGATCCTTGTAACATTTATTATGCAATATATCTTACATAGTAGTGTCACAGAACCTCAGTTATATCCAGAAACCATTAAGCAGATCAGTGAGCTACAATGTTACACTCTGTGGCACACTGGCATGTCCCGTAATCACATTAAACACACTGCAGTTTATTTTAACTCAATCTGCTGTCATATTAATAGTAAATGTACATTCATTCACTGAAGCATTTAGCCCTAACCAATGCTCTGATTTCTACTATTTGGGTGTCATTTCATGACATGCTACGGTCATGTATTCAAGAGTGACGGAGAGACCCAAATGCTGATAATTGAAGCAGACTAAATTAACACACAACAAGAAGTTTATTGAGGCTAAAGGTCAGGATTTCAATAGTTCAAAAACAAACAGAAACACGAAAACCTTGAGGAACAAACAATGAGAAGACAGGGGTGAGTAACAGACAGAGTAAGGAGAAGCACTGAACTGTTTATGCACATGAGGGTTAGCAAGAAAGTGGAAACAGGAGGGAAACAAGACACAGCTGAACTTAATCTAGACAAAGAGACAAAGTAAATGTAAATGCAGGAGACAAGAGACAAATAAAACAGGAAGTGAGTGACAATAAGTGAAACAGGAAAATAGAGAGATATAAGTTAACTTTACAAGCGGGATAACAGGAGGATGAGACAGAGGGAAACCCTGAGGGAATTAATAACTCTAGAAATATGCTTGGGATAGGCTCAGCCCTCTGAATTGGATAAGTGGGAGAAAGTGGATAGATGGATATAAAATCAAACAGTAACTGAAATTCAAATATTACAAGAACTGAAGTCACGTAATGCTATTGAATAAATGGAAATCCCACCTAAATAATAAATAAAAAACATGGAAAAACAAACAAGAACACCTATAGCAAAAAAAAAATTAAAGTTACCAAAAAAATGAGAAAAGAGCAGCGATTGTGACAAATGCCAAAATGGGAAGTAAAGGGGATCTATGATCCAAATTTCATCTATATATTTTCATTTTTGACCTGTACTTGAGTAGCTTTGCATACTTCATGGATAAAAATATTATCTCCTGGTCTTTCATCCAGCCCCTCAGGTCATCCATGATCTGATATACTGACGTTTTAGCTCCTCCCCTTTAGGTGTCTACTGCCTCTGTCAGACAAAAGATTTGTTTAGCAAGTGTTTGGGGGGCATTTAAGGATATCCATCTCATCTTTAAAAGACTTGGAAAATGTGTATATAGATCAAATAAAACTAAATGTGTTTTCTTTATATTACATGATGTGATATGGATATTTTTTTTTATCTTTCTTTACAAAATGTATGGGCTATGCCTGAAATTAAATGTCAGCAGGCAACAGAATATTTACACGATGTCAAAGGAAATTTATCTCATAAGGTTAACGAGGACACCATATGTTGCTGTGTCTGCTTTTGTGTGTCCTGTTAGCATCTTTTAATTTATAACATTTATGTGCAGGTACAACAGATGTAAATTAGCCTTTTGGCTGAATCTCTCACATTAGCAGCATCCTTACAGCATGTTAATTAACATGTGTTGACGCTCATAGAATAATAATGGGTTAAGAAACTTGAGGAAAGTGAGACTGAAGATTAAATGAATGTAATAGAATGTGTACTGAAAGATTAGCTTTGCAGCCCATATTGATTTTTAAATATTTGTCCTTATTTACTCCAGTAATGACATCCAAATGCTATAAATTGAAAACCCTGAATATTTTCTGGTTTTCTGTCTATTAAAAGACACATTTGGTGTCCTTAAGGAAGACTCACTACTTCAGTCGCCACAGTGCAGCTTATAATCTATCTGAACAGACGTTTCACAGGAGAAGCAGCTGTGGCTGCTGATGATTGGCTGACTTCATCTGTTCTTTGCTCCAACCATTACGGGTAAATCACATGTCATTACTGCTGTGTGTCTGTGCGCCTCTGAACAGACACGGTGTGTGACCCACAGTGTTCGTGTCAGCCTATCAGTTCATGATTTATGATACCAGAAGCCCAGAAACACTGGAGAACCTATGCTGATGTTGCATTTAAGTCATGTGGGACAAAAGAGGCTGTCATGCTTACAACGTGAAAAGCCTGATTACTTTTCGTCCCACTTGACAGATTTTTTTTTTCTGTGCATCCAAACGTTGGTTTGTTTTCCTCACTCATTCCCATCAGTTTACAGGAAGTTAAGGTTTGTCATAAATAATATTCTTAATAACTATCTAACACATTTCTTGGCTTGTTAATTTCCTTTAATATTTTGTTATTGTTAAATCATCCAAACAGTCTAGCATTAATTTTGACCTTATAAAAGGTCAGTGCTTATTTAGTGTCATCACAGCTTTCAGGAAAATCTAATACTGCCATTTAAAACTATTGCTTAAATGCTGATTTAAAAGGAATATTTAAAAGTTATAACTCATAATATCTCTGTTATGAAAATGTAATAAAATGCTCAGCTATTCGCCAAGGCAAATCCACTACTAATTGTCTGCATAAGTATTCCGAGTATTCGCTAAATATGAGCTCCAAATAAAATCTTGCGATTGATACACAGTGTTTTATTTCCCTGGGTGGAGCAGGTAAGCATCACCGTGGCAAAATGTGCTGGGTTTTAACACATACCAAACATGCCCGGCTCTTTCAGCTCAAAGTCACAGTGGGAGGGAAAAATTAAGTGTTTTTTCCTTTTAGTATAGTCTCATTTTAAGAAAAATGAAGACTAATTCACAGTCATTACTGTAATTACTGTAGACAAAAAAAGCGACCATCACCAACAAGATTGGCAGCTTTTGTGCTGCATTTTGCAGGTTGTGGCCCCAGGTTAGATTTAGACGGAAATCTGTTGGATTGCCTCATGTCACTAAGCAGGAGGTTGGTGCTGCTTTCTATGGCGAACCAAGCTTTGAAGAGAAAATCATTTCTAATGTGTTTATCCTCGTCGGTGAAGCCACAGGCTCTCGGGAGAGGGGGGGAGAGATGAAGCAACGTCTAAATGTACAAATTCAGCCTTAATAAATTGAAATAAATAAATAAAAATTCTCCTAATTTCCACATGTTCGCTTGGACCTGTCTCCATCTGCTGTCACCTCTAATTCGTGTCAACCTTTTGCAGTAACTGAACACAGTGACCTGGAGCAGGAGTCCAAAAATAAATCCCCTCACTCGCTCATTTGCTTAGAATCGAATTTTGCCTCTCAGGAGCCAAACATCAAAGTAAATGCAGAAGTGGTTTTGACTGTCTGGTTTCTGGAATTTGGCAGCTTGGATTTACTGGCTGCACAGCCTGTGTTTTTGGCACTTAGTTTGAATATGTTTTTTTTTTTTTTAAGTAAGACCAGGTCATGGCAAAAACTCAAGGTGGAAAAAAGGTTCCACTTAAACGCGGGATAGGCCAAACAATTCAAGAAAATAACCATTTAGTAAACTGCAATTCAAGTGCTCTGAGAGGGAATCAAACTGTTTTCAGACTTTACCAAATCTACCTCCTGGCATGAGTTTCTGAGTTCTATTACTACTGTTTTTCTCGTTTGGTGGTTGTTTCTGAAGTATTAGCCAATCATCTGCAAAGTTTATATAAACACATATTAAAAAGGCAGAGCCCACGGTGACTCACCTGCCTTTGGTGAAACACTTCATTAACGTAACAAGATCTTCGATGTACTGCCAGAATCATACAAATGAAAATGACGAATAGAAAAAATAGCTTAACCTAATAATTTTAGCAGTAGTTCAAAAGACAGTGGATCACTTTTGAATTTACAGACCAAATTTTGCTATTTTTTAAAAGTCTCCAGGCAAAGACTGCAATTTCCCAGTGCCTGATCATCCTGCCATCTCCCCAAGAACAGATACAGTTGCTGTGGAGCAGAAGGGTATTAACATTCTCTCATTAGGAGAGCACTATCCACTTTTAAAATGCATGCTGTGTGGCCCAAACACAAAAATTAAAACAGCATTATAACTGTAGGTTACACACACACACGCGCGCACCAGGGAGTTTATTTTCCACTTTAGGAGAGGATTTATCCTACTATAATTAGTGAACATAAGTGGCCAGGTATGATAAGTCATAAGTCAACTGCATTTATCTTTTTTTCTTTAGGCTTATAGTTGAACTAATTTATTCTGTTTTTAAATGTTAATCCTCCACTCTTCAACGTTCCCTTCCCACACACAGCAGTATTTTACTGACAAACACATACACCGGGTCAAAAAGAAAATAACAGTTGTCTCCCTGCAAACCCACAGTCACATTTAACTAAGACAGAAAATCATGCTTCTGTTTTCTCTTATTTTGAGATGATGACCGACCTAAACCCACATGCCCACATATGAACACGTGTAGGCAAACAAATCTATGTAGCAACTTGACATGAATTGTTTTTGTATTATTTTTTATTATATTATGATGTTTGGCCTTGTGGGAATCTGTAATATTCGTTGAAAAATGTTTTTACCATACCATTTCATAAGTCACATGCAAGATTTTTAATAGTTGTGAACTTTCCAGTGGATTTCTATTCCCTGGTAAATACAGATTTTGTTCTATTTTGAGATTTATAAAAGGGGACACAACCAGGTGATGCTTCAGGAAAGACAAGTCATAGTCAGAATCTGCATAATGACATACACCAGCCTTCCCTTTATGGCTTGTAAAGAGATTTGTCTGCTCAGCTGAGTGGAAAAAAATGTAAAAATCAACCTCAGCATCTGGATTGAAGTTAGATTGGACGAATACTGACTCAAATCATCTGCAAGCTCTTGTGTTAGACTTGTCCAATGAATAATATTATATAAAATCTGTCTAAAAGTGTTGAAAATCAATTTTTTCAGCTATTCTTCATCCATTCATATTACCTCCTGTTATCTCCTTGGTGATTCTTTTCACCTATATTTCATCAAAGGAAAACAAAAGCTGAACACCCCAAAAATAACCACTTTCCCATTAATTTAAGCCTTTAATTCGTTCTCCATCCTCAGTCCTCGAGATCTTCTTACATCTTTCCCTTTTGGATCTCCTTTTATTCTCACTGTAGTGTCCCCAACCTGTATTTGAATACCTCCTCCCTCTTTCTTTTCCTTTAGACATCACTTGTGCGAAGGTAGATCAATCCTTTAGCGCCTGTTTCTTTTTCTCCTCCTTCTGTCCCTCCAGCGCAGCAGAGGGCCTACATCTCATATTCCATTTTTACTATTTCATGTATAATGCAGTAGGTCCCTTTATCAAAGTGAAAAAATGTCTGTCAGAGCAGAGGGCAGGGCAGAGATTTAGAATCAAAAAGAAGCACTGAGGGGTCGGACAGCTGAGAGACGAGCTGTCCGACCTCCATCGGACCAAAATACATTTCTTTGTTATTTCTTATCATCTGAACATGAGGTTGAATATTTTTGCAACAAATACACAACATCTGAAACATTAACCAGCATTTCTTGTGCAATGTTAAGTTAATCCTTGTTTACATGTTTGAATATGTGTAGGCTACACAGAAACAGACAAATGAAATCATCTTAAATGTGCAGCTTTTGTCATATTTTCCAGAGGTGAATGCAAAACACAGGAGGATGTTAGCTGGGTAACAAGAACAATCAGACTGGAAAAATAAAAAAGTAAAACTAACAGCAAAACACAAGTGATGGGGAACTATCAAAATAAAACAGGAAGAAACTCAACTGGGGATCACTAAACACGGAGATGAGGATTTAACAAGATACAGGAGGATACTGAAGAGGCTAGGATAATAAACCGGTACACACAGGATCAAATATAGATAGGCTGGAGTGGTAATATAATTGGAATTCTAAAATATTAAAAAGCTCATTATAGTAAAGTAAGAAATCAAACTCAACCAAACCTCTTGAAACTGAAAACAGTCATAAAACCAAGCGTTACAGTACGCTCCAGCAACACAAAGACCTAATCAAAAGTCTGTACTGAAGACTGGAAACAGCAAAATCTACAGACCATGACAGCTTTTTAAAAATGTATGAATGAGTGGATTAAACACAGAGGACTACCATTTTTAGTGTTGTTCACATTTTTCAACAACAACGAAGTTAAAAGAAAATTTAAATTGCAGGAAATGATGGAAGAAGAGTAACTTTGATTAACTTCATGATATGTAAATAAAGTATTTATTTATTTATTTAGCAACTCTTAAGATTGAGGATATTTTCTGGAAGAGTATCCTGTACTGATATCAGCAAGATTGAAAATGCTTGTTTTTCAAAGGCAGGGGAAACCAGAGCTACTAGAGGAAAGTCATGCAAACACAGCGAGAACATGCAAACTCCACACAGAAGCGAGCTCGTGACCCTCTTGCTGTGAGGCCATAGTGCTAGTTACTGAGCCACTGTGATGCTAACAAACAAACATGACAGAAGTGCTGCATTAGGTTTTGACTTTCTTGGACATTTTTGTCTCTTCCATCCACCTTGGAAGTAGGTCAAGTTGTTCTAGAGAAAGGATGAATGGTAGAAAAAATGTGTTTGAAAAGATTTTCAACCATTTTATGTTTATATTATGAAAAAAATCACTAGGGGAGTATGTTTGTCAAAATGCCAAATACTGCATCTTATTATGAAACTTACCTTCCATCCATCTTCTTCTTCGTATCTAATTATGGGCTATCCCAGCTGTCACTGATTGAGATGCAGACTATACCATGGACTGGCTGCTAGTTTGTCACAGGGCGGTTGGACATATATAAATATACAATGTAATAAATATATGGAATTTATTTTTGGCAAATGGCACATCTTATGTAGTCATTGAAACATTTCTTGTCTTGGAATATTGGGTGTGTTGGTGGTGCTGCTCTTTGAATGAAGATTTACAGTAAATGACAGTAATTGGCCTATTACTTTGCTGTTTAGAGGTTAATTTTGGCGTGATTGTTACTCTAAAGGAAAATTCTGAAGGTTGCCTCAATTAATATAAATCATTCTCTGATCCTGAACTAACCTTCCAGTTCTGTTAGGTTTGTTGTAAATATAGTCTTATATGTCTTTAAATTTTATATGGCTCTAGATCAAAGCTTTGTACAGTGTATGAGCTGACATTACTGCTATCAGAGCAAAATCACTTGAAGTGACTTTGGGCCATGATGATTCATATCAGTCAAATCCTGATTTACAAAGCTGCACTGACCTCAGACACTGTCACTGTCTCTCCCACACATTGCCAACATGTTTTATATAAACATTTTCCCCAAGCCATTTTTATCAGCCAGCTCTGTTATGTCAGATTGCTGTACAGTCTTCACCATACTGCTGGATTACGGCCAAACGATGATTCATACACATGGACTGGAGCATAATTATTATAATGGTGTCCACATTCTAGGAATCACTGAGTTAGGCTCAGAGTACACACACTAACCTGTATGAACAAGGCCTCATTACCCTCTGGGCTTGTCCTGCAGCCACTGCAGACCATTTCCTATTGACTATGAGGTTAGAGGCCATTTACAAAACTAATCTAATGAAAAGAGACAGGAAACACACTCAGGTATGTTGCACAATATAATGGTGATTAATGAATTTGCAGCAGAAGTTTCCATGGCAATATGTAGTTTACAGTTTTACGTTTCTGGTTAAACATCTTTCACTGGTGATATTTTTCTGCTATTTTCAGTCTTTCTGCTTGACATATAGAGTTGTCTGTTCTTGTTCGTCAAAACAAATAATATCACAAAGACAAAAAAGTAACATAATCTTAGGTGAACATTAAGAGGTTATTAGAACTTGGAAACTGGCAGGAATATTATATAAGGGCATAGCTCAGTACTGACATACAACTTTGTAACACACACACACACACACACACACACACACACACACACACACCATATTTTGCTGACCTCCAGATGTCATATTCATCTGTGTTGTTTTTTCTTGTGTTTCCTACAGGACAGTTTTCCTGCCAGATTTGGAGGGATCCACTTTGTGAACCAGCCCTGGTACATTCACGCTCTCTACACCGTCATCCGACCCTTTCTTAAAGACAAGACAAGGAAGAGGGTAAGCCAAGAGATTTGTCTATAATCTGTCTTTCAGCTGGTGCAAAATCAGGTAAAAAAGCACCCTCCAAATTGGGACCACAGACAGTCTAACAGTAAAAATAACCACACAGAGAGCCACTTTAATGTGGATGATAGGTGAAAACTATTAGCAAGCTGGAATTCATATGGTCTCCTTTTAATAAAGTAATTTGGTTCTGATTGTTTTGTCTTTTTCTTTCTAAATTTGAAATGGTAATGACCTATTCAGCAACCTATAAACTTAAAAAAAAACATACATGCTAAAACAGAATATAGAATTAGGTTATAACAAGTTGTGCTACTCAAATTTAATAGGAACGATGACATTTTGGGTCTGGTTACTGGCCTAATAGTCAAGCTTTTTTGGTGTTTGTGATCTTTTTCATGGTTTCAAGAAGAGAAAAGAAATTGAATGTGGAGAGAAAAATTCCAAGAGTTTCAACATCCTCATTCCAACACAGATAAATCAAATGAATGGCTTGTTACTAGACCTTTGCCAAACTTGATGTCATGCTGAAGAGGTAATTCAACCATTTGATTCAGCTGCGTTACAGTAGGGATGCAAAGCTGCAGGACAGTAGCTCTGGAGGACTGGAGTTGGAGACCTCTGGTCTAAATTGTTTCCCTGTGCATCTTTTCCCTTTGCAGATTTTCATGCATGGTAACAACCTAAACAGCCTCCATCAGCTCATCCACCCAGAGATCTTGCCATCGGAGCTTGGTGGGATGATGCCACCCTACGATATGGGGACATGGGCTCGAACACTGCTGGACCACGCATATGACGAGGAGACTGACTACTGTCCAGAGTCCTACACCCTATCAGTACAAGACCTGGAGAGAGACCTGGAGAAAAACCTTTCCCCAAAGACCATGAAGAGGTTAGCGTACCATCTTAAAACCTCCACAGTGGTTTTTATTTAATGTAGTACTGTTTTTGATTATTATTAGGTTTAAGAATATATTATTAAATGCTTTAGGACCCTCTTAATGACAACCAGAGCTACTGTTTTTTCCTGAGGCTAAGGAGTCCCACCCAAGTATTTCACAGCTGCTTCAGGCTTAGGAACTACCAGCTAATACATTTTCTCAGAGAATAATGCAGGTTTAAAATTTAAACAATGCACAAAAAATGAATAAAATGCTTGTTTCACAATAGGATATACTGTGGAACTAATTTGGTTATCTTTGCATAATTATAGTAAACAAAAGGCATAATAACAGAACTATACAGATTTTATCTCACTGTGGTCTTCTTGTAATCATTGTCTCAGCTGGCGGGGATGAATATGCTCTAAATGGTTCCATCTGATTTTATATTCATTAGATTTTTATTTAAGCAACTAGTGTTATTTGGCTGGACCTCTTTGTGATTCTTGTGGATCAGATTTATTTATAAAAGATGGACATAGTCCAGTGGCTCAATCCTGCATTAATGTCCAGCAGATGTGGAATCCTGTGGTTTACATTTGATTTATGTGACGTTTTTCTGGTGAGTGTAGATTCCCGATTACTAGTTTTAAAGTTTTGTTTGTTCTGGTTCTATTTAAAGTAAAACAGACATTAGATAGTCACGGTGTGTTTTATGGTGCGGTTGTCTTGTGCTCAACAAGCCCCAAAAACAAAATGATATGCCTCAAAAAGCTGAATTTAGGTCTCCAAAATAGCTTAGTCGACCTTTTATATACAAGCTGTGGTTTGAAAAAAGAAGCAATAAAGATGCATAATGATATGATGGGGTCAATAAATAGTTTATGAAGTTGAACCCTTACAAAAAAGACAAGTAAATAAGCAATCAATACACAATCTAGTATTATCCAGACTAGCTGACTTTGGGGGTTACATATATATTTATGTTCATTCATATGCTAAAATTTATGTGCTTATTCTTGACAAAGAGAATTCTGCTGAGAGCATGTTTGACATTTCCTGCTGTAGAGTTTCCCCCCTATAGGCCACTGTGCGGTGTAATTCACTGTGACAGTAAATCATCTCACCACTGTGGAACGTCAACTCACTCAAAGACATTTATACTATGGAAGACAAACAGCAGCGAGTTAAGGCAGCAGGCTGTCACTGCAGGAAGGCTCAACCCTGCCAATCATAAATTAATTATTAGTGAGTTATAAATGGTCTGACAGTAACAGGGTGCATTTAAAAATGAACTCACTCTTTGGTTAATTCCCATATAGCAGGAAATAAAAACTTTTTATGACACTTTTTTAGCCTATAAAGCACTGTTAGTGTTATGCGTGTTATACTATAAAATCTGTATGCACGAATGCATTTTTATTTAATGTGCGGATGCTGTTTTCTTTTTATGAAGTATTAAAACAAAAATTATAACACAGGTTAACTAGTAAAAAAATAATACTGATAAATGATTGCATATAGAACATAATGAAACATAATGAAACTTGCAAGTAACATTTTATTTTTTCATTTTAGCATTTTGAGTTGTTTACAAAAACACACTGGTTATGTTACAGACACAGAAACAGGTGTTTTCTGCATGTATCCAATGTCTTATAAAGTATTTTTAACTTTGTGTGAACAAAATAATAAACATAGAAATTAGAGGATTCCTGGAAATCAAACCTGAGGTGATGATTGACCTGAAGTTTTTTTTGCAGATTTTATTCATACTCACAATTTGCCTCATAGCATGAGACAAAATAACGGATAGACTGTTGCATCAGACTTTACACAAGTAGGTCGGAATATTTTAACATCAACATAAACCGTTACAGTTAATATTTCACTGCACTTCACGGTTGACACTCTAAAGCTTTCAGCACAGTTGGCGACACAGTTATGCTAATCACCTCCTGTTCTTTGTTCTTGTAGGTCTCAGTCGGTGGTGGAACCGGGAGTCCTGAAGCGACCAGACAAAGTCAAGAGCGAAGAAGACAACATGCAGCCGCTGCTTTCGCTGGACTAAACCGTGCAGTCACAGCTCAAAAGCATACTCAAATCAATATTTACACACACAAATACACTGACTTACTGTGCACAAGCAACACGCGCCCTGAAAAACACCTTCCTCCAGGAAATGCTGCTGCTGCTACTGTTGGATTCACCTTTTTCTCCAAATCATGGAAAAGCAAGCAGCAAGAGATGAGAAGGACGTTTCCTCAGACTTAAGGGCATCCTAAGAGCTACTGATGGTGTTCTATATATTTATTTATTTAGTTATTTGTCAAGTGCCAATTCCAGAAACTGTAAATTAACGTCTTTAAACAATCCAGTATGGAGCAGGGAAGAGACACTCAAGAGAGTGAGTTGTGAAAGTATAGAGTGTTTACTGCACTTGTACAGGATACAGATGATAAAGAATGTGGAAAACTGATCATGAAACTTCAAAGAGGGCTTGGGGCCAGAGCTCTTGAGCTACAGTTTTTCCTTTTTTTGTACAGTAATTTGAGGAAAAATGCCCCATATGGGCAAGAAGCACGGCTCAGGATCTGCAGCAGTGATGGCGATCAGCTTGTTTAACCTCCTGGACCCAAACTGGCATACAGGCAGTGGGTTTACTGGGAGCTTATTGGGTGTTTACTGGGGGTTTGGCATCTTTCCTTTGAAAACAATGGCCGAACTCTTGGTTCTCACTCCAGTTATCTCTTGGAAAAGCAAACCCCCCTTTACGGTAAGAGTTGGCTCTATGTATCATTTGGTTTTTTTTGTTGTTTTTCTTTTTAGTCATTCTCTCGCTTGTTTCTGACCCATATGTCACAGAGCACAGTGCTGTCTTCTGCCATTAGGGATAACACAAAGCTGCTGTCTCTTATTTTTAACATAGACGCACATAATTACATATTTGTTTGGGAGACCAAAGATGTATTTTCTGAATTTCGATGGACAAATAAATGAGGCAAAACTTTGTAGAAGCAGGGAAAGGCCAAGTGTATTATCTTCTCCTGTGACGTTGTGACACATTTGTTGGATGTAATGACATTAACGAGCTTCTGAAAACATATTCCCATCATTTTAACACGGTATGCGTATTAGATATTTAGAGATTAAAGCATCACATTGGTATGTTGTTGACCGATTATTTCCTCCTGTATACAACAAAAGCAGACTTTTTCCTTTTTTAAATGATCCCAGGCTGCCATTCACAGTTTTTAAATCCATTTGAACTTATTATTAGTATTTTATAAGGCATTTAAAAACCAGCTATTTGTCGTTTGACACCCTATAATTACCAGATTAATCTGAAGAATTAAAATGCCCACATCACTGTTTGATGAGAAAATTATTCCATTACCACTGTCAGGAAGTGCAAATTTTATCCTTTTTGTGTTAAGTGTTTGGTTTGCAGCATCTTTAAGGATACCCTCTGAAGCATGAGAGTGCTGTTAGAACATCCTGACAGCACCTGAATGCACCGAGACATTTTCAATGAGGTAATTGGTTAACTTCAATAATTTAACAATTCAGCTGATAATGACACACAGTGATTAATAATTTATTAAATCCTGGATTAGAGTTAATTGTATTGTTAGAATGGCTGCAGTTATTTTCTGTACAGGGCAGTTAAAAGGCTTGTATTAAGTCCTATTTCAGGCTGTCACTGAAGTGGTAACAGAGACTGCACTTGACATTTTAAAAGGATATTAAGGCAAACAAATTGTTAATGACTAAAGTCAAAACCATCCCTATAAACAGATATCTGTATAATAATATGCATGAAACCATCCCTTGTTTCCAACGGATAATCACATTTGAGTTTGTATGCAGCCAGGTAAAAAGTCAGTCAAGCAATCAACTGTAGTCTGATGATAATGTCTCTATTATTAGATGTCTTATTTCAAAGATTCAGTTCAGCAGTCCAGCTCATAGGTTCACCAACTGTAGTCAAAGTAATACCAGCTGTCTGCTGCATTTGAACCCTTTAACATCCTGAAGCTCTGTCCAGCAAAAAAAAACCAAATTCCCCCATGTGATGTTCCGCTTGTTTTACTTTTGCCTCTTTCACTTTGTTTATTCCACCCTTTGTGTTTTTTAGATGGAGAAGGCTAACTATAGATACGAGGAAATAACGATAACATAGTGCACTCAAAATTATGATTTTTGAAGTGATCCTCCTAAAAAGAATCAGTTTAAACGCTGATGATGTCATTATTATATGTATGGCACAGTCAGCGTTTACTCGAGTTCAGAGAAAAGTGTAACTTTCAAGTGCAACATTTTATACTAAATTATAAGATTAATTACTTTAGCAGTCCAAACTGTCCTTTAGAAAATAGTATTTAAACTGACACAGTTTGTTAAGTTATGTGGAATTTCTCCATGCATGTAGCCCTGAAGCAGTTTGACATACTTTAGTTTAGGTTCTTCCACATCAACTATTCACCTTGGGCACACGAAGTGCAAAGGTGTGACAACCAAATGTTAAGAAGGTGAAGAGCACAGCGGGAAGGAAATACGCGCCTCTGATGGGCAGAGCAGCAGAGTGAGGCTGGCAAACAGACAGCCGAGCAGATCACAGAATAAAGGCCGGCAGGCAGGGGAGCGTGAGGTGGCCCGCTGCAACGAGAGCAGACAGCTGAAATGTTAAACTATCACACCAGCGCACACGACATGTCAGCCCCGCTTACCGCAGCTCAGAGGCTCTACAGGCTGTATCCTGTGCAAAGTCGAGTCAGACTTGTTCTTAATGGTTTCTCCTTCGGCTCAGTGTGATCCGTGTGCTTCCACTGAGGTTTAACATCAAACACAGAGAGATAATAATCTGGCAGTGTGATGGCGATACTGTGTTTTTACTGAATATGTGATCAGCCTGATCCTCTAAGAGCAGACAGTAGCTACAGAAACAGTTTGAATAGGCTGTCATGACACATATTATTGTATGATTAAGTCCATTGTAGGGTCTGATTCAATTTTTATTATAAATTCAACCTTTGCTGCATCTACTGCTCGAACTTTGTGTTCAAGGAGTAAATTATTTATTTTCAGAAAGAGGCACATAATATAGAGTTCAGACCAAACCTAGATTTCCACAAGGTGTACAGGTGTATGATATATCTGTGCAAGAATTTTGCCATTTGTACAATTACTCATTATGACAAAATCCATAAAATATACAATTGGTTCAATATTTTTTTCATGCAACTAAAATGCTGTGGAGCTTATTTGGAACCAACCCGATTAGTCATCATATGCTAAATGCGTTCATTATTTCATTATATAACTGACCTTGGATCTGTAAATAATAATCCACTCATACTGCTGCCAATACATAGTCATCCTAGTACGTCAAACGTTGTCTTTTTGTCTGTGCTGTTGCACAAATACCTAAAAGCTGCCCTCTGACGTTGGTAGCTTGACACATCGGCTGTGGCAGAATGAGACATGAACAGACAGTGGTCCTGTTTTTGCAGAGCAGCAGACAGACAGTGGTGGAGTGTCCACGTTTTATTTTTCTTCGTTTGCACTCACTTTTTACGTTAATAGGCTGGTTAGGTTTAGGCATCTCAAACTCCTTTTTTAGTCCAGTTGGCTAAGACGATATCTTGATTTGTTTTTAAATATGCCATTTGCAACAGTAAGCCTGGACATGTAGGTAATCCATATAAATCTGATGAAAAGACGCATTTTAGAAGCACCCATACATAACCACTTGGGTGTGACAGACCTGTCTCAGTAGCTGTTGTATTATGGCACAGGTGGCAACGAACACCGTGTGCATAACTGTGAAACTTCAGCTGCTTTCTCAAAATGGCAATATTTGATGCCCAAGGAAGTAGAAAGGAGTATCTCTCCTGACATCCCATAAAACCAACATCAGTATTTCCTCTTTTGTAGATGGAGACAACTTAAATGAGTATATTTTGTTGTGTGATGTAATTGTCTTAGTTTGTCACCAAGTAAAACTACTTAGAAAACCACAAACAGTACAAGGCTTCTAGAAAACTGGCCGATGTAATTGTTTTAGCATCAGTATTTGGTTTAATTATAATGCTGATATTTGTAGACAGAAAACAAGATCTTTGATTTCCTTTAATAATCCGCTTGTAGTTCTACTGACCAATCATGTTGAAGCATGTTAAAGGCTTGTGCTGGACAGTGGAGAACAAACACATACTTTTAACTACAAGCTCTAAACCATAGGCAATTATTTGAGATTAATTCAGGTTGTTACTTGCTTTTTAAAAATTCATATTTAACTGTGTTTTAAAAGAAGCACAGGGAACAGTCAGATATTGACCAGTGTCCCCAAAATCGATAGATTCCCAGATTGATTCTGATGTCGCTGACAGCAGTAGTTCTTTTTTCAGCCACAGTTCTTAGTTCAAATGCCCCTGTGTTCTCTTTCCTGAGAAACAAACATTGTTGTCAATATATTTCTCCCATTTTAAATATGATTATGGAATAAATACAGCAAAAGACAAAGGTCATCATCATTTATTTCTCATGTACTGCAAAATTTGAAGGTTGACATACCTGCTAATTTGTCTTTTTAAGCTATAACTGACCAATCACTGTTCAGGGGATGGATTAATGAGAAGATCAGTTCTCTGTAAAACCCAGTTTAGTCAGCTACAACTAAGTTTTTCTGCAACTGCTGCTTGCTGGGTTTTTGTTTCTGAGAGTCAATACAAGTCAAGTTCAATCTAGACATTTTTATTAACAACAGCTAAAAAACATTTTTTAAAATGATCATAATCATCTCTTCAACATTGAACTCTATTAAAAGGAAACTGCTTTTGATACACTGCAATGATTGCATCATTAAAAGTCATTTTAAGGGAAGAAACATAATATGTGTTATTTGAACTCCTTTTGTGAAGGCAGCACTCTTTCTTTACAGGATTTTAGTGCCAAAGGTCTCTATGACTTCTCGGCGCTTATGACTGTGACAAAAAGGGTAATAGGGAAGAAAATTATAGAAGATTGCACTGGCATCATTATCTGAACCTGCACACCGTCGTATTTCCTACAGAAAACTCCAGATATGCTATCAGCCTTAATCACAAAATGGCGCTGAAGCAGTAAAGAGGCAGCGCAGAATCAGACATGTGAGATGAAAAGGATTAGGTAAGCGCTGCATACCACAACTTCTGACTGACAGCCATGCTTCTGTGATTACTTTATCCAAATTCACCTGCAGAATAATTGCAAATACAAATTTAAAAGTACATTTCATTCATGTGAGATTTATTTGCAGTCAACCCAGGTTAAGCCTAAATGTTTTGCAGCAATCTTTGAAAACATCAAAGCATCAAAGATTGGAGGAAAATGTGATCCACTTAAATATCATGCTTTGTGTTACAGACCACAAGTCACAGGGGAGGGTTACCACATACCTGCTTGGCTGTTTAATCATCCTTTTAATTCACATTTTAAGACAGCAACTTCATTCATCAGTGACATCTGATGAGTCGTTCAGACGTTGGTTAATAATTAGGATTAATACATAAGGCATGGTCCATGTACCATGTATGCAGATGATAATAATTCTGACAGCGGAAGGCCTCACTGTACTTTGCTGTTGCATGTTGATTTGTTCAAACACCCACTTTCACACAGTTAATTACTCGCAATGTAATTACATCAACTCCTGCTGTTTTTCATCTTTAACAGGAATGTAATGGTTTGTAAGTGCCAGTGTAGCTAAACAAACTAAACAGTAAGTCAGACGATGGGGTTAATATTCAACTAAATAACGCCAAGTCTCCGAGACTAAAATGGTTATCCTGCAAGAAACAAATCACAAAACTATGGATGGTGCGCCATTATTAATTCATTTACTGGTTTATTTTAGTCTTTCTCACAAATTTACAGCTTTAACCTGGTTTACTTCCCTGCCTGGGTTCATTCTTCAGTTTCAGCACATTTCATCACAGCAGCATTTCACAAATGTGTCCTTTTCTGATGTTTGTTGTCAGTGCTGGAATTAGTTCACTACTAATGAGGTAAAAGTCTAGATTTGTTATCAGTATCAGTGCAGATGTCAAAAAACAAACCTGAACAGTATTTTCAGACCATTCGAACTTAGAGTATAAATGGTCACAGTAGTTACTTGAGTAGACCAACTTCTGGCAGTCATGAGGATTTTTCCAAGAGCACTTTGCAAGTTTAAAATTATCAGTCACACTCCAAACAACAAAGTCTAATCACCTTTTGTTCACACTACAATAGAAAGCTGTTGTCATCATGTGTTTTGGTTGCTGGTTTTGTTCGCTAGATGTTGTGGATATATTTTTCACAAAACTCATGCAGTAGAACAGAGCCAATACAGTCTGAATAAGAGATTCAGGAGAAAATGTAAAGATTACTACCATAAACGGACACACACACACACACACACACACACACACACACACACACACACACACGGTCACTCACACAGCCACTGTAGATGCCTCCAGTTGTTAGGATAAAAAGTTTACATGAACTAAACATCTGTATACTGCTTGAATATAGCTAAACTGTATCTCACTCAGAGCGTCCTGCAGGTTCACTGATTATTTTTAAGGTTAATGTTGGTATCAGAGGTTGTTTTGTTCAGTTGTAAATCTAAATAGAATGAAATGAGACACAGTGTTTTATTACAGATATACTTTATCGGGTGATGCTTTGTGCTTTACCACACATGCAAGACTTTTTCTTTTCTCTTGTCAGTATTTTATTAAAATTGCTATCTATCTTGTTTATTACACAGATTGTTGTATGAAGTGTATACAGAAATATGAGTTTAAGATCTGTTCTTATTTAAGAAATTCAGCATTTCGAATGTTATTTCTGTGTTATTGTTATGTCATTCCTTCTGATTCTTGGATCAAAGTGTTGCTGGGCACATTCAGACACCAGCTATAAGAGATGTAACAGTATATCAGGCTTTGGGCTTTTAAAAAAATAATCATCCCGGAAGCATTCATGGAGGTCCTCAAATGTTTGTAATTTTATCTGTCATTTTAATAAATCTGAAGTCAGCAATCGTAAAAAACAAAACAAAGCAAGAGCCAAATGCTGCTTTTCTCCCATGCAACATATCATTTCATGACACGCAAAAAAGAGAGACATGAATGGGACATCTGTGAATTCATTTCCAGTCTTTTTTTAACTACAGAGAAGCCCAAATCTGCAACATGAGTTCATTTGTTCTTCATTTAATTTTGAGTAGCTTAACTAATCATAATTAATGCCGTATTTGCGCACCACTGAGCATGGAACGAGCTCTGCAGGAGTTGCAGATGTATCTGCAGTTTTCAAGTGACTTTGCAGTTTGAAGCAGGGTGAATCACAGCTCAGATTGCAGCACTTTATCAGCTCTTTGACACCTGAACTTTTCTTTTTAAAAAAAAAAAAATATGATTGCTTTCTTTACTGAACAAACACAATGATAATCTATAGCCAGCATCAGTTTGAAAAAAATTCACACCAAACAGAAAGCTGCTTTTGTTTATAGTAGCTCCAAAGTGTCACATTTATATTTGTCCTTTCACCAAAGTAAATAAAAAAGCTAAAATTTTCACTTCAGTCAGAGTGACTGAAATCACCATCCAGGGACCATTAAAGGGAAATGCATCTTAAGGGTTAATGTGCTGATAAATCCCAGCAATACGATTTTGCTCGGTGTAAGGTTAACAGCTTTTTTCAGCCAAAAAGCCACACAGAAAACAGGCACCTGCAAAACTAGTGTTGACTTCTGTAAATGATTTAGTTTCTATAGTTTTCATCCACAGTTAGCATATATAATTCTGACACAATGCGGATATTAGGGGCAGATTTAGTTTAGTTGGCTGTTGAGAAATTCTCCATTCATGCACAACAACAAAAGCAAAAGGGGACAATAAGCTTGAAATGGGACATTTGTGATTATCTACCCCTGCACGCAGATCTGACAGGTTTTTGTCTTTGGTAATTTTCCACCTGCTTCATGTACTTTATCATTTATTTAACAGGGTTGTTTATATTGCAGTGTAATTTTATTTTAACAAAGCAATAGAATAGAAATGCACTTTCTGATCTTCCTCAAATAAAAACCAGATTTGCATTGGGGAAAAGCAGCCAGAAAGCCAACAGATCAACATTTCACATGTTGATGTGCGTGCTCTTTAACATTCTTTAACAGATGAAAATACAAATTTGAAAATGTTCCTTTTGAAAGCAGGACCACACGTTGTGACCGTACTGCATGCAGCTATCACTTTCCTATGAATACAGTAATCATCCAATGTTGACTTCCACGATGGCTCCCTGTGTGATTAGAAGCATATTTGATATGAAAATACAAAGCTTCCATACTTTGAGTGGCATTTTTCAAATTTAGGACAAAGTATGTAAAACAATGAAAATGCAAATCATGCCTGTTTGGCAGGTAGTAGAAGACAGGACATTGCCATCACTCATAGAAATGGTTTTGGGGTACTGTTGGCCTTCATTTGGTTCAGACAATTGAGTCTAAATGGCTTGGAAAATGTGTCTAGTTTCAGTAATGTACATTAAATGTTCTCTGCTTTGTGTGCCTCTCTGTTTGACAGGCATCGTAAGCCACGTTGATTAGCATAACTTTGTTTTCCAAGATAACGGATGTGTAAAACTGGCAGAAGTCGCAGCACGTGTACTGTATAGATTGGGTTAATTAAATATCCACATGAAGAGTTTTGTTCCAAAGTGAAGAGATAAAAATCACATTATCTCTGCATATAGCATCATAACGTCTAGTGTGGAAAAAGTTAAACAAATCTTTAACAGATGTAATAATCAAGTTTCAAGATGATATTCCTGTTCTTTTGAAATGAAACTCTCCATCACAAGCTTCGTCAGTGTGCTGTGGACTTTGTAATGATTTATGGACCAGCAATGTTTATTCCCCACTGACTTTGACTAATGTTTGAGTTCTCTCTGCCAAAGCCACTTCTTCCATTAGAAATCCAATGTATTGTTTCTTATATTTAAGTATTTGTGCATTGAAGAATTCAACATTAAATGTCATTTTTTTAAATGACTGATAATTGAAAATGAATGCATACCTTTCAATTTATTTGATTTTCCTACCAATGTTATTTGATTGTATAGTTACAGTAGGAGCTGTAGGGAGACCAAACTACAAATGAATTGTGAAGTTATTATGGAAAGCCAGTATATTATAGGAGCAAAACGCTGTTCAGTTAGCAGGTGTTAAATGTATTAATGTCCTCAAAGACAATTTGCTGAAATGTAAAATGATCAAAATAAACATGGACACACGCAGCTCTTTTCCCTGGTTACTTTTCTGTTGTTTCTGTCTGTTTAAGTTTGATCTCTAAGAATATCACAGCATTTGAGCAGATGTCGCCATGCTTGTTGAAGCTACAGAAATTCAGTAATCAAGATCAATTTCCTCTGAGTGAGTCTGAGGACAAAGAGGCCACACTTTCAAAAGAAGTGTCCTCACTAAAGTAAAACAGTACTTCAAAAGACTTTCGTTTGACTCCTGTGCTCCTTCAAGTCGATATGAGCACAGTACATTACAGCTTACCCATTCTTCTGCTCTGGTACCATGTATTGCCAGCTGGTCTGTTACTGGCCTCAAACATATCCGTGGCAGATTCATACTGCATCCCCGCCCGCTCTTTGGCTGTTATGAGATCCCCTTTTAATGCCATAAGGCCCCAAAACCAGTTGTAATGGTTTGTTTATCCACACCAAGGAAAGCAGTGATAATTGGAAAATCGTGTATTTACAGTCATGACTTACTGTATCTATTTCAGTTTGCCCATGAAATTTTATGCTGTATTTTTCAAAACATTCGTTCTCATGATCTTTGTAGTAAATGTAAAGGCTAAAGGACTTTTCACACTGGACAAGTAACCTATTATTATTGCAGCTGTTCACACAGACCATATACGTTTTTGAAGACAAATTTGCGACATGTATTGCGACAGCTGATTTTTCGCATGTGAATAAACAGATCTGACCAGTCAGATTGTGACTAGCTCAAAATGTGCACCAGTACTGAATTACAATGATATGGAAATAATACTATTTTATAGACTCTGAAATTAACTGCCTCCCCAGGTGTTGTCCCAATTCTGCCAACAAGAGCTCAAACGACACTGACATCCTAAAATAAGAAGTAGGTAGATCAATCCAGATATCGATAGTATCGATACCTATCCTGGTATTGGTATTGGATCAATTCTAGCGTGATGGGGTGTATACTTTTTTCTGTTCTCTAAGTTTATTATGTGACCCACTAATGTGTGTTAGATAATTTATTTGTAAATGAAAAGATGTTCTTTCTTATGTTGATTGTCACATTTATTTTATATATAGCCTAAATTTAACTCTTGTAAGCCCGCAGGTTTCCATTTGTGTAACTTTAAATCCTGATAGAACAGAATAAGCTAGAGCAATCATTTTTTGCATTACTTGCATATCGTGCATTCAACTTGTCTCAGGTAGCAGTGTCCTTCCACTAATGGCTTTTACAAAAATTATGTAAAAAGCACATCCAACAACAAAAACATGATCCAGAAATACACTTTGCCAATCTGATCTGATCTGTTCATAGGACTTCTCACGTTGGAATAAAGTTCATCATGCTGTCAGCAGGAACTATCTGCCATTACCTGTAGAAATAGGGAGTGAAGTCATTTTTCATGGGAAATGCAGTTTTTTCCCCTCAAAGGCCAATCAAAGGTGCATTAGTGGTATTGGAAGTCATGTTTGACTTTGTGCCTTCCTGCTTAGTTCATAGGACACTTAGTAGTTTGATTCCACTGTTGGAAACACAAACAGTTTGACTCAACTGTTGTTTTTTTAATTCTTACATTGTATTTTTTTTTTAAATTCCTGTTTTGATTTTGGTATCATCCATCAATTCGCTTCTGCTTATCCTTTTCAGGGTCGCGGGGGGGGCGCTGGAGCCTATCCCAGCTGTCATAGGGCGAGAGGCGGGGTACACCCTGGACAGGTCGCCAGTCTGTCGCAGGGCCAACACACAGAGACAGACAACCATTCACACTCACATTCATTCGCACATTCACACCTAGTGACAATTTGGATTATCCAATTAACCTATCCCCACAAGTTGCATGTCTTTGGATGGTGGGAGGAAGCCGGAGTACCCGGAGAGAACCCATGCAAACACGGGGAGAACATGCAAACTCCACACAGAAAGACCCCGGCCTGATAATGAAATTGAACTCAGGACCTTCTTGCTGTGCAGCAACAGTGCTAACCACTATGCCACCGCGCTGCCATTTTGGTATCATTCCAGTATTTTAATTACTATTTCTTGTATTTTAATTCTGGTTACGGTTTAATAATTATGGAGTTTTTGACTCATCCAGTCCTGGGTTTGAATTGGGTTTTCCTCTGCTTCTATTTATCAGTTTATTTCTTGTGTGTTCAGCTCCTCAGTGTTAACGTTTACAGTCTCGTATTTCTGCTTGTATGCTTTTATCCACCAGTGTGTCTCTCTCTTCACATTTGGTGTGACCATTTTTGTGTGTCCAGTTTTTTTGGTTGTTTGTTTGTTGTTGTTTTTAGTTTTGTCACATTTTACTTTGTTAGATTTCTTTCCTTTTCTTTTTTTCTAGTGTCTTGTTTTAGATTTTCCTGTCTACTAATTTTTTTAGATCACTTTTCACTGAGCCTTGTTCCACTTTCATTTCTAATTCCCAGTCAGTGTGTATAAATAACCCTTTCTTTTCCAGACTTTAAACTAACTTTAAAGTCAGAAAATAAAAGATTCAGCATGTACTTAGAACTCACAGAACACATTAACACTGTGCTTCTTAGCTGGATTAATTAATATGTAATCAGAGGTGGTTTAGTGCTTGTTATTTATTTATTGATAGGATGGAGAGTATGAGTTCTTGTAGGGTGGGATACACCCTACAACAACTAAATACATCACAGCCCATCAGTATAACAGTGTTTCTTTCTATACGAATTATTCCATATATAGCAAAGACAGAGAGAGAAATGCCCCCTCATGGATATCTTCAAAAGTTTATTCACGTTTTGACACAAAAACTGCATAGTGGTAAAAGTTTCCTACATAAGCACAGCAGACTCAGTGTTGTCCCTCCAATGATATTATAGCTTGAAATGTCAGTTATGACACTTAACTGGCTTCTGGAAAGTGACCGAGTGAATTAAACACATCTGCTTTATAGTACATGCAGCAGGTAGTTCATACTTTCTCTTAATGAAACATCATTTTCATACATCTTTGATAAAGCACAAAAAAACATCTTTCATTTAAAACTGTTTTTTGACCAAACGTGTTAACTAATTTATTATTATCTTTGAGAACTAATGGAGTGACAAGTCTCATGATAATAAGAAATTAACTATTATCTACAGTATTTGTACAGCACCAGAGTGACTGCTTTTTGTGACACTGCAGTCTTACTTGTGTGTTACAAAAAAGCAGCCTTGAATTTAAATAAATGACATTATCATGCAGAAAATATTACAATTTGTTAACAAAATATATCCTTCCAAAACAAAACAACCTCAAACTGTATGTTGTGGAATTAAACTTTTTTAAAGAGTGTTAAACTGCACTCCAATCCCAGATGAAGCATCTACAAGAAAGCCAACTATTTTTTATTCTGCTTGGAGATCGCAGATCAATTAGATTGTCTGTGGTTTCAGATAACTACAAACCAATAAAAGAATGAAAGACAAATATGACAGCAACACATCATAGTGAAATACAGTGAAGCAAAAGTGTAAGTGTTGCACTACAGCTTTTCAGAAAAAAAAACATGCATAAGATCAAGCAGATCACTTGCTTTTAACAACACCATCCAAACGCATGTACTTAAAACATAATCAGGGATGTAGAGTAGTCAAGTTGAACTCAGCCTTACACCTGTAGGCTTACATGAATATGTATGAAGAACCTGGAGTTACATTAGATAGAGCTCTGATGTTTTTGTGTGTTCCTTCTGGTTTGTTTTCTTGTATGAGATCACGATTTAGCTCACGTTAAATTACAGTTAATAACACTTTAAAACATAATTACAGCACATAGCCACAGTTTATGCTGTAATTACTGTTCATTTTATATGTTTTGACGACCTTCAGAACACTGAGGCACAAGCAGACTACTGCTGAAATGCCCTTCTGGAATATGATTAATCAAAACACCAGTAAAAACCACATTTTAAGGTAATAACTTACTCCAACTAACACTTACAACACCTACAGTCAGTTGCAGCAGTACATGATGTCAGATCTCATTAGGCTTCCTTACCACTTCAGGACTGCTGACCTCACCCCTGGAGGGTAATACTGAAACCTCAGGGATACACTTCACTTCAGACTTGTTTATAAAATTAGAGTTTACAAAAAACTTTACATTCAATGTTCTGTTAAACTCAGGAATAAAGAAAAATGAAATGAAATAAACTAAATAAAAACAAAAAAGAAGTCCAGAAACCAAAATTATGGACTTTCACCTAAAAGGGGCAGGTCCTTCTTTAATGTTGCAACACACTAGTTTTAGTCAAAATGGCCACTGTGCAATCTTTGGCAACAAATTATTGGCAAAACAAGTGATGAAAGTTTTCAGTCCATATCAGTAAACATCACTTTGTTTAGAACTAACTCTTAAAAAAGAACAAAAAAATATTCTAATTATGTTATAAAACTGAAGTATGACTCTTTTTAGTTTGCAAAATTTAAACAGAAGTTTTCAAGTAACTTTCTCTAAACTCACCTCTAAATTCAATGTCACCAAATACAGTTTAAGGCTTTTAAAAAAAAGAAAAAGTTACAATACAGTTGGGAATAGTACGTACAATGGTGAGTCGGCGCTGCAGTTGATATCTCATAGCCAAGAGGTCTGTAAATAATTTGCATTAAATTGTATAATCTGTGCTGCATCATTAAAAGTGCATTTTAATGAAAGGTAACAATTTCACAGTTTAAAAAAGTATGAATATATATTGAGTCCTTTTCTATCCCCAAGGTTTTCTTTGGGTTAATAGAGAGTCTGATATCAATATGGTGCATTGAGTCATTTTGGTAGAAACTCTGTAACTACACTCAAGGACAGCAGAAATGTTCTGCTGCATAGTTTGGCATATTAGCTAGATGACTAGCTAGCAAGCTAGCACAGGGAAATATCTGAATCAGTCCACGACAACAAGTAACACGAAGATCAAAGCATCTTAACTGCTTTAAATGTGGATTATGAGGGGAACGTTGGAAAACTTTCACCCCTCTAAGAGGTCCCTGGCCCTCATAAGTTCAAGAAACTCTGGTTGAGCCCCCCTTCACTGCCATACCTCAAAAAAAAAACTTTTTAATAATTGATGTAGCTCAATCCACAGGGTCATAATATGGTAAAAATGCAACAATATGTCAAAAGCATTTTTAAAACATGGACTAGCTATTAAAAACTAGTAGTTTCGTCTGTCTTTAGGAACTCACTCTGTTAAAAGGTGAATGTGACAGCACAATATGGGCAAGGGTGGGTCATATCCCAGGATTAAGCCCAGCGTAAAAACACCTTTTTTGGTTCTTTGCATCAAGTTTTCATTCAGTAAGACGGCAACAGCAATCACTGGTGATGCTCGGCAACAGTTTGGCAGCGTCAACAAGGCAGCCATGTTGCTATAAGGCACAAAACCAGAGCTATGAATGACTGAGGTAAAAAGAAATATGACAAGATCAGACTTAATAAATAAGCTGATGGTTAACACAAATGACATTCATTCAGTGTAGCAGACATCACAGTGTCTCATGAGTTGGTCACATCAAAGTTGTCCCTGCCTCTGAACACGATGAGTTAAAGGAGCTGATACTTGTAAGTAATTAGAGGTCATCTGTGATAAAACACATAATTACAAGACATTTACTATCCAGGAATTGCACTTCATTTTTAAGATAAAAGCACAGTATTGCAATCTTTGGCTTTAAAAGAAAAACAAATCAAAAAGAGGTTTTCTGAATTTATTAAACCTAATGAGGCGCAACAAAAACATTTTGCTGCATACTCATATCCTTTATGGCCGATAAACCACCACCGAAAAGCCCATAGTCCCACATATAAGCTGCTTCAAGTTACACAGAGAACCTAGACTATTTAATAATTATTGTATATACACAAGAAAATGTTTTGTTTTTTTAAATTATATCCCCTTTTTCTTACTTAGCTATATGTTTCATTTAAATATGTTTCTTAATTGGATCCAAATTTAATTTTGGAGCTTCGATATGTGCAATGAGACTGCATTGCATTATTGAGTTTGTATTCATAGAGATATACAAATCTTTTCAGTGCCTCTTGAATGTTAGAAAATATTTATTTTTTCAGATTGTTCTATATTTTATTCATCTACTCTGCCATTTCTGGTTACCCTAGTATCTCCAATACACCACTTTGATTGGAGTCAGTTAAAATTAAAATGTGGCATGTAACATATTGAAATGAACCTCTACAAAAACAAACAAACAAAATAAAACATTAGCAGTGAAAGGTAAATGGCCAACAGTTTCATGCTAGATGTGTTCTTAATATGTCAAGAAATATGTGTGCATCAATCACAGCATGCGCCTACGATTGATGAGGCTGATGGATGTTCAGTGACAGGGATGCTGCTCAGATCAGTGTGGGAGCTCCTGGGATTTGACCCTCCAACATTTGGATTCTGTTCTATTGCAGATGCAGCAAAGCAGCAGAAACAAACACGGGGCATGGTTACAGGAACTGAAAATGCAGTTATTTATATAGAAAACTGGAAAAAATACTATTCAAATAAATCATATTTTGTGAAATGTATTTGCATGGGTTTGATACCATTAACATATATTATGTATATAATTCAATGTAATATATTTTCCTGTTGCAAATAATCTTAGACTTTGAAAATAAACCATTCAAAGCTGTTTAAGACAATAAAAGCTTGTCTTAATAGAGTATAAGTGTTTGCTTGGATATAAACTAAACTGCCTTAAATTTAAATTACTGTTAAATCTGATAACAGGCATCATAGAGAAAGCAACACAAAAGTCAGCTTTTTATATTACATCCTAAGTTGTGACCCATTTATCCCATTCTAAATTAAAAACATGCATTATGTACATTATAAATACTATTTATAATTAAAAGAATATTCACAAGATGGCATTTTTCTAACTGAACATAGACATAGTAGAGCAGCATACGCAGAGGGTAAAATGGGCAATATTAACAGCAACCCCAGGAGCTCAACCACTAAAAGAATATTTCAATAAATTAAAGACAAAGTAAGTCAGTCCACTTTTTTTCTCTCTCTGTGATCATCCTCTTAATGTAAAGCTAGCACAGATTCAAACACCTCCCCCTGCTGGATGGAAAGATGCAGTGCTGTCAGATATAAAGAAAGGCTTCAGGTGGTCCTACTGCCCAGACGCCTTGGCTGCTCTCTGCTGCTCCAACATGGCTCTGAGTGCAGGAGACATCATGGTGGGGGACATGGCTGGAGTGAAAGGTCGTAAAGGGTACTGGGCATTTTTGCCAGGGACATAAACGCACTGAAAGAATCTCTGCCCTGTGAAGACAAGATGAGATGGAAAGAGGTTGCTTACAATAAGATCTGTGGATAGATTTGTACTGTGCAATTATACGATTACATGGTGTGTTCAAACCACACATAAAGCAAAGTTTCCAGACCAGAAATAGAGGCCAAGCTGGCATCACTGTTCGTGGGCACTATATGATTTAAGTTCACTCTTATATAGGGACAGAACCAAAAAAAGACTGGTAAACTCCCAAAATCTGTTTTTGTTTAAGAGGAAGCAGTTCTGGCGTTAGCGCTAAGGCGTTAACATTTCTGGGTTACAAAATGGTCCAAAAAACCCACTGATGTGATGCACAAGTTCACTTCACAGTGGGTTTGAACACAGCCTTAGCCGCCTTGATTAGAAACACCCACACCCACCTATATCCTTCTCCATATACAAATATTAATATCGGCCACAGTCAATGAAATAAGAACCTGAATAAATTTCACCAAGTCTTACCAGGTTTCTTCTTGTCTGTAATATTTTCTTCTTTCTTGGGATCTTCTGCATGCAATAAAAATAAAACTTAATGAGAATATGAGATTGTGCTTCACACTGAGAGAGAAAGAAAACAGAGGATAAGTTTCTACATGCATGAAAAAAGAGAAAGGATAAAAGACAGGCTGGGTTTCACTCTTTAAACACAGTGATGTTCTTTTGCTTGTTTTTGCTGCTTCAGTCTCTTGTTAAAGTCAAACTAAAATTAAACTTTATTTGGAAAAGCGACCACTTGTTGCCACTTGTCATTTGCAAATAAAAATACATTTAAATGTAATTTTTCTGCAACAACCACATCACCCTGCATAATTGTTCAAACCTAATAAAAGCCACTCAGCAGGTGTTGAAATAACACGCCTCAAGAGTGGTGCTCAACAAAGAGTAGCCTTGTTGCTGCTGAGTGTTGTAAAGGGAAAGCACCTTCTCATTCTCAGGATACCAAACACTGCTGTCCACAACAAACCACTGACCTCTCCATAATCTATGGAGAGACTAGTCTGTCACCTGAATAGCCATCGATGGGCAATTGTAAAGCACCCTTTGATGTTACATGTAACTAGATATGCAGCATGTGCAGGTTTAATTTTGTGATGAGGCTTTTCATAAACCTAACCAAAAGGAGTTTAGTGACTCAAACAAAGCAAAATAAAAAAGTGACTGAAGAGTAAGTAAATCATCAACTAAAAAACAAATGTGATGGAAACCAAAGTTTATTGGCTGACGCACATCAGAGTTGCAGCTCTCTAAAAGGGGACCATTAACAGCATTTAACACCCTATAATAAGAATGAATTGCAGCAAGCTACACAGTACACACGTCTATCAACATTGTATCTAGTTTATAGTGAACCACAGAACTTGCAGACTGAAATCTCTTAGAAATCCTTGTTGGTGAAATGTCACCACTCAGAGACACAGTGCACAGAAATAAAAACATTTGGCAAAGGCAAGTCTATGAACACCAGGAAGGATATTTAACTCACATTAATTTGTTTACTCATGTTGTTGCTCTAATTGCTATTTATAAGGTTGTTTTTCTTCTTGCTTTACTGTTAGTTGATGTTTGCATTAGAGTATCATGACTTTGTTAAGTTGTATAGTTATATTTAACTTAAACGTAACAATGTGTGCGTGCATTTCCCTGCTAAATAAAATATAAGTAACTTAAATCAAATGAAATGAAATCCTCCAAAAGAGGTTGATTTCTTTTGGAATTCAGTCATGCATAAAACAAACCATACAACACAAATACTGGCTAGTATTGTCTATATAAAACGATTCTGGTTTGCTTCTTTTAAGTGAAGTAAAGAAACCAAAATCAAAGTAAACCTCTGAACTTCAGTCTGAACCAAAGAAACCAAACTACTTTTCATCACACCTGAAGAAACAGGCACTGCTGTGTCAGATGGTAGCAAAGTGTGAAGTTAAACAGGGCAGTGGGGGAGTGTTTGTAATCCACTGGATGATTCAATAGGAACAGAACACTAATAACCCAATTTAATGGGTTTTGGTTCATGGATTTAATCAATCCAGCTAAGTATAAAATTGTTGCCATATTCATCAAAGGCCATAATCTCTTTCAATAATTCAAGGCGGCTCAAAAGGCTTGTAATCTTGTACCAATCAGCTCATCTCATTAAATTCTAATCACTTGTGATCCTAATGTCATTAAAGCCATCGTCCTTTCATACTGAATTATCCATTGGAAAGATGGTGAAAATTTACAGAATACCTCAGGCCTTACAGGAAGCTGTTTTCTCATTTTCTATTGACAACAAGCATATGATACACAACATGAATGACAGAAAACAAAACGATTCATAGCACCACTGTGTTTCTTTGTAATACTTCAAAATGTTTATCCAGTAATTCAAGAAGCTTTATCAGTTCAGCTAACTTGTATACTGTAGCTTACACTGATGCTGGGAACTTACATTTAAAGGCATTATGAGGAAAACAATTCTGAGAGTTAATTTATACATTTGTCGATTTAGCTGTTGATCAGGATTGTGTGAGTGCATGTGCTGATGTACAGACTCTTTTTGTGAAAGGACAGCTTATTCTAATTTCTATCACCCTCCTGAACATTATCATGGCTGCATAGCTCCCAACAATCTTTGCTGCCAACAATAAAATTGGCAATCTAAACTCATTCTGCCAGATATGGCAACATGTTTTAGGTATCATTGTATGAGGGAAAAAATATGCATATAGTAAAACAAGGAATTGAGATTGAAATACACTCCTGCTCCTTTTACCCAGAATTTCAAAAGTATACTGAAGAACAAAATGCGTTGATAGTAGAAAGCATTTTTCTAGTCTTTTATGTTTGTCTGCATTATTTTATTGTCACCAACCCCTGACATGTAGCCATGTCTGCCTCTTCCTTGCGAGAAGAGACAAAGCAAAATCTCTGATGCATTCAGTCAGATTGACAAGCAAGATGACAGAGAGGAGGGTGTTTACATTGCAGAAGTATTCATATTATTTTGTGCCTAGATGATGATAACTATCTGCCAGCTTTGAAAGAGCGCAGCTTCACATTCAGAACAAGCACAGCAAGGTAAGTACGGCTGATGAGGAGGACAATGGTGTCGATGCTACAGCTCCAAAACCACAATGTCTAGATTTTACCAAAAACTGTCAGTGTGAGGGAAATTAACAAGCGTGTTGCTTAATACATTGTTGATATGGACTATTGAGTTGTCCATATCAACTCAGTAGGTAGGCTAGGCCCCTCGGAACAATATGATAAACTAAAACCAAAAACGAACTCTAAAGAACTCAAAAGTCTTAATTCCCACTAATGCTGTAACATAACAGATGACTTTTTTTACTTGAAATAAAACTGGATTCTAACAAGTTAACTTTAAATGTATCCCAATACTGACTACCAAGAACTGTTACTGATGACAGATACCTTACTAGCTCAGAGGTCATATCAGTAACCAAAAGAGAACCAGGAATGTTTAAGTCTCTAATCAGCAGCACTGATAAAGCCTCTTGAATGAAGCACACTCCACTGAAATTAAACTTCTGGAAACACAAATAATTCTAATAAGTGTCAATACTCTCTATGGTGACTGGAGATTATTTACTGTGCATATAGAAAACTTTCATGCTCGAGTACTTACCAGTTTTTGATGCTTGTTTCTCTTTTTCTAAAATTTGCAAGGGGAGAAAGGAGCAGCTGAGCCTTCTGAAATATACATAGCACTCATTAGATTCACTTCTAATTCTACTCTAAAGCCATACCTTGAGTCTCTTTGACAGATTTCTTTTCAGCCTCCTCTGCTTGGCCTGTGAGAGGAGAGACAGCCCTATTACAGCCTGCCAAATAACTCTCTGTAATTGTGGTGTAAATTCAATATTCTTGCAATATTATTCCCTTCTCGGAGTAATACAGCTTGGCATGTCTCTAATTAGAACTTTATCATGCATAAAACAGCCCATTTTATTCACATAATCTGCATCTCAGAAAGGGGCGATTTTCCCTGAAAAATGCCAGCAGAGAACATGAGTATGTTTCAAACACATCTAATTTGCTGTAGATGGTTTTTACAAGGGTACAAACATATACGCTTGCACCTTCTCTTCCTGTGTTTCACTTGATCAGTTTAGCTTCTGAGAAACATGGATGGACATGAATACTAACAGTGACTGTGAACATTAGACTCTTTCAGAATGAGGCATGACTGCAGTTTAGAAATTCTTCATTTCCATCCTCTAATTAAAAGACATTTTTCAGAGGTGTTTTACTCTCGGCATGAATTCCACCATAGTTAATTTGCCTTCCAATTTATCAAAAGGGTGTACATTCAGACTGGTTATAAGACTTTGTGGTTCAAATTTAAAGAATACAACTTTTACAGAGCTGAAAGTAAAGGCAAGAAAGACAGCTTGTTAGATTTTCCTGTTTTTAACAAGGTAACAAAGATGGCTTGAAACAGCTGAGGGCTGTTTCAAGCCTGATACATACATTTGTATGTATCTCAGTGGTCTCCAGAGACTAAAAGATGAATGCTGCTGGCTTTTCAAATCCCCTGTTTTTGTGAAACCAACAGTTTTGTGAAACCAAAAGGTCAAAGCCCTAACTTTCCCACTAATTTTGGAAATCCTTCAGGGAAAGCACAAGGTAGACATATTTGTTTCTGAGAGCTGTCCAAATACAAGCAACAATCATCTCAAGACAATTACAGTATTTATTTATTCATAAACATAAACTAAAAAATGTTTTGTTTTGTTTGGGTTTTTTTAATCAGAAAAACAAGTTTGCCCAGTTATTTATTCTGTGGCTTAATGACTGTAACTCTAATAATGATAAATAATCTAGTCTTAGCTGAATATACACAATGTGTTCTGTCATTCTGGCAGATTATGCACTAGCATTAGGACACTGGCACAGTGCAGTGCTAATATCGTACTCCAAGAAATAACAATCATATTTTAGACAGTTGTGAAGTTTACATCTGGAGATCAGAGTTGGCGGTGTAGTAAATCTGACCTGTAATGTTGAGTATTGAAAATTAATTTAAATTTGGGAGAGAGGGAGAAGGGATAGAAATGTTGCGCGGTCCCACAAGTGGGACACTTGGTCACTACTGGCATGTTAGCATACTAATGGGTTAAAAGGACTATTGTGCAGTCTCAAAGTGCTGCTAGCATGCTGTAAATAAGCTAAGCTTTAGGGAAAATTATTGCCACATTAAAATATAAACTTACTTTTCTTTGCTGCCAATAATTTTGATCTTGGCTTGGCTACAAAAACAAAAAAAAAGTAAAGAACTACAAGTTTTAGGAAAGCTAGATATTTTGGGGCCCTCATGAAAGAAACACAGACCTGGTTCAGATCTGGCAGGTTTCTCCTCGTGGGCTTCAGAGGTTACATTTGCCCTCCTGCCAATGTCAAGTCTCGGTCTCAGTCTGAGTGGCTGTGGACGTGGTTCTGGATCTGTTTGATATGAATTTGAACCGAACCAAATCATCTTAATAAACAGAAATTATAATGCAGGGGTAACTGGGCTAAAGTTGATGATTAAAAAAAAGATCTTCAACCGAGAAGAAAATCTAATTTTCGTGAACTCATGCACGGTCTGAGTTTTACCTGTCTTTGCTGTCGATGCCTTCACTTTGCTCATGATAGGTGCCGCTTTTGAGGGGAGCAGAAACAATTAGTTCCCAATCATCTTTCATGAATTATGATTGGCTTTATGCAAATTAATGAATGTCAGTGAGTGCCGTCACCTGTCTTTTCAGAGGCTGATTTCCTCTTCTGTCTTTCAGCCGCAGGCTCTAACGTAATGAGGAAAAACTCGTGATTAGCAGCCTGAATAATTTGTTTTCTCAGTCAACTATTAACTTCTACTTCACATGAAAGAGAAATGTGTTGGACTGCATTTGATTTTTTTTAAATATTACAAATTTGACGAGATCCTAACGTCTAATCATGTTTACCTTTCTTAGGAGCTGCAGCACTTTTAGTTTTATGTTTTGCAGATGGATCTATGCAAACAAATTGGAACAAAATACAACAGAATTAAATATATAATGTTTAATTTTCATCATTTATATGTCCCAATAACAACAATAAAGGATATTTTACCTGTTTTTGCCCCTGCATGAATTCTGATTTTCTCTTTTTTAGCAGCTGCCACTGAAGTAACAAACACATAAGAAGAACATTACACTTTTAAAGGCAATCAAAATGCATTAGAAAGTATAGATCCATAGATACCAGATCACCTTTCTTTGCAGTGTCTGCTTTGGTTTTGTCTTTCAAAACGGCAGCATCTAGTATTGAAAAAATACATGAATTTATGGTATCTGTATCTTGGAAAAAGGTTTAAATATATATGAATATTTATAACAAAGCACAGCTATAATTACTGTGTGTATCACTTCTAACAATGTGAAGTGTGTACCAGAGGAAACACCAAATTATCCAGCTGTATACATGAATTACCTTTCTTTGTTTTCCCTTTGGCTGCTCCTGGCTCTGAGGGGATAATTGCAGTGAAATGCCCATGCCAAGTTAATTTTCTTTAATTAATGCATTCATATAGCACACAGTGCTATTGTACATCACTGTTATGTGCTGCAGCTGTCGTTTGTTATAGTGGATATTCTAGTTAGCTGGCAAATTAAGTATTTAGTGGATGTGGAGAGCGCTACAGTACCTTTGTCTGAATCAGCAGCCTTTGTTGTTGTTTTTTTTGCTGAAAATGACAAGACATTAATTACTATCACTGATGTAATTGTGATAAACACAACTTTCCACAAGAGTTTAACTTCTTAGTTTGTACCTTTCTTTGTGGAGACAGCAATCACGTCCTCCTCAGCAGCCTCTGGTTCTTAAAGGGGAAACAGTTGTAGGTTTATTTACTTTGTAGCATAATTTGAATTATATTAAAGTTTCACAGAAAAATTTAAGATTTTCAGGATAGTGTGGGGTTTTTTTTTCAAGTGAAATGTATTTATGCTTTTATGTATTCATTTATTTATCACACCTTATTCAAATATTTACTTATCAACAACTCTGTTTAATTAGTTGCACTATATTTTTAAGCCTCATTGATTTATTTGATCAGATTTTTGTGATTTTCCTCCCAAAACCTGTGGAAGGTGAGTAGAAAAAAATCTGTATATTTAAATATTTTTAAATGAATACCTTGAAAACAAGAAAGAACAAGAAAACAAGAACAAGAAACAACCATTTCAAAAGAAGAAAGAAAATAAATAGACATATCCTTCTCACCTTGAACCGGAGCATCAGCAGGCTCAGCTTCAACAGCTGGAGACGGGACCTCAGGTTGGGCAGGAGCTTTTTCTTCTTCTTCTGCAGCTTCTGGCTGTACAGGCTGGAGTGGCTGAACTGGATCTGGTGGAGGCGGCATCACAGGCTGAAGTGGTGGCTGATATGGTTGATACTGTGCGTACAGTGGATGCATTGGTGCTGGCGGAGGCTGTTGCTGATAAATGCCCTGTGGGGCTCCGGGATGGACAGGGTGGGCGGTCAGTACAGGAGCAGAGGGAGCTGAAAACAAAAACAAATACGCCTTTAACCTTACAGCAGAAGTCATTGAGCAACGGAGATTTAACTGTGACTGCAAACAGTACCAAAAAGTGAATACCTGACATGGTAGGAGGAGGGTAAGGATTGTCTGTGACTATGTGATGAACTGCAAGATAAAAAGCCAACTTTAAGCTGGTGCACAGTAAAGTCTTTAATTCAGCCTATATGACAACATTTCAGTGCACTGTGGAGATCCTTGTGCTTACCATACCATCCAGGTGGGGACGGGCAATAAACTGGTGCAGGTCTACAAGGCCCAACTGCAAAACATCAGTGCACATTTGCATTATTCATATAATCCAAAGCAACAGTTTACTGGAATAATACACAAACAAAGTCATATTCTTATTTTTATATTTTGGTATAAATGTTCTTTTAAATCAGGAGAAAAATATGAATGTTTTATACCTTCTTGTCCAGAGTCTGTGACCTGTTCTTGCTTTTTGGTCTTTGTCTCTGTGAATAAACAAGGTCACATTAAAAAAAACAGCAGTTTTATAAATACACTAACATAATTTGCTCTGCTTTTGTAATACAGTGATCATGAATGTGACATATTTGTGGGGAAGTAATTGCTTACTTGTTTTGGAAGCCTTGGGTTTATCTACTTTCTTGGCTTTTTAGAATTGAACAAGGTACAAATATTTAAATTCATAACGTATATGTGAAAAAGTAATTCTCTCCTGATTAACATTGAGACCAGTTTATGTGTGTATTAAATCTTAGTACCTTTCAGAAAAGGAGGAAATCTTCGGATCTTTGTGATTTTCGGAGGCAGGCTGATTCTAGGAAGAGCTGATTACGACATGACTGTGTTTATTACAATATCACAATAAAGGCAAACAATAATAAGCGCATCATTTTAAAGATTAAATTCATATAAACATAAGAATCAGTGCTACCTGTCTTTTTGGGCTTTTCAGCTGTCTTTAGAGTCTTTACAGTCCTCACAGTTTCCCGATCTGAAAATGAACATAAGGGATAAAAAAAAGAAAATTGATAAATTATCTCTGAATCAAAAAGCTTAATTAAAGTTGCAACTTCATATCCAAGTGATGCAAATTATTATAATTTTACAGGGTGAGATAATATTGTTCCCTGAATTATTCCCCTGTAGAGCTTATGGGAGGTTACTGTGAAACATAATAATGACTTAAACTTTGTCTCTTGGGAGTTTTGCAGGTAACGTCAGTGAGTATATCTTAAATAGGAACTTTTTATTTGTTTTTTTTACCATTACCTTTTCTCCTTCTCACAGCAGAAACTCTCTTGGGAGCATCTGAAAATATAAACAAAGCTAAAGCTACAAACTGGAGGAGGAACACAGAGGCTTGTGAAGAGTTACGTACTTATGACACTGCATGCAGCACACAACATGATGCATATCTGCAGAATACAGGTTTATGTTCCAGCATAATCAACATTTATAAACTACAGTTTAAAAATGTTGATTAAAGTGGAAGAATCAAACAAAAATGAGTATAATGTCTACCCTTTATTAAAATGCTTTTTTTGTATTGTTTATATGACACAATGCAATAAGATGTGATATTATCATCACACCCTCCTTCTAAATAATGTATTATTTATACAGTAGAGTTGTTTTTATGCACCTGACTGTGAGGTAAGAAAAACAAAGAGACTCCAGCTCAAATCTCATATGGGATCACTTTTAAGTTTTACATTGAGTTGCATTTTTATTTTCTGTGTCACACAAGGCTTTAAAAACAAACAAACAATCCACTTGGTTGATACACAGAGACTTAAATACATGATCTAAATGTTAAACATGTTTGGGTTCCAAGTTACACCCAGTTTCTTATGAGCACCATCACATATTCTACATTCTCTCTGTTGCACCATCTTTACATTAAAATTTAACTACAGCTTGCACAAAGAACATATTTAGTTTTTATCTTGTGGAGAACAGTGATGGTGCATTATGATGCAATATGATCTATAAATCCTCAACAGAAAAAAAACAAGCGTTTCACGTGTGTTGAATATGAACATTGAAATGATATATGGGATTTTTTCTGCTTTTAAGACTAAAAAATACTAAAAAAAAAAAAATAGTTTTGATTCTGTATGCATCTGAAACAGTTAGAAAGTTAGAAAACTCAATTTGTTTTTTTGTCAAATTACTGAATGAATTAAAACTTGCACAAATGATCAATACAATTGCTGCTGTAGGAAAATAAAAGAAGTCTAGATACAATGTAATCGCATAAGATAAAACATGTGCTAAATGTTTTCTCACAAGGGTTTTTTTTAATCTATTGCCATATACTGTTATTAGATAATACAGTTTCCACCTCATTAAAATAACTTATTTTATATGAAATACACTTCATCATTTATTTCATTTGAAAACCTTAGGTACTTTAAAAAAACAGTACTTTAAATTCAACCACACAGTCTTTCACTGACACTGTGTTATAAGAAAAATGTACAGCAGACATTATGAAACCATCACAGACCTTTTGCCTTAGCAGTCTTAGTGGGAGACTCTTTGGTCTTTGCAGAGTGCATACAGGGACACACTGGAATCACAAAGCATAAAATTAATGTTACCCTGACAAACAAATATGACAAAGCATTTATAATTCTCCTCAGGTTCTGACCTGTGGGCTCTGTCTTTGGCGCTGTCTCCTCTGGTCCAGGAACAGGTTTGATCACATCCACCGATGCCTTCTCATCCTCATCTTCGTCTTCATCATACTCCTCTTTCTTGTCTTCTTGTTCATCTACAGATTTCTCAGGTTTAGAAATTGGCTCTTCATCTTTGCCCTCATCCTTCTCCTCTGGAGCTGCAGGCCGGGTGGTGCCTGTAAAAGCAGAAAGTGGCTCTATCATAGAATCATGTCACACAACAAGGAAAAAACGAAAGGATTTGAGGTTTTCTACTCTGTTAAGGGCAACAAAGCAATTAAAGAAATTTGAGCAGGATAGACTCTTGACTTTCAGGAACAATATGTGTGATGAAATAAAATAAGCTACAGTCAATTTAAACTTACCACCTTCTACAGAGATTCCAATGACATTTCAGTGTTTTTTATAAGCTGTAAATTGGCCTCTCAATCTGTCCACTCTTGCATATTTTTTAAGGTGGACAAGCACTGATAGTGTTGCCTGCTTAGGGCAGAAATAAATGTATAATGGTAAAACATTTAAATAAAATAGATGCTTTTTACTGCCTACAAAAGGTATACTATTAACAATATTTGTAGAGGTAATTGCAAAAGAATTTGAAAAATTAATGAACAAAACTTCTTATAAATTTACTGGCCATGTAACCTTAATTTGACACACATAGCTTTGATGCTTTTGAATCCAATTTATCTGTTTCTCTAAGTTTGACTGACCTGTAGGTGGCAGTGCGAAGTCACAGATTTCACAGTCACACCTGACATACTGCCCACTCTTTAATAAATATGTTGTTGTTGCTTATTATTTGTCTTATTTGCATCTCCTTTAATAAGATGCTACCTTTTTAAATTATTATTATTAGTGTTGCCTTCTATTCCTACTATCAGGAATACATATATTCCGGTTTCATTGCACATTAACAGGTTTTAGAAACAATATTGAACACATTTATGAATCCTTTGCACCACAACAGCTGTTTGATACAAACCTGTTTCTTTTGTTTCTGCGTCTTCAGTCTTTCCTTCATCTTCAGCCTCTTCGAGCTCATCCCCTTCTTCATGGTCTTCATCAGTCTTTGCTGCCTCCTCCTGGACAGTTAATGTTCCTGCAGCAGCAGCTATAAAAACACAGAACACAATATACTATGACAACTGTGTATTTAAAGCATGAAATATGAAAAATCACCTTTCCTGTGCTGCTTCTAGCTCATTTTTGTCCATCCTTCTTGTGTTTATAAGAACTAAATGTAAAAAATAAAGTTGTACAATACCTGCCATCAAGATTTCACTAACACCATCATCTTCTTCATCTTCATCCTCATCTTCTTCATCCTCCTCATCTAAAGAGCTTGTATCAACATCCTTATCATCAGTTGTGTCATAAGAGTCACTCAGAATTGTTTCTCCAGTGGAGTCCTCATCCGTTTCAAAGGAAATGTCATCCTCATCATCTTCATCACCTAAGACGCCGCTGTCTGTGCTCGTAAAGGGAGGAATGCCAGCTTCCTCCTCCTCTTCCTCTTTGTCATCATCAGGGATGCCCTCTTCAGTGACATCAGGTTTGTCTTGAGCATCTTTGTGTTTAAGGTCTTCAAGGATGTCTTTGTCAAAGTCCAGGTCAAGGTCATCATCTTTAAGGTCTTCTTCATCATCTTCATCATCTTCATCATCTGCAAAGTGTTCGGAGGATGCAACAGAGATGTCCTCGTCTGATTGGTCCAGCTCCTCATCATCTTCCTCCTCGACTGTGTCTTCTACAGTTTTTATGTCTTCTTCCAAGTCTTCATCTTCAGCAGGAAGTGGAGAAAGATCTTCTTCATCTTCATCTTCTTCCTCTGCCAGTTTGTGATCAATATCTTCCTCATCCTCACTACCAGCTACAATAGGAGGAAGATCCAGGTCATCGCTAGTGTCTTCTGCAATGACATCATCACTATCAGTAACACCCTCAGCTAGTCTATCATCTTCATCATCTTCTTCATCATCCTCCAGCTCGTCCTCTCCCTCTTCCTCTTCACTGGAAAGAAGTTGATCGTCACTGGTTTCATCTTCATCCTGTTCTTCTTTGTCTTTTTCATCATCTTCTTCGGGTAAAGTTACCTCTTCGTCACTGTCTGTCACCCCAACAGGAACATCGGACTCAGAATCAGGAGATACAGCCGACTCTTCATCCTCAGAAGTGGAAATGGGTTCAGGAGAAACTTCATCATCCTCCTCCTCTTCCTCATCCTCCAGTTCTTCGCCTTCCTCCTCTTCCTCATCCTCCAGTTCTTCGCCTTCCTGCTCTTCATCTCCTTTGGCCTCTTCCTCCTCCCCCTCCTCTTCTTCCTCATCCTCCAGTTCTTCGCCTTCCTCCTCTTCCTCATCCTCCAGTTCTTCGCCTTCCTGCTCTTCATCTCCTTTGGCCTCTTCCTCCTCCCCCTCCTCCTCCTCCTCCAATTCCTCCTCCTCCTCATCTACTTCTTCTTCCTCCTCATATTCCTCCTCTTCATCATATTCATCTCCATACTCCTCATCATACTCCTCCTCTTCCTCATATTCATCTCCATACTCCTCCTCCTCTTCCTCATATTCCCCTTCTTCCTCCTCCTCTTCGTCCTCCCCAGCCTCCTCTCCTTCATCTCCTTCTTCTCCCTCTGCCTCTCCCTCCCCCTTTTCATCCTCCAGAACTTCAGTCATTGGTGGTTGCTTTTGTGCTTGCATTCCTATGACTATAAAAAATTAAATGGGTTAATCAAATTAAGAGAGCAGTAAAAAGTAAAAATCCCGCAATTTCTCTTTGAATAATATTGTATTAACACAAAAATGGTAAAATTCAAGTGTCACACTTATCAGTGTGACCCATTGGGATGCTAGATTTTCACTACACATTACTATGGATTCATGATAACTATGACGTTGCTATACTGACAAAAAGTGATGATGGTTAAAATTAGTCTATTAAAATAGCAATAATAAAAGTAGAAATAATTAAAATGAGTCAATAATAATAATAATAATTTTGTAAAAGTCAGTGATATATTAATTTTGTACACAAACTATCTTAAAGCTTAAGGAACTATTGTTATTTTTTTGTATATTTTCATTAGTTTTTATTTTTTCATTTCTTTTTGTTAGAGTTTGCTTGTTTCAGTGTTATTATTTGAAATTGTTTAGGTTTAGCTGAGTTTTTATTCGTTTATTTACAATCTGCTTGTTTATGATCATTACAAAATGGTAGTTCTTGGTCAGGTGCAAAATTGAAATTCAGAATAGCTATTACAACACTTTCTCTCTATTTCTTTCACAGTACATTTGACTTGTGGGGTTTTTTTTTCGAAGGCATTTTAAAAAATTCAGTATATTTAAATATATTTTCACACTTAGTTTTCAGTCTGGATTTAGTTAAGCATAAACGTCAGTGACTCAATCAGGCCAGCCTGTAAGTCAAGGCACAGGGTAGGGTAAATTAGTGCACCCATGAGCGCACCTCAACGAAGTGGCTACATTGTGTTAGCTCAAATGCTCAAAGGCCAAAAAAAGCTGGAAGAGCAGCACTAAAGGCAGGCTACAAATCAGTAAGCCCCCAGCTGTGTACCCATCTCCACTGCCTCACTTAACAAGGTAACACCGGCCAAACTGCTGCTACATGAATGAATCAGACTAATTTAGCCAGTTTGTTGTGGTTAGTAACTTAATCCACGTGTGAGAGAATTTATTTCAGCAACAGAAAAGTGAATTCCTAACAGGCAGTGACCTTACTCAGTCATAGAGTTTAAGTAAGCTAAGGCTGCAGTTGTTGCTGAAAGAGAAGAATAAGTCTGTAAGAAAACGTCCGTAACCGTAAATGTAGTGCAGATAGATGGTTCACTGCCTCATATGCATGGTTTGGCACAGTTCTTTTTTTTTTAAAAAAGGTAAAGGCATGGAGTAAAATTACACTGAAAACGGGGATTAAGGAGAACCCAATATCGGTGATGGGCGTGATAAGTATTCCATTAATCTAAATGAAGTATTTAGCAGTAAAATTGGCAACAAAGTAAAAATGAGAGTTACAGACCTTTAGTTCGTGATGGTAGAAATTCTCCTGCAGCACAGAAAAAAAAATGATATATGTAATTAAAGAATTTAAAAACCAAATGTTTCACTCTTAGTACAATTAGTATACCAATTCACAGACACATTTAGTGGAAATTAAGAAGCTCAGTTGTGGCAATTAGCATCAGTTGGTTGCAAGTTAGATGCAAACAATCCTACAATCAGAAGAGCTGCTTGAATCAGTGCAACTAAAAAAAGGAGAGAAGTAAGATTCTGCTTTTAGTTGACTATTATGATTTTCTTTTGTTTCCATCATTAGTCTGTTATTAGGTGTGAGAACTGAACTTATCATTATTTCATTAAGTTTCATAAGAACATTCTCAGAAATGTATTAATATTGAATACCTTCTGTTTTCTTACTTTTCACCTCCACTTCATCATCCACATCATCCAACCAACTTGAATCTTTGAGATGGTTCATAGATATAGTCAACTTGGATATAACACCATTTCAGCAAACATGATTCTGTCCCTGCTGGCATCTTTATTCAGGCATGTCTACGAATACCTTCCAACAAACTTTCTTTAAACTTAAATATTTCAGTAAACTATGTCTGTAAAATATGAAGCTTATGCAATGACGTCTGTTGTATCTTCTATTAATACAACAAATCAAAACTTCTAGAAAAAAAAAATATTTTTTTTTCAGAGACACATTAAAAAAAACTTGCAGTACATGTGTTGTTCATTGTAAAGAAACACATTAGTCAAAGCAGTAGCATGCCCCCAGAAACTGCCATTTCAGAGTTTTGATTTTTCATGCGTAATGACAGCTGAAATTACTTTTCCTGGAGGGGGTTTATGTTGGTAGAAGTCCACTTAAACCCCACAGAGAATATATAATGCAGAGAACAACACATGTAAAGCAGCACAGTGAAAAAGAAGTGCAAAAAGCAGCAAGCAAGGCTTTTCAGTTCAAATTCTACAGCTGGATGATTTAAATGGGATATGCACTCAAAAGCAGAATTAGTACAAACCTTTTTTTCTGACTGCATATAGAGTTCCTGGAAAAGAAGAGAGAAAAGTGAAAACTAGCATATCATCAGATAAATTGCAGTCACAGAATTTGAATATGTTCATAAAGTCATGAACCTTCATCGTCGTCTGGAGCAATTAAGTTGGCAGCAAATTTCACTATTCCTGTGATTATGTTTGATGATTCATCCACGGCATCGTTTACCGCCTTCATGGGGTCTGAGCTGATCTTGCTGAGGCCTCCTGATGGAGCATGAACATGAATACAGGCACACAAACAAAAAGATGTTTTAGTTACTCGTGAAGTTTGACTGGAGTTGTTCACCTGCTTGTTTTTGTACCAAGCCCAACAATTAAGAGTTCCTCAACTCTTATTGTCACATTTCCTCAATACAGACAAAGCTATCATTCCTCTAGAGTGAGGAAATGAGAAAGCATGATGTTCAAACTGGGATGGGGCAACAGGAGCTTAACTTGAAAGGCAGAAATCTGCATTTCAGGAGTTTTTCAATCTTCAATTACAAAGAACAGTAACCGACATTCCAGTTAAACCATCACAAAGGGCTGCAAATATAGAGCATATTGCTGTGCAAAGAGCATTTAAAAATCATATTGACTGTCTTTCATCAAGTTGGTGTTCATAGTTTTAAAAGTCAGGCTAACAGGTTATTTTTCTTTTGTTCATATTTAAATATTTTTGTTTATCTTTGTTTGAACATCTGTATGTGAATCTGACATTGAATCTGCATATTAGAACTTGTGCAATAAATTCCTTCAAACTAAATTCAATTAAACTCAAAAGACTTGAATTTTCTGACTTGTTTGCAAGCCAATTTGATGAAAGAGGGACCTGCATTCCAAGTGGAAATACCACCAAAACATTGTTCATTTTGGAATTACCTAGATGAGCCTTATCAGATTTTGTTTAACTTGAAATAAAACAGAATTTATACCAAGTAAAGCTAAAATACGCACTGGGAAAAAGGAAAAACAGAAATGCAGTGGAACACAGTTTGGTTTAAAATCCGAAGATTTCAGGAGAGCTTAAGTTTCTTACTCTGTAGACAGAGAACACTGATACTTGCAGTAAATAAATCAAGCATACCTGAATTTCAAATATTCAAAATAATTTTTGGAAACAGAAAATGTGTTACTTTTACAAATATTCTAATTTTTTTGAATAATAACAAAACAAATACCACCTAAGAAACCGAGCAGGAATTAGTCCACTTCACTTATAGAACCTCTTCTGACTACAAACTACTCTTAACATGACTGAACACCTAGAAAACAGACAGAATCAAGCATGAATGCAGTAATAGACAAAAAGCAGTCTTTAGCCTAATTTATCATCCCTCTACAGGTCCAACAAGGCTGTAAAGGACTTTCTAACATTGACAGCCAACATTACCAGTCAATGTTAGGGAGTTAGTAGCTGTTTTTATTAGTGCCCTTAGAAGAAGTGTCTGTTCTGACGATTTGGTAGCAGATATGGTGCCTTGCCTCTACGCCCTGAATCCTTAAAAACCCTCCTGGGTGGGTGACCTGGTTGGATGAAAAACACAGTGGCAATAAGTAAAGAATTTAAGTATAGTGATGAAGCAAAGGAAAACAAAGAAAGTGAAAGGAAAGGAAGGGTCGTGTAAGGTGAAGTATTTGTGTTGACATTAAGGTTATTTTAAACTAAACTAAAACAAAAAACTGAAAACGGAACAAATTAACTAAAATTAAAGTAAAGGCATTGGAGTAGAAATAAAAATTAATTTAAAAAAACTAGACAGAATTTTTTTTTTCACTGTAAAATTGTCAGTGCCACAATTTTAAGTTGAATTGAGGGTTAAAAACATAATTGATTAACAATACTGTGAATTGGGGAAATTGGTTGGGTACTACTGCTGCTACTATCCCAGATTCTTTTGCGTATGAGCGTTGGGTTAGAACACAGCTTAAATTAATAGATTTACAAGCATTGCTTTTTAATATAGTGATGACAAAATGACCCAATGCTTGTTATTTGGTGGTGTTACTGTTACATATGAACATATGAAGAAATTAAACTAGCAAGCTTTATACCAGTTGTTCATAATTGCAGACATCTAACAGTGTGTGGTAAGTAAATGCATTCAAATAAAATCAGAGTTTAAAAAAAATGCTTCAAACAACAGAAGTATCGGAAAACTGTGAAATGACTTTATCAGCATAATCTTTTGTCCTTCCCATGGAAGCTCATTCACTCATAGCGGTATGAAGGTTCATGAGATTTTACAAATGATAAACACTGAAGGCACGTCCAACCAGATTAACAACATATTCACACACCTTGAGGTACATGTTGTTGCTATTATTAAACTAGCCTTATCTTTGGTTTAAGATGCCAAAGATCGTTTGTGTAAATATGAAATGAGCTTCATCTCACGATAAACCTTATGGCCTGTTGAACAAAAAAGTTGAACAATAAACAATAAATGCAAATATAGATTGCAATAAAAACTTTGACCTAGTGCAGATAAGGCACCCAGGTACTGTTGGGTTCCCTTTTTTTTTTTTTAATGAGGCAAGACGAATAAACTCAAAGTATAAGTTTTCAAAATTTACAGAGCAGTTGAAGGTTGAGGTTAAAACCACGTGCCAACCAGACAAAGGGCATCACACCAAAACAGTAAACACTTTTATTATGAGACACATGAACAGAACATTAACACGATCGGTTAAAAAGTTAGGGAGTAGCTGTAGTTTAGACTTGGCTTTTCCCTTATTTGGGACTTGGTCTGGCTCTTGGCTCATCTTACATCTCCTGGATTGGAGAGCTCCCTGTAATGAGAAGAACTACAACGCTGCCCTACCTGCACAAACAGACACCAGAATTTATGACCTCCAGTACTTTTCTAGACCAAGCTTGTGTTGTGTGGGTGTGCCATCATCTTTCAACACTCAACTCTATATTGGCAGCAAAACATAATGTATAATAACAGATGAAACATAAATGTATGAAAAAAATGAGGTAATTGTGGAATACAAAATAATGAGGTATATTTGCATTAAAGTTAAAAAGTAAATTCTTCACAGTATACTGGTTCTCAGGGTCATGCTTAATTATTTGTTATTAGTTATTTGGCACAGCATACTATAGGTGAACCTATGTAATGAGACATAATTTCTCTAATTTGCTCATATACTGCTTAGAAATTTCCCTCTTTATCACTCCAAAGTGAATACAGTTATTGCAGCTGCTTTGGTCAAACCAGTCCCATTTGGTTGTTCATTGATTGACTTCCTGCATTAGCAAGTTTACCCTCAAAATATCATTTTCAACTCCACAGGAAACTGAAAGGCTGCTGATACTGTACCTGAAATGGTCTTGTAGTCCATTAGATCAAACATAATGACGAACACACAAGACCAAGTAATGATAAGAGCCAGAACCAAGATCCAGGCCAGCGGGGAGCTGAAAGTAGAGTAAAAGTCATCTGTAAAAGATTTCTTCAACACCCGCAGAGGTGGTGCCCCAGCGTCTCCGTTCTTGTGATCGAGGACCATGGTTGTAGTGGTCGATGTTCGTGCTAATGAACAAAATATCAGAAACTTTGGTTAGTAAAATATGCACAGCACCTTTTTAATTTTTTTATCCCTAATATTCTAAGAAAATTAGTAAAATCAGAAGCTATGAAAACAAAACCCATTGCTTTATTTAAATACACATTACAAAAACTCTTCACTAGGAGCTACTGTTGGTGCAGTTACAGCCTGGTTTGCCACTTATAGCAGAGGTGAGAAGTAAAAAAGTACAAATACTTTGTTACTGTACTTCAGGTTTAAACTATTTGAGGGAAATTTATTTTTCTTAGCATGTACATCTTCAAAGATCAAAGCAATGTAAGCCTATATAAAGGAAACGATGCACAAAACAGTCTGACTGGCTGAAATGGCATTTTTGGTGCAGATGTCTTAAAGTTTTGGTCGTGAAACTTCAGCACAAAGAGAGTAATGGCTGGGAGCCTGGTTTCTCCAGCTTCCTCCCACAGTCCCAAGCTTTTTGTTTGCAAGTATAACAAGCAATTCTAATTTGGCCAAAGGTCTGAATGTGAGATTGAATGGTTGCCTCTGTGTGTTGGCCAGCATAGAGCAAAGTGTTCATGGTTTACCTTGGCTGTCCCCTAGGAAGGTTTGATTTGCTCCGGTCCTGTACGATTCAGATATGAGTGGGACAAAAGTCATCCTGGATGTTGATACTGATGTGGAGTGGGTAATGTGTTAGAAATAAAAGAATGCCATCTTGTTTGATCTAAATTGTCAAACTACAGAATGCTGACTTTAAAAAACATCCTGAAAAACCAAAATTTTAAAAAATGATATAAATGGCCTGTATTTGTATAGCGCTTTTACTAGTCCCGCCTAGGGACCCCAAAGCGCTTTACACACCCAGTCATCCACCCTTTCACCCATTCACACACTGGTGGAGGCAAGCTACAGTCGTAGCCACAGCTGCCCTGGGGTAGACTGACAGAAGCGAGGCTGCCATATGGCGCCATCGGCCCAACACCAGTAGGTGAAGTGTCTTGCCTAAGGACACAAGGACCGAGACTGTCCGAGCCAGGGCTCGAACCCGGCAACCTTCCGATTACAAGGCGAACTCCCAACTCTTGAGCCACGGTCGCCCTAGCTGCTAGTGAAGAGTTTTTGATATGGCAGGCTAGTCCATTTTGACGAAATTTCGGTGAAGCAACACAAATCAGTACTGAGTAGACTTATGCCTAACACATGCTTCTATATGTTTCTGACAATGTCAGAGCATGCACCTAATGAGATGATGTATGTTGTCCTGGGGGATCTCTCAGATCTGAACCAGGGTATTACTGAGCTCCTAGACAGGCTGAAGTGCAACATGGTGGCATCAGATGGACTAAAACATAATGTCCCACAGGTGTTCTCTTGGATTTAGGTCAGGCAAGCATGGGGGCCAGTGCCTATGCTAGGCACTTTCTGCAGTCTTGCCACATTAGGCCGGGCGTTACTGTGCATCAGGAGAACCCATTGCATGAGCATTGAATCTAACATTGGTGATAGCTAATGGCAATCAGGGTGCTGTTGCCTGTGAAGGTCTGTTTGTCCCTTGATATCCCGACGATAACTCACTAGAGGACATTGGGCCTTCAGGCCACCCTCATAAAGTCTGTTTCACACCAGTGATCTGCTGGGTGTCATTTTGTAGCTCTGGCAGTGCTCATCCTATTTCTCTTTGTACAAAAGAGCAGATACCAGTCCTGCTGCTGGGTTAAGGACCTTCTACGACCCTGTTTAGCTCTCCTAGAGTAACTGTCTGTCTCTTGGAATCTCCTCCATGTACTTGAGACAGAGCTGGAAGACAAACCAAACTTTCTGGCAATGGCATGTATTGACATGTCATCCTGGAGGAGCTATGCAACCTCTGTAGGGTCTAGGTATCAGCTCATGTGACCAGTGGTGACACTGACCTTAGCAAAACTAGTAAAAAATTATTCCTGTTTTGGGGTTGTGTCATTGTTGCCACTTATGCACACCTGTAGGCATTTTTATTGACACCTAATCAGCTTAAACTGACCAACTGACCACCTCAATATGCCAAGAAATTGGACTGACTTGGTTCTATACTCTGAGAGTGTTCATTTAAATGTTTTGAGCACTGTATAAAATAAACTAACTAGCCTTAGTTTTTCATTATTCAGCCACAGTTAGTGTTAATGTTTAAATTCAGATTGGTCTTTCATCCTATGACAGCTGAGATAGGCTCCAGCTCCCATGTCATCCTCAAGTGGAAAGTGGAAAGAAAGTGGATGAATGATTGATGGATACTTTTAGTTTATCCTGTAAGTGAGCAGTTACCATCCATGCCCATATGGTTTATTTAGACTCACTAACCAAGTATTGTTAGTGTAGATTTCTTAATCTGGATTTTTGTGTGTTTTCATTTATGTTTTTTCTAATGTATTGCTTTGCTTGGGCTCTGCTTCATACAACAGTGCAGCATAAAGAGTTTGCTTTGTCTCATAACACCAGTCACCATCCAGTTGTTCATATGTCTGTGGGTGTATTAAGCTTAGACCACCTGTTGACTCTCTTCAGCTCAGTGTTGGCAGCTACTGTGGGATACTCTCTTACTGCTGACTCAAACAGCTTAGCAGGACTCTAAACACACATAGAGCAATTAGGTTAGAGGGAGAGGTGTGTGTGTGTGTGTGTGTGTTTGATTTTTACTGGTCTTTTCAAAACATGAATAACAAGTTGTGGAGCCTGTTGTGAGATGACTGTAATGACACCATTGAGTTGTTGTAGTTTAAACTGCGAGTAAATGTTCTCTAAAATGTCAATGGACGTATTTTATAGCAATCATTTCTCTACCCAGGATTTTTCAACTCTCTCTCTGCTCACAAAGTTTTCAGTCAGCACTAAAGAGCAGCCATCAACATTATAATAGAGTTCTATTTTTAACCTATTCCATAATTGGCCATTTATATGGTTTAACCAACATTTTTCTTTATCAAGAAATCGCAAAATAGCTTACACGCACGCACGCACGCACACACACACACACACACACACACACACACACACACTCACACAACCCCGTTCAGCTATCTTAGTGAGGACCTTCATTGACATAATGCTTTCCCTAGCCCCTTACCCTAACCCTAAAAATGAATGCCTAACCCTAACCCTTACCCTATACCTAACCATAACCTAATTTTAACCCTGACACTAAAATCACATTTTGAGCCTAAAAATGCCTTTAAATGCCTTCAAATTTGTGAGGACCAGGTTGTGTGTCCTCACAAGTGACTGTTGGTTCTCACAAGATAGCTAGACAGGAACACACACACACACACAAGTGCCTGTTCAAAGCCAGGAAAACCCCTGCCACCTGTAATATTAATAACCACTGATACAGAACCTTCAGCAATACTGCCTGTGCTATGAATGTCTACATCTTTGTTTTCAAATAATATTTGTCCTGGGTTTGTCAGTCCATCCACATGCCTAGTTGAAAGTATATGGACAATTAGTGACCACACTACAATCAAACTGGGCACTCAGAAATGGGATAGATATCTTAATAGTGCTAGATATATTTGATCACAAATTATGTAGTTTAGAGGTTGATGTAGTGTCTTGTAGCAATATTCCAAAGTTCACAGACTAATAATACAAATTACTCTGTTACAGAACTTTAACCTGCTTTATACTTTTCTCTGTAGCAATGGAAACAACTAACTGAATATGGCCTACATTAGGCCTTGATAATTTCAGAAATCTTTACAAAGTTAGAATTTTTGGTGTAAATCTGCAGTTGTAGCTGCCCAAAGTCTTCAACTGATACACAGGCTTCTGACTGGCTATACTGTAGGTGTATTGACAATAGTAATTCTTTGAGAGCCTTCCTTCTTTTTTCCAGGCTTTTATGGATAGATTTGACCATGCACTGCAGTTCACTGATGATGTGTAGTTCAGCACTGTGGTCCAAATCCAACTTATAAACAATTAATCATGAATTTGACAAGAGATCCCTGTGTACTTGTACTTCTATTTTGTCTATCTTTTATTTTCTATCTATCTTTTTAAACAGTTTCATGTATTCATTTTACCAGTCTGTGAGCTCCTATTTTAACAAAACCCTCAATGCAGACATTGTAACACGTGCAAGACAATAAAGACCATTTTTGGAATTTAGTACTGGAAATAAAAACATTAATAGCATGTGAATATGTCCTTCCCCTTTGGACTTGATATTTTCCTTGACCACTGTTTTCAAAACTCAACTCTAAATGGTGTGACCATCCATCCATGTATGATTCCTCCTTTTATGGCTGACCTGCCTCCATGCTGTGGATGACATTTCTGCCATTGCTCTCACAGGGTATCCATGACAGCTGAGCTCAGAGCAGTCATTAGGAGCTAGTGGAGCCAGAATGCAGGGAAGTGTTGTCATAACATTTCAGTAATGAGTGCACAGAACTGAACTAAACACAGCAGAGACCTTTTAACATCCGGATGGTTGAGCCTGATAAGTGTTATAAATCAGGTTAGAAATTTGATTCCAACATAACCTACAACAACATTCAGGTGTCAAATTCTCAATATTACAACAGAGAAAGCAAACAGGTTGTTTGCTTGGTTTACAGACTCTATTATTTGTAATATTTATGTGGAAAATAACAGTATACTAGTATACAAGTATACTAAACAACTGGAATTCTTTCCACCCAGTGGTTTCTAATTTTACTGAAAGTGACAGAGAGACTACTTCTCCGCTTTGCCTCACAGCCATGACATTAATTCCCCAACTATGAAGCATCTCCACAGCAAGTTCTTCGTAAACTCTTCTGACTGAAATTGAAAGAAGCATTGTTGCACCTGAGTATGTTATATTTCAATACAAATCTTTTCTTTTTTCATTTCTAAATGCTTAGCTGTTCCAGTCTTTCACACATACAGGTCTTCTTAGTCTTGTAAGAAGCACCATTCCAAAGGATTCCAAAGGGGAATGTAACTAAGCCTTTTTCCATAATTTATTTTCTTCTGAAAAAGAAAAAGAATTATAAGATAACTGGCTGTCTTGACAGAAGCATTTAAATTAGGAAATAATCTTATTATTCCTAATATCATTGGTAATAATTACACCCTAATAGCTTAGATATTAGGAATAATCTAGGCATTAAAGAGGCAAGGTACACCCTTGACAGCGTGACACTCTTTCACTTGGATAACACATCGACACAGACCCATTCATGCTCACATGGCCAGTTAAGAATCACCTATTAACTTAAAGTGGGTTCCCTCTGTGTACTCTGTCTTTGGACGGTGAGAGAAAGCCAGAGTACACAGAGGGAACCCGCAGGGGCAACATGTAAATTCTTATAATTAGGAATGAGAACATTAAAAAAAAAGTGTGGACACTAAGAAACTGAATTTTAAAGCATGAATGTTCGTTCATGATTATTGGAAGTATTAGTTTGACAAATAAATACTAAAGTTTCCTGAAGCTTTTAGCATATGTAAAAGGCTTTCATTGGCACTTGTCATGTTCATCTACATCCACTAATTAACATCATAAAATGTGACTGACTATTTGAGAAAAGCATAAGTGGACCATAAAATTATAGTTTTGTTTTTTCCAACATAATTCTTAACGTGAAGATAATCAGCTCTTTATACTGTCATTTCAGCTGTCATTTCAATAACAATAATCATCTCATTAGCATAAGTATGTGTGTGTACACCCACACAGCAGTTTTTAGCTGATTAGCTGCTTTTCTTTGTGGTTTAAGGCTGAGAGCAAAAAAAAAAAAAGGCTGAGAGCAAACATACATATGTATGTTTGTCCTACTGTAGTCTGTCAAAATCTCCTCTTTGAAAAAGGCCTTTCATAGAGCTGCAAAGGTTAGCCCTGCCAAAAATTGCATATTATTTGTCTAACATTTGACGTTTTTTGTCTTCCTATCTGTGGGTGGTCTTTTGTAATTGCTGAACAATCAGAGGAATCATCTACCATACAATGACATTTTTTTTGTTTTTGTTTTTTTCCCACAACATCACGATCCCAGAGCACTCAGCAACATCGGATGCTATATTTGTAAATGTGCTTCCTTACATAGGATATGTCAGAAAATCATATTTTTTTTATTTTACACATCCACATGTCAACTCAAAGATAACATCCTATCAAGACTGGGAGTCCACTTACTCATACAAATCACTTTCTTGCATACAGACAAATGTCTGTAGCAGTGATTGGCTTACTGTGCCCACAGTTTTCACTGGGACAGTGTGTTATTTTTTCCCCAAGAATTTCACAATGTGAGTTCAGTCAACATAGAATACTGAATGGACTTCAAAGTATGGATTTGGATAGTCATTTCATTTACTGTTGTCCTGATTTACTATTAAGTTGAAACATTTAACATCAATTTATCTTTGATGACTCAAATGACTTTATTTACTTAAAATCTTCAGTGGGGAAATGAACTGCTGCTAATAGCTGCTATTTAGCTGCTAATGATGGACTAGAGCTAAATAATATGGTTTTACTTCATTTTCAATTCTGTGTCTGTGTTGAATTGAGTAGCTGTGGTACCATCTTTTGTCAACTAAAATAATGAAGCATTTTAAATTGCCCAAACAAACTGCACCAGATTAGAGCCCATGACTGTCTTCTTTTCTATCACAGTGTTGCTGAGGCTCATTGGTACTGTAGTATTTAGACCCAGCTGTCATGCTACAGGGACAAGGAATGGTTTTGAAGTAATTAAAACTGGTGGGCATCTTATGAACTTGACGGTGCACAAATGCCAAATGTCTGTTCAAAGATCCTCTTGTCTCATTTTCTTTATGCCAGGCAAAAACATGTAAAATGGTGTCACAACATTAGCTGATATGCAACAGCAGGAACAGTGTTGATGCTGACTGATCCTATACTGCACAGTCGGTGTCATGGGGATCTGAAGCTGCATTACAAATAGCAGATACATGATAGCAGAATATTTTTAGATACTTCTAATCATGAAATTCTCCTACACACCACTTAGCACAACATCAGAAGGTCTGTGTGCAAAACAGACGTACAGTGCTCCGCAGAATTTCATATAAAATGATAAGAGGCATATTTTAGGCAAGAAGTTGTTGAAATGGTCAAAGTCAAAGAGTAACCAAGGTGATACTTTACCTTCAGCTGCTTCGGTCATGGTTTCAAAATAAATATTCTGTTACAAAACTTAAATCCTTTATGGAGATTTTGTTGCCATGAAAACAAATACTTGTGGTAAATCCTTGGATCGTCTGCACAATTTAATCCCAGTGTTTAATTCCAATCCAGCAACGTCATCCAAAAGGTTTGTGATAAATGGGAATATGAAAAAATTAAACCAGAGGCCACCACCAGAAACCCTACACCCCTTTGTCCATTCTCAGGATTTAATCCTGCACTATATTTCCAGGCATCAGAAAGTTTTAATGAGTCTTGGTTTAGAAAGTCTTGAAAGCTGACTTCTGTCCCAGTGGATCAGGCTGGGGAGACAGACAGAGACCAAGTTAACGTGGCCCGTGTCTTTGCCCTTTGCCTGCTTAGGGCTGGGATTGTAGATAGAGCAGCTTGTCCCCCCACCCACACCTCCACTGGCTCAGACAGAATTAGACCGAGCACAGGGACTGACGGATGATGGAAGGGAAAGAGAGAAAAGAGACTAGGAGCGAGAGCTTCAATCTAACTTTATCCCACCAGCCTATGTTGCCGTTGGAGTCACATGGTCACAGTATGGATAGTGCTTTCACATGTGTTAAAACAATATGTAATTGTATCATAAACTCTCAAATCTGCGTATTTGTATTTTCAAAGTATTCAGTTGCAAACTTTCAAAGTCTGAATTCAAATTTTTCCTATTACGTTCATAGTGTGTTTTCAATTTCTAAGCCCAAGGCCCTGAGTTATTCTTAGATCGGCTCACGTCAACTGGTATTCTGCTTTGCCTTTTTAGGCCAGAGGCGTGACCTTAACACCCCATCCCCTTTCCTTCCTTCCAGCCCCCGCCCTCATGATACCAAATCCTGCTCATTCAGACCTCCACTGCTCGGAGCAGAGCTGTCATGAAGTGGAAAGAAAGAAAACAAAGATCAGAAGAGCTGAATTGCTGGCAATATTTTACACCAGGTTACATGCAAGTTGCCAGTTGTCAGAGGACTCGAGTACAAGTCAGCTTAAGATTCCTCAATAAAGTAGTAGAAGTTGGTGATCAAAGTCACACTACTCACTCTCTCCAAGAATTGTATGCCTTTTCCTTGTGTCTACATGAATAATTGTGCTACCTTTGAAAAACCTCGATGGTTTTTATTGTTGGATTGTATAGCTACTCAGAAACTTTTAAAAGCTAGAATTAAATAAAATTAATAGTAATGAGAAGAAAGTTTATTAGTACTTACTAAAAAAAACAATGAAAATGCATGTTAAAATACACATGGTAATAGTAAGTTAATAGTTAGAACTTTTGTTGTGAACTTTGGTTTACCTTGTTCCAAATAATGTGAATCTGCTCTTGAGACTACAGAAAAATGTGAAAATTATTTTCTTTCAATATTTTCCACAAAGACATCTTCTTAAAACCTAGACACAATATGCAATACACAGAATGTTGACATCATTTTAAAAGGTAATCTGGCTATTAGAAGATTTTAAAATAAGATAAATCCAACCTTAGATGACACTATACAATATATTACATAGTGTCATTATTTATTTAACAAAGTAAGCCAAAATTCAAAACAGAAACAAATCGTTCCTATGGTAAGAAAGTTATTTACAATTGGAAAATATCAAAGACAGTTGGTCTTTCCAAACAATTCTTTAAAAAACAACACCCTTTGCTGATTACATAGCTCATATCTCTTATCCTTCCAAGAAAAAAAATATATTGGTAAATTGATACTGATATTAGATTTTTTTTGTTGGGTTTTTTTGGTTTTGTTGGGGCACATTAATGGCACACCTCAAGGTCCTTTCTTCTTTTGCATTTCCACACTGACTGCCACGATAACCACAATGATCACCACTGCTATAGAAAAACCAATAATGAGCCATATTATGGTAGGTTTCCTCCAATCTAAAAAACAAAAAAGAAAAACGAGGGTAAGAAGTTATCTTTGATCATTTGCAATTCAAAGCGTGTTGTCACATATTAGTGCATATGTTTCCAGCTGGGGGGCTGGAGGCTATGAATGCACACATGGGGAGAGCATCAAACGCCACACAGAAATGCCCCAGTGACCAGTGGATTCAAATCCAGGAGCCTGTTGCTGTGAGGCAACAATGCTAACCACTGGGCCACTGTGTTGCCGTTTAGTAAAGTGGCATCAAAGTAATTTTTTTTTCACAGGAATAAATAATTTTCACAATACAGTGGAACCCCGACTTACGAATACCCCATTTCACGAAAAATTCAAGTTACGAAGGCACTGAACGGCAATATTTTTGCCCGTGTTACGGCAAAATGCCCAAGTAACGAAATCTGCTGGCTCTGATTGGCTGAGCCTACAATGTCCACAATGCCTTCCGAATCATGTGACAACCCCTTGGCTTCCGTACTTGCGCTTCGCTGTTCCACTTGAACGACGTATTGTTGTTCTAGTTAGCATTTAGCCTATAGCCTATTGTTCAGCATCGCCTCACTCAAAAAGGGTGCTTCGACTTACGAAAATTTTCGACTTATGAAAGACCCTCGGGAACAAATTAATTTCGTAAGTCGGGGTTCCACAGTACTAAATTACATGAAAAATTATGTGATTTTTGTTTTCAGATAGCAAAAAGATGCACTTTAGCTCTAAAACAAACTAATCAAACTTTTCTTTTGAAAATACGGACTTATTAGGGAAGCTGAATGAATGTAAGAGTCTCACGTACAATTTTGGAAGCCTTGCAATGATGAGGTCTGGAAGAAAGAAAGAAAAAAAACAAATAAGGAGCAATACCTTTATTGAAAATACCAAACCACTTACATCAGTTATTGCATGTATGCCCATTAATAAATCAGTAAGTGAAATCCTTACCTGGTGATTTGGAGATCTAAGAGTTCTCCGGATGTCATTCCACATGGTATTATTGAGGTCACAGTCAAGCAGTTGGTCCTCATAAAACAGACAATCCACAGTCAAATGCACATTTGAGTTGTTCACCTGACTCCGGCTTTTAGCTACAACATGTTGTGGATTGTAGGTGTGATGCATCACCACCAGAATTGCACGTTTACCCACTATAAACAAAGACACAACATGATCAGATGATTCAGAAAAGAGATTAAATAAATGGGCTGGGTTACTAGATCTTGAATTCATGCTGTAGGACATAAACACCACATGTGGTTCTTGGCCTGTATCCTACATGTGTCCCTGTATATAAATCACTTAAATTATTTATAAAAAGTCACTTTTATTTTTCCTTACATGGTATTTTGTTGAGGGCCTCAGCAATGTCTGTCCCAACTCGTGAAACCACAGGACAGAAAATCACACAGTAGTCACTTTCTTGTGTAGATGTTTCCTCAGTTTGGCCAATGTCTTTAAGCTTCTGAACAATTGAACGATGAGCGCCATTTGTTCTTCCGGCCAAAATGACACGGAAAACTTTCCACGACCCTAAAGATAGATTTAACAATATATAACAGTTTTCTGAAACTGAAGACAAAACACCAAAGCTTTTCTTTTTTGTCACCATACTTAATTAATGTTAGGTATTTTAGTACCATGGGAGCATTTACTGGATATTGTTTTATAGTGACATTATACAGGAAAACTCTGTCATTCAATAAGGCCCCTTTGTTTTAGTTATTTTTCTCTTTGACCCAAGAATTGATGTGTGAGAATCACAGGCTGGTACAAGGTTGAAATACCACAGAGATCACTCCCTCAGCTACATTAGTTTCTTAATCTTTTAGACGCCTGTTGAAGGCCAAATGGTTTGTTTCAGATTTCACTAATGAAAGAACTCTTTGTTTTGTGCCTTGAAAATATGTCGCTGAGATAATCACAATTGTAGCTGAACTAATAAACTACACAAAGGATGCTTCTTCACCCAAGGGCAGGAAGACGCTCCCTTATCTTGGTCTGTACTGGTTTAAACTGATAATCTGCTGTCTCATGAATTTTACCCTCTATATAAACTGTTGTACTTGTGAATAAAGTTGAGTCAATTTGGGAAGACAACCTGAAGCAGTCTCTGTTTTCTTGTTCTCCCAAGCTGCTCCCGAGCTCGTACTAACACGCTGAATGGCATGCTTGAATATTACTTGAGAATATATTTGACTGTGTTACAGACTAAGGGACATTCTCTGCTGATAGGTGAAGGTACATTCTCTGCTGATAGACGTCCACGCCTCGAAGGAAGTCGATCCACGGATTAGGCCCTGGAAACCGTTTCCTTCAATTAATATGCAACTGATTTCATATATACAGCAAATGCAGCTTGATCATGACACTGAGTGAATCAGTGTTATTTTCATTTGAGGCTAAACTAATAGATAGAAATTACGGACGCCTTGTGAGCCATTCAAAATTATCAAGTAGCTTTCTGTGTAGAAATGACTACAGCCAATGGAAGCCAAGGAAATAATCACAACTTACTATCTCTGAAGAGAAAAGACTGAACATTTGACCTAGATGTTTCATTTCTAACCTGTTGGGTAAGTGCACAAGAATCTGAACTATCAATAGGAAAGTTAGCATTACAACAGAAAGCAAAACAAAGTTTAAAAGTCTGGGTTTTCTTTCTTGTCTCACCCTATGTATTAAATAAACCTATTGCAACATTTTCTTCATCACTAATGGAAGTTTTATTTGATTATAATTAGTCTTTTACTCTATAAGCTGATTGTAAACCAGCTATCCCCGGCAAATTTTGTATTGATCTTATACTAGTCTTGCTTTAACAAGTAAGAAAGAAGTCAGTGATACTTATCTGACAAGATATATTTTAGGATGACTGATATGGGTGACTTGAAATTATTACTCATTCAATAAGTAAATGCAGCTTATTCACCTTAATATTGACATATTTAATGGAAATATTAAAAAATAAAGCAAAATTATTCTCTCACCATTTCCCTGGTCCATGTCTCTGAGGAAGGATAAAGAATTAGAAAGCAAACTTTAGTTGAAATTAACTAAATCAAATATAGTCAAATAACAGGAGGTGCAGATCCATTAACTGAATGCATTATACATTTTCTTTACTAAAAGCTGTGCTTTTACTGGCTTAGAAGACAAACTTTAAAAATAGATTACGGGTGTAACTTGAATTACTCTGATGCAAGACATTTACATTTTGCAGACTAAAGTTACTTACATAGAGATTACAATTTCTTGACTTGTTTTGAAACAGAAATTCCTTCCCAATGGAAAAAAAGAACTCTAGTGTCTCCCCATGCAATGAAGTGCTGCCGGTTGTTCTTTGAGAATTAACTTGTTCACCAGTCGAAAACAAAACTGGACAGGCAGGTAAAAGAATGTTAACGTCAGTGTGACTCAATGGACTAAAAGGATATGCAGCTACAGGTGGTGATGAGACGGCCTCAATGTGGCCAATCCCTTTAAGCTGTTGAAGAACTGAACAATGAACCCCAAAATGAAGTAGAACAGTCTCACAGACCAAACACGTTCAGTTTAACTTATCCCATGTGACACTACTCAGCTAATCAGGTCATTTCTACACATGATGGCGAGAAGCTGACAGAAGAAGTTAGAGAGAGAACAGACATTTGCCTTCCTATGTAGGCCTATGCTACATTAGTTTAATGGTCACAATGGTGGAATTTCAAGGGCCAAATATTTTCTGAGGTGGTGCTCATTGTGAAACATTTCAGAACCACTTGTGTGAAACGATTTCCCTAACTCTTCCCAAGCCATTGTTAATATAAACGGATTAAATAAATAAAATAAAATCTTGTCAAAAAAGTAATGAGTAATATCTGGTATTTGAAAGATCATCTCTGTGTAAATGAATATGAACATTATGCTATAAATGTTGGAGGACTTTTGGATTGTTTGTTAAAAGTTTACTACAGCCTGTGAAAACTGTGAACCAGTGATTGTGCTATAGATAACATTTGGCAGCTGGAGGGGCCCCACCAGTCTGTGCACTGGTCCATGACTGGAAATTTGTTGTTGAGTTAAATCAAGGTGTGCCTTTTTGCCTTACTGTATAGGTATAATTTATTATTATTATAAAAATAACTACAACCATTAGAATTACCAGTTATCGTTAGTTTTGATTAATTATTTACTCTTTAACCTGTGAAACAACTATATAAACCATTTTTATATAAGGCAGCTATGAATGACTATGAGGCTATTTTTGAACATTTAACACGCTGAAATGAATGTAGCAGGTACGGTCGGCAGTTATTATGTTCTCTGTCTATTAGTGAATTATCTATTACCTTTCCTGTCTACTTTAAGCTGACATTATTATTCACATGTCTTTTAGATTTATCCTGAGTCTCCACAGACTCGTCATATAACTGTGAAATATTAACTTAATCAAATGCTAGTTGCTACCTCTGTCTGTCTACTGTATGAATCTGTCAGGTATGAATAGTGATTACAAATTATTATTGTAACCGCTTTTCTTACCTTTTGACTCCTCAATGTCACTGAACAATGATAAAGAATGAGGTGTTAACCTTTACTCCAAATTATCATGTGGGTCATTATCAGCAGGGATTTCGAGGAACGTCTTTGGTTTTAGACCTGAAGAAGCTTCTCGAATGAGAGGTGAAACATCATCAAGAAACTTAAAGAAGTCTCTTTTCTTTCCAAGCTCCTTAGATTACCATGGCCTGTATGACTGAGAACCGACGTGGACATTAAAAGAGCTCTTAATATGGCTCTTGTTTTCTTTCTTTTCAGAAAGTTAAATTGCATAAAGTTGAACCACACACTAAGATGCTCCTTTAAGTTCACGTCTCAATATTTATTTAAAAAAAAACGGTCGGGGGCGGGGCAACTCCTTAAATGACAGTCTCTGGTTTTATTGTGTTCCACACAATGAGTGTGTAAATATTAATTCAAGAGTTTAAGCGAAAATAGAATTCTAGAGAAAGAATTAATGAACTGAAAAGAAGCACAAAAACCTATAAACTTGAACTATATCTACTTGTTGAAATTTGTTAAATCAGAAACAGTTTTTAATGTCACTTAATAAAGAATGTCTTTTAATTCAGTATGAACAAAAGCCACAAATGACACCAAGATATCCACTCAATAAATTCGTTATTTTAAAATACATAAGCATGTCTGCAATAACTGGGAAAGAAATGGTTTTGTTTTCTTAAAGCTCACTTTTCAGTCTTGACTTGACATCTGGACATGTGAGTAAAGCAACATTTCATCTTTAGCATGCTACAGTACCAATGATCAAAAGATTCATCCCTAAAACATCTATACCAGCTTTCATAACTATAATACATAACTAACATGTCTTTAATGATTACAAAGGCATGATATATTACATATATTTTGTTTTATATACAGTATCAAGAAAACGTACTGTGATATTGTTAAATTATTGCTTTTGGATTTTGTTTTGCAGTCCTCATTTCCCACTTTTATTTCTCTTCCATATTTTGGAGCTGAATGATGTCACAACTGCCATCAGCAAAGGAACAATCAATCCAGCAATCTGTACCAGAGGATTCAAGCCTAAAATTAAGAAAAATAAAGACAAAAAGAGCAATAAGCCACAGCGGACCATAGTTATGGTAGAGAGAGTTTCCGAGACACATAAATCAGCTATATGTCTGCAGTAGCTGGTTTCTGAAAACTGAAAGTACTAAGTACTTTTACAAGTGTGTAACTGACTCAAGTGACCTGTAAGACTAGTTCTGAGTAGAGTGACATTTGTGCTTGCTCATCACTACATTCTGATTACATTGTAAACAGGCTGAGTGATTTCTACAGAACATGTTATTATATGTTTTAGGATACACCACCAACAAAGCTAAAACTTATACAGTGATACTTACAAGGTCTGATTTTTTTCCAGATGGGGCTACCTAAACCTAAAAGTAAAATGAAAACAGAAGAGTAACTCGTCTGTTATTTTTACCACTCACACACAAGTGACAGAATGTAGGAGGTAAATAAAGCTTTAGGCATAGTCATGTATGCTTTCCTTTATCTCTTTTTTATCAATTCATGAACAAAATAGATATAAACACTAGTACAATATTAAATAACCTCATTATTTAGAGGGAGAAACCAAAGTAATCAAAAAAAAATTCTTTTTATTTTGGTGAAATACCAAGATCTAGATGTTATTCTACCCCAGAAGGTTGATTCTGTTCATCTAGACATATCATTTTCAGTGGGAAAAACATTTCATCACCCATCCAAGTGACTTCTTCAGTCTCAGCTCACTGCTGGTTTCCCCAACTTTATAAACAGTACATTCAAACAATGACTGCAAATGTGCTGTTTATAAGGTTGGGGAATCAACCTTTTGGGATTTACTTACCAGGATGGTTGAGCATACATCAAGAAATTCTATTCTACCATGCTAGCTTATGTGTGAATTAGACTTGTACAGGAATTTACATTGCAACTGGAAAGTCATTTTAATTCAGTGCCGTCACCTTCCACACAACCTGATGTGCACATCTGCAAAAATGTTACTACACTTCAGGTTGATGCAGTTGGCAGTGACTTAAATGGTGTGGAAAGTTGCAGCATACAGGCTTTCCGGTTATGCTGTGACTTAGGACACATTGGGATATTTGTTCTAAAAACTGTAGCTTTATGGAGATAAAAGATGAAGACATGAATAAGGATAAAAATTATCAATAATTATACTTACACACGAATATATTCCAGATACTGGAGCAACCTAAAACACAATAAAATGATGTTAAGGTAATGCTAACACAGTTAATACTTACAAAGTTCAAATATGTTTCAGGCAGGGCTACCTAAACAAATAAAAACAGAGCAATAAGTTGTCTGGTATATTTTGCTACTGAAACACATCTTGTAAGATAATTATACCATTGTCATTTTTGGGTTTTTTTTTTCTTTTTGCTCATTTGTTTTGTTTTTATTTTATTTCAACCCAGTGGATGCAACAGAAATATTGAGCATTATCTATATTACAATCTTATAGAACACAACAAGAGATATTTGCTCTTAACACTGTATATTAGAACATAAAATTACTTATTTATATTTTTAATGTTTTAGTATGAAATATGCTAAAAATGAAAATAAGATAAAAAAAATTACAGTCATACTTACAAAGTCCAAATATTTTCCAGATGAAGAAACCTAAAACTGAATTAAACAAAATTGTGCTCATTAAATAAATCTTTGATCATAGTCATATACGCTTTTCTTTTACTTTTTTTTCATCATTGAATAAACACGTTATTTAGAGGGAGAAACCAAAGTGATCACAACCAAAAACTCGTGGAAAAGCAGAACAACATCTAGACCTTATACTACCATGCTAACTTATGTATGATCTAGACTTCTGCAGGAAATTTACATTGTAACTAGCGATGTTACCAGAATGGCCTTTTAACCCTGTGCCGTCACCTTCCACATAAGCTGATGTGCATATTCCAAGAAATGTTACTGCACGTCAGCTCGATGCAGTCGGCAACAACTTGAATGGGATGGAAGCATGGGCTTAAAAGGGCTTTCTGGTTAGGTTGTGAGTTAGAACACATTGGGATATATCTAAAAGCTGTACCTTTACAATATATTAACCTAAAACACCAACAAATGATGTTTTAGGAAACAACTAAAAAATAAGCAAAAACTAGTACAGTCATACTTGCAAAGTCCAAATATTTTTCAGATGAAGCTACCTAAACCTCAAATAGGGGAAAAAGAGAGCATTAATTTGTACAGTATCTTTTACTACTCAAACACAACTGATATGCCTTATGCATAGGTACTTTTAATTACGCCATGGCTAGACATTACTTAGATTTTCATTAACGTAGCTCATTTATGATACAAACCATTGGAAATGACCAGAATCATCTTTCAATATGAAGACACACAAAGGAGTTTTGACTAGTTAGGCTTTATGGATTAATACATTTCAGGCCACTAAATACCCTACATGTTTTTCTTTTCTGACTTGGATTCAGCTTGGTGAATGTTTTTCAGTTTGGTGTTTATTTTGCACAGAGCACTGCAAGAGACATTGAAAAAAAATGGAAAAAAAAGATATACTATTGGGAGATGGCGACAAAACGTTTTTCTCCACGTCAGAGTATGCCTTGCGGTGAGTGTGTCACCTCTTCAGATGTCTCTCACTTATATAAAAACTGTGTTTACTGCAAAGCACTGATTTAATGTGTTCATAGTTTAGGTCAATCTCAAAATAAAAATGTATGAATCTCTCCCACGGGTGTGTCTCTTCCATCACTATGGTTGTTTTCAAGGTCTCAGTACTGACGTGGAAGAGCAAGGACTAAGTTAGTTGTAAGTAAGCTATTAAGACTCGACTGTGTTGGTTTTCCTCCGAAACAATAAGTTCCGTTGGAGCAGCCTTTCAATGCATCTCTCTGTCTCTCGCTAGCAAAGTTGATCCAGACAACAAAGTAAAGCTAGTTTTCGGTTACGAACCCGACACGGAACCCAACGTATTAGCCAGAGATACCTTTACTACAGTTTGGAGCCGCGGACCTGTTTTCCTGTTAATCTGTTTTCTATACGAGATCGCTGCAAAAAGTGCAGCCTTACCTAATGTCCACCCTACTGTTACTCATTTTACATTAAGATTTAACAGTCTAGTTGGTATTGGCATGGCGAGTAACCTTCAGTAATAGCAATAAATAGTAATCAGAATACATTACTCTCATTGAGCAAAGTAACAGAATACGTTACAAAATACGTTTTGGGGCATGTACTCGGTAATCTGTAGTGGAATACATTTTAAAAGTAACCTTCCCAACACTGTGTGCCAGAAAATATTGGAGGGTTGTTTTTTTTTAAATAAATGTGACCATACCATGAGAAATAAGGAACTTTAAATTTGGTGGTCATCAATAAAACACAAAGATGAATATTCAGATAAATCAGATAGATGAAGGTATTATATCATACTTACAGAAACGTGGGATGTGTTGCCACAAAGAGATCAGGTTGTGAATTAAGACTGGAACTGGGAATTCAGAACCAAAAAATTTTTTGATGTCACCCGACATGGTATCATTGAGGTTACAACTGAGGAGGTGGCCTTCAAAAAACAGACAGTCCACAGTTAGGTGGACATTTGGGTTGTTCACCTGCCTCCGGCTTTCAGCTACAACATGGTGAGGATCAAAGGTGTGATGCATCACCACCAGTATTACTGGTTTGCCAGCTGTAAGTGAAGAGACAACAGGATCAAATGATTCAGAAACAAGAGTTTGGGCTTTTTGCCTGCATGTTAAATGTAGCCTTTCTGTTTACTTCCAATTTTGTATTTTATATTTATTTCCCACTTTACAGGCCAAATATTCTAAGTGAACGTAGCATGAGGCCATAATCACTAAAATCACTAAAAGGAGTAATGATATCCAAAACAACATATCAAAAGTAGGACAAATTAGTAGTTCAAAAATTAGCACAAATTAATGTGCTAAACAAACAACACATGGCAAATTGCTATTGTTGTTTTTTAAGTTATTAAACTTGCATCCTGTAAATTACCATGATATTCACATCTACAATGAGTGTATACAAATTCCACTTTCATCTTCACCCTACAGCAATAACTTCAATCAAAACTCAATGTGTCATGCATGCATGTATTATTTAGCATTTAGTTATTTAACATTTCTTACGAGTTATGTTGTGCAGGGCCTCGCCGATGTCTGTTCCAACTCGGGAAACGACAGGACAGAAGACTAGAAGATAGTCACATTCCGTTGCAGAGGTCACGTCTGTTTGTCCAATACTTTTGAGTATTTGAACAACTGGAAAATGGGCCCCATTTGTTTTTCCTGCTTCCCACACAAAGAATTTTTTCCATGACTCTAAAGTGAAACAAAAAGAAAAATTGGATCCTTGTTCAGATGTGACATAATTTTTAATGAGTTAATGTCTATCAACCATATAAACAGTGCTTAACAGTGCTAATCTAAATCCAGATATTTTAAAGAAGAACCAGATTGAATTCATGCATCTATATTCCTGTCTTCCCTGTCAAAGAGCAGGGCAAAGGGCAGGGTACACCCTGGACAGATCCCCAGTGTGTCGCAGGGCTAACATGTAGAGACAGGCAACCATCTGCACTCACACCTATAGGCAACTTAGAGTTACCGATTAACGTATCCCGACTAACTGCATGCCTTTGGACTGTGGGAGGAAGGTGGAGTACTGAGAGAGAACCCACGCAAACACGGGGAGAAAGACCCCAGCCAGGAATCAAACTCAGGACCTTCTTGCTGTGAGGCAACAGTTCCAGAGTGTGCCATAGTGCTGGCCATAGTGAAAATCAAAATTTAAAATTAAAGTGGGATAATTCTAGTTTTTTTATACCACCATTAGAATTTACTGTGAGTATCGTTGGTTTCCATTAATTCCTTGTTTAGCTGCAAACTGAAGCCTCCCCCAGACCACCTGCTGTGGCTAAAATAATGCTTGCAATTGTATATCCTTTCAAGTGTAATTATTAAATAAAGCTTATTGTCTTTAATAGTGAAATATCTGACAACTTTAATTTTGAAAAGTAAAACTTAAAAAGTCTTGATGTATGCTCAATCATCCAGGTAAGTAAATCTCCAAAAGTTATTTCTGTTCATCTGGACGTAGCGTTTTCAGTGAGGGGAAACGTTTCTCCCACTGAAAACGCTACGTCCAGATGAACAGAATCAACTTTTGGAGATAAAACTTCCATCCATCCATCCATCTTCATCCGCTTTATCCGAGGCCGGGTCGCGGGGGCAGCAGCCTAAGCAAAGAGGCCCAGACCTCCCTCTCCCCAGCCACCTCCTCCAGCTTATCCGGGGGAATACCAAGGCGTTCCCAAGCCAGCCGAGAGATATAATCTCTCCAGCGTGTCCTGGGTCTGCCCCGGGGCCTCCTCCCGGTGGGACATGCCTGGAACACCTCACCCAGGAGGCGCCCAGGGGGCATCCTTGTCAGATGCCCGAACCACCTCAGCTGGCTCCTTTCGATGTGGAGCAGCAGCTGCTCTACTCTGAGCCCCTCCCGGATGGCCGAACTTCTCACCCTATCTCTAAGGGAGAGGCCAGCCACCCTTCGGAGGAAGCTCATTTCTGCCGCTTGTATCCGCGATTTCGTTCTTTCGGTCACTACCCACAGCTCGTGGCCATAGGTGAGGGTAGGAACGTAGATCGACTGGTAAATTGAGAGCTTCACTTTTACACTCAGCTCCCTCTTCACCACAACGGACCGGTGCAGCGTCCGCATTACTGCAGCTGCAGCCCCAATCCGTCTGTCGATCTCCGGCTCCCTTCTCCCATCACTCGCGAACAAGACCCCGAGATACTTGAACTCCTCCACTTGGGGCAGGAACTCATCCCCGACCCGGAGTGGGCACTCCACCCTTTTCCGGCTGAGAACCATGGCCTCAGATTTGGAGGTGCTGATCCTCATTCCCGCTGCTTCACACTCGGCTGCGAACCGTTCCAGTGCGAGCTGGAGGCCCTCACCCGATGAAGCCAACAGAACCACATCATCTGCAAAAATCAGAGATGAGATTCTGAGGCCACCAAAGCGAAAGCCCTCCGCCACTTGGCTGCGCCTAGAAATCCTGTCCATAAAAATTATGAACAGAACCGGAGATAAAGGGCAGCCCTGGCGGAGCCCATCACCCACCGGGAACGAGTCCGACTTATTGCCGGCAATGCGAACCAAGCTCTTGCAACGGTTGTATAGGGATCGAATGGCCCGTAGCAATGGGCCAGACACCCCATACTCCCGCAACACCTCCCACAGGACACCCCGAGGGACACGGTCGAATGCCTTCTCCAAGTCCACAAAACACATGTAGACTGGTTGGGCAAACTCCCATGCACCCTCAAGTATCCTCGAGAGGATAAAGAGCTGGTCCAGTGTTCTGCGACCAGGACGAAAACCGCATTGTTCCTCCTGTATCCGAGGTTCGACTAGCGGACGAACTCTCCTTTCCAGCACCCTGGCATAGACTTTCCCAGGGAGGCTGAGGAGTGTGATCCCCCGGAACACACCCTCCGGTCCCCTTTCTTAAAGATGGGGACCACCACCCCGGTCTGCCAGTCCACAGGTACTGCCCCTGATCTCCACGCAACATTGCAGAGGCGTGTCAACCAGGACAGCCCTACAACGTCCAGAGCCTTCAGGAACAGATAAAACTTAAAAATTCAAAAGCACCATATTTTCTCACCATGTCTTTGTACCATGTCTCTGAGGAGGGAGAAGAGAAAGGAGCTTTTAGTCAAAACAACAATGAATAATCATGGTCAGCAGTTTCACTTTCTGTTCACTTTTTAAAAAGCTAGGCTAACATTGGCCTAGAGAATATGTATATGTCTGGGCCTGCTAGAGCTGTGAAGTTCACAGCTTCACATGGAAAGATTTTGAGAAATTCACTTACACAATAGCTTGAGTATACAGTCTCTGGTATATCCTTCGAACACTGAAAAGGGAGTGACGTCCTTCCCTGTTTGTGAAGCACTTTCATTTTCGATTTTAAAGTAACTGCCCAAACAGGAACATTAACTCTTTCAGTGTTTGAAAAAAATAAGATCAGAACACAGCAGTAGGGGAAGTGGGTTAACAGAGTGTAAAACTGTGGAATAAAGAAATGGGTCAGGTGAGAATTTAAAGGAAAAGCAATATAAACTGTTTTATTGTCCCTTGCCATTATTTTCCAAGTGTTTGGAAAGAGGAAATTCATGCTTCAAAAATATGCTATCAAAAATAGATCCCCTCCTTTGGTGTTTTGATTGTTGTGGCAGGGAAAACTGTAAAACATGCTGGTCCAGTTGTGTTTAAATCTGATGACTATGCATCATAAGATATGATAATATAGATAAGATAACCTTTATTAGTCCAACACGTGGGCAATTTGATTTGTTACAGCAGAAAGTGGACAGTGTAAAGTTACATAGCAAAAATTTGAAAACAAAACAAAACACTGAAATAAGATAAGATGATAAGAATAAGAATAAGATACTGTACACAATAAAATAAAATACTATATACAATTGATTTGTATTCATCACAGATAATTTAAATATAATTAATAAAATTGCACAAAACAGCATCCTTACTTTCTGAGCTGTTATTTAAAACTTACTAATCTGTTCAACTAAAACCTAAATCTTAACCAGAACATTATATCATACAGCCATACACAGGGGAAATGCTTTGCTTAAGAAGAAGCAAAAAGAGACTGTGAACCGGAAATATAGCCACATGTTGAACTTTAAAAAACTTTAATCTCATAGCACCTTTGGCTGAAACATTGGATACAAACTTTACACGACCATCTCTTCAGAGAGGATTTCTTTCACACAAGTATTGGACAAGAGCAGCAAGTTATTCTTTTAGAACATTTTAGCATCTCAGATCTCACTGTCAAACTCACAACACATTTTTTCAATGAACATGTAGCCCTGTGCATAAGGTTGCAGATCTCTTATCATTATATCATTTTCCTTTTTTTATGATCCAGATAATAAAAAAAAAACATTCAGCTCAGTAACATCTAAATCATCCTTCGCACTACTTCCATAGTCACAGTTGCCACTATCATAATACACATTATAAAACCTACACCCAGTATCAGAGGGTCAGTGTAACCTACGGGGAGAAAAGAGCTTGTTATTTATAAGTTAAACATTTATAAGTTTGAAATTAGTTACTGAATATTAATGCCAATGTCCGTACAACTTTATTATGTGGAAAGCGACAAAAGCAATCTTTGATGAAATATACAAAAGCATTACAGTTATACTTACAACTGCATTTTCGCCACTTAGAAGTCTGAATGAGCTAAAGAATAAAACAAAGAGTTATAATCATGTTTGGGTTTACATTGAGGGTGGGGTTGTTTGTTTGCTTGCTTGTTATTAATAGTACCAAGCATGACTGTATGTATAGAAATTACCTGGTGAATGGAAACTCTGAAAAACTTCCCAATGTTACACCACATGATATCATTGAAGCTGCAATCAAGCAGTTTTCCCTTATAAACCAGACAATCCACAGTGAGGTGGACATTCTCGTTCTTCACCTGTCTCCAGCTTTCAGCTACAACATGCTCAAGATTGGAGGTGTGATGCATCACCACCAGAATTACAGGTTTACCACCTGTAGGCAGAGAGACAACAGGATCAAATGATTCAGAAACAAGATTTTTTGGTCTTGGCCTGCACGTTAAATGAAGAAGAAAGAAGAACTACATGAATGTTCATCACAGGTTTTTTCACATATACCAGCAGCATTGACTGAATGAACCACAGTACATTAGTGACATTAGTCTGCTCACATTAACTGATACATACTGCAGGAATAGTTTTCCTATGTTGTTGTTTTTTATAGTTACTCTGATCATGATCTTAAGATTTTATGGAAAAGTGAGCAAGTTTGATTTAATACATGAAGACTGTCCATTCATTCGCTTTCTAATTACAAAAAAACAGTGCATGTCTTTTGACAAATGTGAATACAAAGGAAGTGGGCACCTAATGTTATACCTGTCACATGCAGATAGAATGCTTTATTTTTTGCTATGATATTTTTCAAAACCTTCATATAATTATTTTGAATAGGTTCTCTAGAATTCTGATGGCAGTTGAAAAACTAGTGAATAAGGACTTCTTACGGGGAATCTTGTCCAGGGCCTCTGCAATGTCTGCTCCAACTTGTGAATTAACAGGACAGAAAATCAGAAGGTAGTCAGATTTTTCTGCGGAGGTCACTTCCATTTGATCGATACTTTTAAGCCTTTTAATAAAAGAATGATGAGCTTCACTTGTTTTTCTAGCCGAGATGACAAAGAATCTTTTCCACAACACTAAAGATAAATTAAAAAGGAGAAGAAGACAAGTGTGAAGCCACACATCTTACACACAATGAGCGATATTATACATTATATATTTTGTGTTTAGCTTATTAGATGTGTTAATTACATTAGACTTTTGGCCTAGAGACCAGTCAGTGACACGCACACCCCAGTACCTTCTAGTTGCCAGTGGGGTCACTGACTGGTCACTAGAGCACCCTGAATGGAGCTTGAGCAATGGATTTCACAGAGACTGTCAGCAATCTCTATACTACAAGTGATCACATATCCAGTTCACCAGAAGCCAGGGTTTGGCCTCTATAGTTACTTCCTTTTTATCCTGTGACACCAAGTGTACCATATTATAAATGTGAGTTTTTAAAAGTTCTACATCATCAGTGTGACCTGTGTAGCTCAAAGTTATTGAAATAAGGGGGAAACTCCAATCACAATTATCTGCACACTCAGTTAATCATAAGATTTTAAAAAAAGCAGTTAGAAATGTTCTCTATCGTAATTGCCAAGTGCAGCTTGTTCTCCTTAATAATATTAACCTTTTTTCTTACCTTTTTGCTTTTCCATGTCCCTGAGAAAGGATAAACCAAAAGGAACCTTTAATCAGAATAATATAACAAAATTTAATACAATAACAAAACGCAATGTGTGCTGATATGCATCGCAGATTCCTCATAGCCACAGTTGCTTTGTATAAGCTTTTCCTGGCCAAGAATACTAAAAAATATCTTAGAGATGTATTACCTGCATTAGTCTGATGTAGCAAAGCAAATCAGCAGACAGTTACTGAGATTTGGAAACGTTATTTCTTGATATGATTGCCACAAAAGAAGCACTATTAAATATACTATTATTAACAACCAATCACATTACAACAAGTCAGTGCATTTAGTCAGGTCGACATGGTGAAGATGACCTAAGCTAATCAGGATGGTGGAGAAAGGCGACTTTGAATGTGGCATGGTTGTTGGTGCCCAATAGGCTGGTCCGGGTTTTCTTTACACAGTCATCTCTGTGGTTTACAGAGAATTTCACTTCCTATAAGCATGAAACTATGTTAAATGTAAGTGTCCTCACACACACACACACACACACACACACACACACACACACACACACACACACACACACGTACACCAGCACACACAAACACACACACACACACACACACGCACACCAGCACACACAAACACACACAGACCTTTCCTTCCTCGCTTTCTCTCCCTCACTGTCTGTTTGTGCCTGATGCTTTCCTTTTCCTCCTCTCAGCGCCTCTTTGCTGCACCACTTCTCTCCCAGTAGCTGTTGCACTTGTTCAGAGTTCCGCTTTAGATGAATAAAGAGGAAATACCGCTAGAGTGTGAGGCGGTGCTAGGGACATTATTACGGAAGTGCTTGCACTTGTGAAACTATCTGACAAATATTGCTGAAACTTTCACAAACACACCACTGAAACTCAAACAAACATTACTGAAACTTTCTAATACACACTACTGAAATTCCCACACACACACACTGCTGAAACGCCCAAACACTGTTGGAAACCAAGAAGATTTCAGCTGAACATGAAGTTAGCTTAGAAAAGAGCGTATTTTAAAACACGGCTAACAACATTCTGATGTCTACTTCACAGCCTTTAGCAACCTAACTGAAACAGCAGCATTATTTAAGTATGCAGTCATTTGAAAAAGGACGTTTTCATAGTACTCCAGTTTTCAGTTTTCAGTTTCAGCTTTCAGATTTTATTTGTCATATGCAAGTTAGCACAGGGTCAACATTGCAATGAAATGTGTTTGACGAGCAGCAGTCACTCAGCAGCATGGTACAGTAGGAGAAAATATAATAAAATAAAATAAAATAATAAAGAAAATAGAAAAATAGTAAGGAGCAAAATATTAGAGAGACATGGTAAAAGAGAAAAGATGACTAAATATATATGTATCTATAAATATTAATATATGTACACTAGTGATTAAATAAGAAAATCTTGAAAAGAAATATGACGGGAGGTCAGATGGGATATTGCACAGGAATGAGCAGCAGAAGTACTCCAGTAAGTCCTGTGCCCTTTTAACCCTTTAACGCCTAGTGTACAACATTTGATACATACAGTTTTTTGCCAGTTTTTGGGACTTCAACATCATCAATGTGAATTTCCCCCCCTGAAAAACCTAAATAAACCTAAATAAACAAATTTAAAAAAACAAGCAAATAGGCAGATATGACACAAATTAAATGTCATATATGGAAATTGGAATGTAATTTATTTTCTAAATAATTACAAAAACAATAAAGAAAAGAAGGTTAAATAAAGACTTTTTTTTTTAAAGGTTTTTCTGGCAATTATTTCATGATTTAGGCTTCAAAGTGTTAATTCCTATGGAAACAGTAATGGTGTACTTAAGTTGACACTATCAAATGCAAAAACCACCAGCCAACATATTGGACTGTCTCTCCAACAACTACTACAGTAAGGAGAGAATGGACACTAGATAATAGGCTGGTATTTAGAATGGTACATAATGAATTGTTGAGTGATAGAAACAGCATTATTACCCTCCAGTGTTATCCATATTAGGAATTTTATTTGAAATGATAGAATCTGATTACTTTAAGTCTTCTGATATCAACAATTAACCACAGTCAGCTGCCACTCAACATGTTTTTGTTCTTTTCAGATCAATCTCCATAAACCCGACAACTTTTCAGTGGTAACTCTGGAAAGCAGTAAAATCAATATATCATCCAATAGATCTAAACAAGTAAAAGCGTTGAAGCATGTTATACAGAGAGGCAAATAAATTCTGCTATTTTTTTTACACTAAATAGTTCATTAAATATTAGCAAAGACCACCCATGTCTTATGCTACCGCACTTTGTCTTTAAAACTGATTTTGGAAAATATTTGGTAACATTGTAAGATAAAGATTGTGCAGTCATCCTTACAAGCTTGGAATATTTTTCACACGTCAAAGATAGATAAGTCTAAATAAAGACAATAGAGGACTAAATCATCTGCCATATTTTACAACTCAGTCACAGATCATGAAATGAGTTAATCAATTTCAGTATATGTAAAGTTTTGAACTTATTCACATAAATCACATGGATACAGCAACACTAATAGAATAACATGTTTCATTTAAAGACTATAGCTGTGCTAGTTGGAGGCATTACCATAAATAGAAATGATAAAACTGGCTCTTACTGTGTGACCTGACCAGTGAACCAGGCCAGAAAAAAATCAGAGCAAACAGTAACGATTCTCATCAAAGACTTTGCAGGGAAATTGCAGGGATTTCATGCAAGGTTGAAGGCATCAAGTTGACCTTCTCATGACTTGTGTCATGAGAAGGTCAACCTCTGACTGAGTGCCTCTGACTGAGTGCCTGTTTATGCAGTCTGACCACCTGTTGAAGGTAACGTGCTAACATGGCTAACGCTAACATCACCGCACGTAGCCCCGTTATTTTAAGGTCATCTTAGCTTATGAATTTTTTTACGTGGCAGCTGTACGAGCTAGCTACGTGATTTTGTAAGCTGCTGTGCTCTTCACAAATAAAGCTGGAAGCAGCTCAGACTATTAGAACCAGCACTGAGGCCTGTTACATTTATACAGTGTTAGAGCAATGGCTGCAGCCTACAGCCTTTAAACTAGCGATTAAAATGCTGACAGTAAACTCGTCAGTCCAGATGTTACCACATTACTTTATGATTTAAATGAGTTAAAACAACTTAAACAGGCAGATTAAAATAACAGCTGTCAGTTCTCTCATTCCTTATATCAAGACTGGAGATCACACTACTGATTTCAGTTCATTTAAACCAAATCTCATTTTCATCAATGGCATCATCTCAAAGCACGTTACTTTTCAGTTTCAACATTTGACAAAAGTAGCAGAAATCACACATTTTCATCATCTGGGCCTTTTGTTTTAGGCAAAGAAGGAGGGTAATATTTAAAGCTTCCCATTCCAGGGAACATTTTGTAACAATCAGGTTTCTGAGCAGTGTCCAGCAGACTTCACATTGTTTCTCTAAGTAAGCGCATCTGTGATAAACTCCAAGTTGTTTTTGGACATTAATGACAACATAATTGGTGATTTTACACTTATGGAAATGATGTATTATGGAATGGGTGTCCTTCTGAATATCCACACACTCAACATCAGCAAATATATTTTGACTTAAATCAACAGCAAGCTTTTCCTGGAAGTTTTCCAATGCTTGGCGAAGGTGTGTTGGTGGCCAGGGAAGGAACGTGCCCTCCGGTTGTTGCAAGTGGCTGCCATCAGTCTCTCCAGAAGACCATCACAGCAACTTTCATGGGGCAAATGGGGCTGGAAGACCAGTCCTCTGCCTAAACCAGGTGGCTGCAGCCTGGCCCCACACTTTGAAAGGCTGGATTGCTGAAAATGGTAGTGCTAGAGAAATTTGTGTGGGGGGGGGGCTACCGGCCAGGACAGTGAAGTGAGTCTGCTATCACTAGCCGGTGAACCTCGAAACTGCCATCACCCTGGCCAAAGACCAGCTGGCGACCATGTCAGTCATGGATATTCACAAATACCCCATAGTACTGGTGGAAATGAAAGATTGGGGGGAAATGCATAGAGTAACGGCTGCGGTTAGCTGACGGCTAGCATACCCCTTAAATCTCAAAACTGATTGGTTGGAGTTTAGTAGCTCAATAGGGCAGTATGCAGGGCTGCACACACAGCCAATAGGGACATGTGGCGTTTGGGCCGCGTTCAGCTTGCCGGTTCCGGCAATTCGCTACACAGAAGATAATGGCACTATGCAAGTCGCCCTTTGATCAAATGATGAGAGCTGATAGTCAAATAGTGCGCCCTGACATTTCCACATTTTGTAACGACAGACCATGTTGAGCGTGTCGTGACACTTGTACAATGGAAGAACACAATGGTCGCAGAAGAGCCACTGAGAAATGATTTTTTTAGGTGACTCGTTACAACTCGATGGCTGGTCACCTGGAATAAGATAAGACTCTGGACCCAAAAATTGACCGATTTTATTGGCCAGGAATCTGTTTGGATGTGAGCTGATGGTGTGCGTCCAGTGGTGTCAGCTGGTGAACCAGCTGGCCATTCCAAAAGTGCCTTTATGCCCTTACTGCCCTTAATGGAGGTACCACTTGAGCACATTGGCATGGACCTCATCTGACCATTTTACCGATGAGAAAAAGTAAATCTTTCGTTCAGTTGTTGTTAACTGATCTTGACTTTGTTAATTAAACGTTGTAAACCTGCTTTCAGTGTGTCCTGTACATGAGTTCTTTCAGTAAACCACAGCACGGTGTGTTTTTTGAGCTGATGAAGTTCAGCCAAAACAGGAAACATGCAGCAGGAGACAGTAACTTGTTAAAATGTTATAAAAGGTACAATTAAAGATTTTCATGGATTTTTCAAGGATAAATGTCTAATTTGGTCAAAAGTTCTATATGCCATTTCTGGAGAGAGTGCAGTGGAAATGTTGTCACTTTTGGACTTTGCTACTTGCAGCTAAACATTTGCAGCTAAATAATGTATAATGTAAGCAGAAACTGCAACTGAATGAGGGAATATTTGTCTAAAAACTTAAACTGAACTAGAAGGGTACCAGTGCTCCAGCTTACCATCTTTACCTGAGTAAATCTGTTTGTTGAACAATCTAAATGGTTGATTCAGAAACTTCTGTGACATCAACTTAACTGAGACTCATTACAAATTTCACAAAACACAGTTGAATACTTAGTTACTTAGTTTTTATTAGTTATTTTTGTTTTTGTTGTTATGTTAATTTTAATTATAAATAAATAAATAATATCTTTATTTTATTTTATTATTAATTTATTTGTTTATTTTTTTGTTGTTCCCAGAGAGCAAGCCAAACACCGATCCTGACTATCTCTAGTAGTGGTGCACCACTAGTAGACTTTGTTTTAACCTCCTAGGACCTGGAGTCCATATATGTGGACATTACATTTTGGGTTGTCTAGACCAAAATATAAAATGTTGCTATACAAAGGCCTGATATTCATGTATGAGGACATCATGCTGCCATATGTCCTCATATGTGGATCTCATTTTTCACCGAAATAAAAATCAGGTGAAAAAAAAATCAGGTAATTCTTTGTTTTTACATTCATCAGGTCCCAATCAACCCAAAATGGCACAGAGAAATTAAAAATGCATGCCATTAAAAAGTCCAGGTCTTAGAAGGTGAACAATGTCTCTGCTGATGAGACCGGTGAATGTGGGGCGACGGTGGCAAGAAAAAACTCCCTCCTGGAGGAAGACATCTTGGGAGGAACCAGGCTCTCTGGGAGGACCCTTCCTCCTAAGGGCAATACTTACCAGCGGTCTGAGATGACGGTTGTTCCTTCTCAGCATGATGATGGCTCTAACTTCATTCCACATCCTGTTTTAGAATGAAGAGAAAAATGATTAACAAGGTAATAGGACATTTCAAAATTCTCTCAGCTGCTGTGTCTTCTTACGTTTCTCTTGTAAAACAGGATGTAGGCTGAGTGCTGCTGTTCCTCAAAAACTGCCGATCCAGTTGTGTGGAGCACCTGTGCATCATTATAGGTGAGCCAAGGATCTGATGTAGACTGTGGACTCTCCTCAGGATGCACAGAATTACAGATGTAGTGTCCTGAAATCACATTAAGACAAATGAATCCAACTTCTAAAAGTCAACTGATTCAAGCAAACAGTGGTTTGGACTTAGTGCTTCTTAAAACATCAAAAGCTTTTGTGTGTGAGTCCTTCACTCAAAAGTAGCAAGTTCTGTTCAATCATTTTCTGTTTGTAACAAGTCAGTTGTTTTACCTGATTCTGTGCCTCCATAGTGACTAATGATGCTTATGAGTCCATAACGGCCATCACCCTGAGAAGGAACAAATCCAAAGATCAGTTTCATAAAGTCTCACATCAGTGCGATAATTAAGCTGATTCTCTGAGATGTTCTGCAGTCTGTTTTTACCTGTTTGGATGACACCACCAAGTCCCTCTGCAGCCTGACGGGGTCATTCACCTTCTGAAGCTTGTGGGTTTTTGTAAAGCCAAACCTCTTCAGGTGAAAGATGAGGACTCTGGCAGAAAAGAAAAAAAACCCAAGGTACAAAATAAGAAGAATGAGTGTCAAACACAAACCGAAGATGGGGCAAAATGACTGCTCAAGTGTTGTCTTAAAAACTCTGATGTTTAGTTCGCCACAGTTTGGAAATCAGGTCAGTCGATCAATTCTGATGTGACCTTACTCACGTTGGCAGTGTATCAAAAGACGGCTTCACTTCCGAGGTCGTCCCTCCACAGTCACAGGTAAATTCGATTTTTTGTTCCTAAACAACAGCACAGAGAAAACAGGCTTTATGGTAGAAAAAAAATCACAACATATGCACACAAACACAAACAAAAAAGGTGTGTTAAGATCAGTGATACTACATCTCGAATTTGTGATCTTACCTTCAAGTATGTCCCTAACATGTCCTCAACAGACCCCTCTGGAACCAGGTCAAGAGACAAGCTTGTGAATTCCTCCTGGCGTGATGACTGGTGACCGCAGCTACACATTTAAGGAGTAACGTAGTTAAAGTAACGATCAGGTAGGTGGAAAAGAGGTATATGAAAATGTTGCAATCAGCCCTGTGTTTCTGAAAGACTGGCTTACCTCTTGCATGTCCTCATGTTTTCCATTTTGAAAACATGATGGTCTTCTACTGGGCAGGTATAACTTTGGCCCAGGAGAGCTGCTTCCCTCTTCAGGTGAGGTGAGAGGCTTTTCACCTCATTGAGGAACAAGGTTAGGAATTCATGAGCGTCCTGAAAGAAAAACACAGAGGAGATTTAGAACATAAACATAAACATTAGAAGGTAAAGCAAAAAACAAAATGTCCAAATAACTTTCTGCGCACTGCCTTTGTATTCAGGAACCTGTTTGCTGAATGCCTTCTTAAAAGATATTAGGCGGCGTTTTTTAAGGTCATAATCTCTTGATTCATGACAGTTCCTGATGTCCATGAGCCTTCTGTAACAAGGAAAGGGTAAACAGACATTTCTGGTGTTAGATATCTTTGTTCTTCAGGTTTTTGGAGAAAGTAGAAGGTTGATGTAGCGCACCTTAAGAGCCGAGCTTCTGAGACTGCTCTCCACAAAGTCTCCTGACGGCTGACGTCTCTAATGAACTCCTCATTGTTGAGGAGGCTCTGCAGGCAGGAGTTCATGACAGCTACAGCTATTGTTTGGGATGATATGATGAAACTGAAGGGTGGCTGGGCACCTGGAAAAAAAAAAAGAGGTTGGATGAGGCTGCAGCTCGTTTCCCAGCCTTACTGGCATTGCCCCTCAAACCTGCTGCACCACCCCTTCCCTGCAGAAATGACAAGAAAAGAAATGACAAATGATGGGTCTCTGATGGGCAAAGACAGACAGACAGACAAAGTCCCTAGAGACACAATTTCAGTCAGTTCTATGCCAAGTTGTTGTGAATAAGGGTAAGTATGGAATTGAGTGCCTTTTTTATGTTTGAATAATTCATGCTGGTGTTACAGGGCTTAGTAAACAAAAACTAATTTTGATGAAAGAAGCCAAGTACAAGGACCTCAACAAAGCCTACAATGAGGTGTGCCTATTGGAGAAAAAATACAAAGAAAGTCAGGTTGGCTCAAAGCATTCGTACAGTACTGTATCCGAGGAAATCGATGATATTAAAGCCAAGTTCATAGAAACTTTATATAGCTTAAAGTGAAATTATCAAAGAAACCTCAGCTACTTACCTGCTTTTGACTAACAGTTCTCTGAGTTTTGCTTCAAAGAAAATTTTTTGGTTTATTTCAGCTGTTTTCAATTGATATTGACTTTGTTAGTTAAACATTGTTAACCTGCTTTCAGTGTGTCCTGTACATGAGTCCTCTTAGCAAACCATGACATAATATCTTTTTGGAGCTGATGAAGCTAAGCTAAAAACTATGGAGGACCACAAGAGCCACGCGCACATCGAAATAAAGAATTCTGTGCTTAAATATTGAATTGTAGAATAAATTCTCCATTTGTAAATTCATTTTTGAATTCCAATTTAATAAATTGGATTTCAAAATCCATTTTTGATTCCTGTTCGCTCAGGGATTAACCTTTGGATTAGCTGTTGGATTAACAACTTCATTTTAAAAAATACTGCAGCTATTCGAAATTTGCCACACTGTGGGATGTAAGGAGCTCTCTGATTGGTCCATCTCTGAGGCCGTCTCTCCTGCATGAAGTCCAGGTGCTGATTTTCCAGTGTGTGCATCTGTCACACCATCAATGGCTGCAGTATGGAACAGATGTGGGTGTGTCCTCATCTCCCAGAGGAGTCCAAATCATCATCAAACAGCCCTACAGACACAAAAATGTGAAAATATAAACAGCCAGACTATCAGCAGTGATTTAACTACTTTAAGATCTCTGAGAAAAACATTTACAGTATATATCACTGAATTTAAGGCCTTTAAAATCACAGAGCATACAGAAAAAAGTACTAAACTGAATCAATTTCGGCTTTCGTTTTTCATGATGTATATTGTATTAATAATTAAATTTCATTATCTGTGTCTTTACCACACATTTCCCACACAGGTTTAGATACTGTAGGTTAAGTGAATGCTTAAATTGATTGACACTGATTAGAATATACTGGACATTCGAAGCTAAGATTCAGCGCACTGTGTTAGAGGCTGGGTTTTGATGAATTTATCATATATACAACCTTTGATCATCATTTATGTCCAGTTGAGAATGAATCTGTGCACTCACATATTAATTGTCCCCCTACACACACACACACACACACACACACACACACACACACACACATACACGCACACCCTTAAACATACCTGCTATCTCTTGTCTCTCTTCCTCCGTGTGCCCAACAATCTCCTCTTCCTCCTTTCAGCATCTCTTGCCTACACCACTTTGGTCACATGTCTCACTTCTTGACAGTACCTCCCATATAAGTGTCAATCATGACCGATGAAAGCACACACATTTGAGGTCATTAAACCAATCGGCTTGTGACCCATGTTGTAACTAACCTCAAGATTAACTTGCATATTATCATAAACTGCAGTGGTTTTATCCTGACATAGTTAAAAATAAAGGGAGTTGGAAATTTTCTTAAAAGCGGCAACTCTTTATTCCATATCCTAAATTCCATGTTTTCCATTTTGGAACTAGGATAATCTCACTACCAAGCTGAGTTTGGGAGAGACTTTTAGCCTCAGCAGTCTAGGAGAAAATATGGCAAATAAATAGGAATTACTCTGTATTATGCTCCAGCTACATGTTACATTTTGTTATAATGAGGGGAGAAAAGTAATGTTTTTATATTGCTTTAATTTAGACAATAATTCTAGATTTTTTATTTTTTTTGTCTTCTACTTCTTCTTTCATTTGTTTTTCATTTTCCTGTGCATGGGCCTCTGGGTCTCTGCCCAGAACACCCATTGAGTAATTTGGGCCCACCCTGTTACATTATAAGTTTGATCAAATTTGAACCAGGAAATTGCCCTTTGAAACATGGATATTATTTTGTTTTACTCATGAAAATCAAGATGCAACAAAGAACTACAAATCTCATAAACCTCATATTATGGATGCAGACCTAAACTTAGAAAAACACATTAAGACAATAACAAAATCAGCTTACTATCACCTCAAGAATATTTCAAGGATAAAAGATCTGATGTCTCAACAGGACCTGGAAAAACTAGTCCATGCATTCATCTTTAGTAGGCTTGATTACTGTAACAGCATCTTTACAGGTCTACCTAAAAAATCAGTCAGACAACTACAGCTCATTCAGAACTCTGCTGCTCGAGTCCTCACTAAGACCAAAAAAGTGGACCACATCAGTCCAGCTCTGAGGTCTTTACACTGGCTGCCTGTCCGTCAGAGGATAGACTTTAAAGTCCTGATGCTGGTCTATAAAGCTCTGAATGGTTTAGGACCAAAATAGGTCAGGAGTGACCTCCTGACCCAGTATGAACCATCCAGATCCCTCAGGTCATCTGAATCCAGTCTTTTATCAGTTCCCAGAGTCAGAACCAGACACGGAGAAGCTGCATTCAGCTTTTATGCTCCATATATCTGGAACAAACTCCCAGAAAGCCTCAGATCAGCTGAAACACTCAGTTTATTTAAATCCAGGTTGAAGACTCACCTATTCTCAGCTGCATTTGAATAAAACACCAAATCCACACTTTTAAGCTTAAATTTCAAAACTTACATTTAACTACTGATTTTATCTACTGTTCTGATTTTATCTGTTTTGACTTTATATACTGTTGTTTGTTTGTTTGTTTATTAGTTAGTTTGCTTGTTTTAATCAATTTTAAATCATGCTTTTTATTTGTTTTTGTTTCTAATGTCTCTGTAAAGCACTTTGAATCACCTTGTTGTTGAATTGTGCTATACAAATAAACTTGCCTTGCTTATTAAATGATATTGGTAGCTCATAGAGACTTTGGATTCTTAGTGTCTCCAGCTTTCATCTCTTACATAATGAGATTGAAGGCATGATGTATCACCACTAGAATTACTGGTTTATCACCTGTGAGTGTGGAGATAACTGGATAAAATCGATCAGAAACAATATGAGGAAAATAGTTAGCTTACTTAATTTACATGACTGTACATGGAAACTCACAAAGAAATCCTTGACAAACATTACACTGTGCAAGATAGAACGTGCTTATTAAAAGTTATTGTTAACTTCATCACCTCAAAAATAAATGTAAGTTAATTTACTTACATTTATTTATTTATTTTATGCAGAGAAATTGTTTGTTTTTCATACTGTGTGTTAATTATATGCATTAAAATGTGGCTTGGCAAAACCAAACTGATCAGAATGAATCCATCTCAGAGAGAATGAGTGTCTTTTGGGACGTGAGCTTGTTTTCTTGATGAATGGAATTGCAAGTGTCAGTCAGTCAGACATAAAAAGTGTCTTTATTCCATAGTCAGAAGATACAAACTGTTTCTGCTTAGTAAAGGAAAAGGAACCGTTGAAAACATATTAAATATCAATAAAATAAAATCAAGCTTGACATCTATAATTTTATGGACTGTGTAATGTGTGAGGAATGAAAAGATCCCACATTATTTAATGGGAATAAAAATGATCACACAGCTGATTTCAAAAACATCCCAAACATCAAAGAAAAAGAAAATTACGTGGCTAGTTAGACAATTTAACATTTTGCATTCCAGCACCTCAAAATGGTAATCAGCAGTTTGTATGATCCTCACCAGTTTGTATGCATGCCAGGCAACATCAGGGCATGCTCCTAGTGAGATAACATATGGTGCTAATGGATCTTGTTTCATCCCGGATATTGGTTCTGGTACTTACCTTGGCTGGTGCTGGGCTTGATGTGACACCCTTCATGAACGATAAGGAGGTTTCTTGTCTTGATGTTAGTATCTTCTATCTCCTCCTCTTGTCTCAGCATTGTATCTGGCAACCACGTATCAATTGCCTGGAACTTGTTCTTCCCAGTCATGCCACTGTCCTGGGTCGTTTCGACCCAGCATTTGGAGTTTCTCGTGGCTTTTGTATTTTTGGTTATTTTCTTGATTTCTTGTCAGGCTATGGTGATGATGATGATTATTAATAAGTATGTTCCAGCTTATTCTGGTTTAGGTTTAGTTCTACCAGTGTAAAGTCCGTGTTTTCTTAGTCTGCATATTTGTGTATTGTTTCCTGTTTTATTTTGAAGGGTTACGACTTATGTCAGTATGTCTAACTTCGCTCCCCCTGTCTCGTTAGCCCTAATCTCTCCCAGCTGTCTCCCTCCTGTTTTCAATTCCCTGATTACTCCCCTGTGTATATAAACCCTGTGTTTGCCTTTGCTCAGTGTCGTGTTGTACCCTCGGATCCTGCCTGTGTGTTTCCGTTTTCAGCGTTCATTGTTCTGTTTATGTTTTGTTCCTTACCAGCAATAAAGCTGAGATGAGAAGCTTTTTTGAGTTGAAATCCTGTCTCCACGAGTCCTGCATTTGGATCCTCACCTCCGCCTGCCCGCACACAGAGCCCTGACAATTCATCCCGTCTCAAACCACTGTCATAAAACATGATGTGGTGCTGACTAACCCTACACCAATCAAACAGCGCGCTTATCGGGTTAGTCCAACAAATCGGGAAATCATAAAACAGGAAGTTGAGTATCTTCATCAGAATGGATTTGCAGTTCCAAGCTCCAGCTCTTGGAGTTCACCATGTCTCCGAGACACGAAGTCAGATGGAAGCCCAAGATTCTGTACTGACTTCCGAAAGGTGAACTCTGTCACTGTACCAAATGCACATCCCTTACCTCTTATCGATGACTATAAACACTGCAAACACATCTGCACGCACGTGCAGATTGCCCCGTGCGTGGGGCTGCGTGGCCGCAACGCGTTAGTTTAGCTCGTTAATGCGTTAGTGCCATGCAGCCCGGTGAAGATACATGTTTATAAAACACAACATTTCCTTTGCCATCAGTATAGCTAGGTATAGTTAGCAACCAAAACATCTTTTTAATGAACTTTGGAGCCTTTTAGCATGTCTGCAGTATTACGGCGTAATAAGGAGTAAATAATTAAGAACTCACTTCTTAACTCTTTTTTTATTCATGTTTTTTCTTATACATATATATATATATATATATTTATCTTCACGCAGTGTGTAAAGATTATCTGCAGATCTGGTATGTTTGCAACATTACACCTCTATTGTGATCCAGATATAAAACAGTGATAGATATATAACAAACAGTATAGATCAGTAAATTCTACCCCAAAACTTCATAACTATAAAGTATTAAAGGTAATAACAGCACAATCCAGAAAGGTTACGTTTAATTTAGTTGCACAGTGACTTCCTGATGAATCATTTTGTTGTAATACAACACCATGTCCAAAGACTCCTCAGATCTAAAATAAAGGCAGGAAACGGACAATAAGTCAGCTAAATATAAAACAATCTATACTTATGAGGATATTTAATTGTTTAATTCAAAATTTTAACCATGTTTATAAATGGTTTTATTTTTGATGGACATTACAACACTAGATGCAATTTTTTTGACTCTGAAAATCAGAAAAAAAAAAACCTAAGATCAAATAGATCATAGAGAAATATATTATTGTTTAGAAGAAAAGAGTTCAAAATGTCCACTGAAATAACATTATATGGTTGGTGAAACTTGTACCACAAAGTTTTCATCAGTTTAGAAAATGGCGTAACATAACATCAAGACTGTCATACTTACACCACAAAATCATCTGAAGAATAAAAAGAAAGACAGAAAGAAATCATTATCACTGATTTTAAAAATATCACAGCACACAACTCTGTCATTGCATATAAGTGTAATACTAAATCAGTATGAGAAATCATTACCTGACAAACTGAAAGTTTAAAAAGCTTGAAGAGTGTATCTTCTAAGTTATCATTGAGTTTGCAGTTCAGGAGTTTGTCCTCATAAAATAGACAGTCCACGGTGAGATGAACGTTTTGGTTGTTCACCTGTCTCTGACTTTTAGATACAACATAATGAGGATTGATGGTATGATGCATCACCACCAGAATCACTGGTTTACTACCTGTAAGCACAGACGCAACCAGATCAACTGAGTCGGAAACAAAGTGAAGCACATAAATTAAGTTTCTACTTTTGTAGCTCATACTGCAGACCATGAAGGCTGTTAAGCATGACCCTTTTGTCACAAATATGTTTTAGTTATTTCTATTTTTAATCCATTAGTTATCCATATTTATTTCTTATTACTTACAAATTTGTTATGAGAAATAAATATGTTAAATATACAGACGTGGATACCTTATATAAGACCAGGCAGATGCAGATAAACTTTAATTTTTAGGCTGTGGTCTCAAAATACATTTCTACAATTATTTAATTAATTATCCTGCTATTACACCATTCACATACAGTTACATTTCTCAGATTAAGTAATCTCATATAGTATTTCTTACAGGGCAGGTTGCTCAGGGCATCTGTGATGTCTGTTCCAACTCGTGAAACAACAGGACAGAAAACCAGAAGATAGTCACATTCTTCTGGAGAATTCACCTGAGTTTGACCAATTCTTTTGAGCATTTCAATAATGGGATAGTGAGCCTCATTTGTTCTTCCCGCCAACCAGACATGGAATGTTTTCCATGAAACTAAAGATGAAGGAACAGAAGATGTGGGTAGTTTTCCAAAGTAACTCTTTAAAACTATTACATATCCACACAATGCTGTGCAATTATAACTGTAGTCATAATAAAAAGAAAATACACCCTTTTACAGAGTCATACTTATTGCTGCTAAAGATGGTTCTAGAAGCTACTGAATTACTGGTGTTCTTAGATTTCCACACACACACCTACATGCACGCATGCAAACTCAGCATTTATGTTCTGGCCACTTCTCTCATTCATCTTTATTTCCCTTTTGGTGTTTAAATTCTTTAATGCTACAGCTGCAACTTGCTCTATTCATCAGCAACTACAAAGTTAGTGTTGTGTTATGGAGGCAACATTAAGTGTTTCATAAAATAAGAAAATAGGTTGTATTTTTTCCCACCTTGCTCTACTTCTTCCTGGTCTCTGTATCGGGATTATGAAAGAGAAAGCAGCTTTTAGTCTGAATTTAACAATCCAATAAATACAGCTAGTTGGTTAATATGTAACAAGGTTAGTAAAAGGTGCTCAGTGTAAACCCTTACTAGAACTGGAAGACTAAGCTAAAAATAGAAAACAACCTTAGATGGATAGAAATCTATTACTCTAATGCATGGCAGAGAGGCAGCATTTCACAGCCTAAGAGAGATTTTTTTGTTTTTTAAAATTCAGATGTTTACTTACAATATCCTTTGGTAATCTCTTGTGTCTGACATTTTCTTCACCACACTGAAAAAACAATGAATGCTTGTCTATTCCAGTACTTTCACTTTTGATTTGCAAAGGGTCAGTCAGTAAACAGGTCCTTTCAGTGTCACATGATGCTGCTATCTGAAGACAGGCGTTATTCCTGTTCCCCTTTCACATGGCATCTTTTTACAGCATCTCCACCTAGTGGACGCACTATTTCATGAGAGGAACAAACCACAAAAGTGTTTGATGCAAGATAAAACAATGTCAATTGTGCATTTGAAATATACAGTATGTTCACAAAATGGGATTGGTGCCTCTGTACTTTCTAAAGATTACTGTGTTTAATAGAAAATAAAGAGCTGAAAGTTGCATGTAGCCACACTAATGCCACACCCAGTTCCAACCTGGTGCTTTGAAAAGTCACATGAGAAGCAAGGGCTGAATCTGACTGTAAAACACATTGTATTCTCAAATGGCGTTGACTTGTCAATCATAGCACAGGCCATCATAAAGCATACTCTGCTTTATCATCCTAAGGCAGGGACGGTACACCTGGGAGTTTATGTACATCTTCTAACACTTCTCATTGCTTTCTATGCCCTTATGTTGAGCACATTTAAGCAGCAGCACAACTTTGACATCAAAGACGAAGTGACACAGAAACACAGTGAAGACAGTTTTCCCATCCAATGCAACTGATGTGGTCATCTCCAAAGCTAATTCAGCAATGCCTAAATTGTGTCTGGGTGCTATAACTCTGGTCTTTTATTGGTCATTTTCATAATCTAATGTTGTTCAAGTGGTTTGTAGTATTCATTTTTTTATTATCTCTAATCACCTCAGAATTTGATATTGCTATTGCAACTATAAACCATTCATGAAAGAGACCTTAATGATCATGTAGTAAAGCTTTGATGTGAGAAGAAAAAAAGTTCTGCCAAGATGTGATTATAATTGTTAGCTGATTGAATAACTACTCATCTTCTGTAAAAATAGTTATAGAGGAAAACCCACAACTTTTTAATATTTGTGAAAGCCTGCAAGGAGAAAGTATAATTACAAACAAAAAAAGAGTTTTCACAGTCCAGCAGTGCATTGTTTTCTTCTTAAAATATCAGAACTTTGAAAGATACAACAGGTGTGTGGAACATGAGAACATAAACGTAGAATAAAAAAACGATAAATGCTAAAAATTATATATTTTTCTGGTTAATTTCCAGTGTTTTATACTGATCAAAACACTGTAAATAACCAAGTATTTCCAGTAAAAAGAAAAGTTTCATCTAATTTTTTACGTTTCATTTTTTGGAAAGTAATTCTAGAAAAAACAAAACCAAAGCAGACGACGTAAACAAAAGGTATAACAAAATATTTTGGGGAAAATGTAGCAAAGGTATCACTGCTAAAGATGTATACTGCATATGAGTTTTCTCTCTTTATTTTTTCTAAAATTAATAAATAAACTATTAAAACAAAGAGATAAATAAATGAATACAGAAAACACACACATATACGCATGATTTAATTTGTACTTGACAAATTATATAATCTCAACATTATAATCAAATAAAGCTGCATAATTATAACATAATAAATATAATAATATTATTATTACTATTAACAAATATGATTTATTTCAGAACTGAGTTTTTATTTATTAACCCCACCTCCACATTCACACACACACACACACACACACACACACACACACACACACACACACACACACACACACACACACACACCAAACTACAAACTTGAAATATAATGACATAATTTCATATTATCATCAAGTAAAGTGAATTTGTTCACATATCTATCAGCATAATCAGTTTTTACATCATTTCACTTCTATTCTACTTTTGCTAACTGATCAAGAGACTCATCTCTACAAACACCCACATCAGCTTTCACTTTCAGCGACTTTTTAACGTTTTAAAAATAGGCCTAAAAGTAATAGCAGAAGCAAAATTGTAGCAAGTACTATTGCCACCGTCAAAGGTATTATCCAACCTAAAAAAAAAAAAAGAAAGAAAGAAGAAAAGAGCAATAAGTCTGGTATCATTTACAATTACCATTGTTATATTCTGATTAATCTGATTGACAGCGCTGCATATGGAAACAAATGTGATCAAGTTCAAAAGCTAAATTACATCACATTAGACAGTTAATGAAATTTAAACCAAAGAGGAATTCTACACTAAAACACTTTAGAAAAAATTCACTAAATTAAAAAGACAAAATATTACAGTCATACTTACGGTCCATGAAGTTCTGACAGGGAAACATCTGAAAGAAAGAATGAAAGAAATCAGCCACAGTGATCATCCTTTACTGATAATAAGCCTTGTGTTAGATCAGTCACTTACCTGAGTAGGAGGAGAAACCCGCAAAAATTTCTTCACCTCATGCCACATGATCTCATTCTGGTTGGAATTCAGGAGTTTGTCTTCATAAAACAGACAGTCCACAGTGAGGCGGACATGTGGGTTATCCACCTGTCTCCGGCTTTCACCCGCAACATAATCAGTATCGAAGGTATGATGCATCACTACCAGAATTGCTGGTTTATCACCTGAAAACACAAAGAAGAGAGGGTGAAATGATTGAAAACAAGAAATTCAAAATATGTTTTCCATCTGTAGCCTATGCTGTAAGAACATAAAAGCTGCATGTGGCTCTTTGCCTGAAGAGCCACATGTTGCTGAACCAGTTTTCTATGTAAATACTGCATGGGTGGATACCTAATGTAAGACCAGTCACATACAGTTGCATTTTTTAGAATACCTTCCCACAATCATTTATAAGATTCAATCAGTGCTAAATAATATAATGTAGCTTTTCTTACGGGGCATGTTGCTCAGGGCTTCTGTGATGTCGGTTCCAACTCGTGAAACAACAGGACAGAAAACCAGAATGTAGTCACATTCTTCTGGAGACTTCACCTCTCTTTGGCCAAAGGTGATCATCTTTCTAACAATGAAATGATGAGTCCCATTTGTCTTTCCCTCCACGAAGACGTAGAACTTTTCCCCCAAAGCTAAAGATTTGGGAAAAAAATTAGATAATTGTTCTTAACTTTGTGTAGCTACACAGCTTCAAGCAAAAGAAGATAAACCTTGAGTCCATTCTGCAAGTTTCAAAATAATCTAAAAATTATGTCAACTTTTCACCTCAATGTTAATTACAGAATGTATAATGTATGAATGTACATTTTATTAATGTAGAAAATTTCATTAGACACAATGTGCTTAAATTAAAAGATAGGAAGATAAAAACTATGTAGTAATAAAATACAAGACAACACACACACACACATACACACAAAGAATTAACTGTAAGAATAAAAAGGTTTTAAGTACGTGTTTGAAGGTCTTCTTTGAAATAACAGGAAGTACCCTTAGCACACTTAGATCTAATTAGACCTGAAGAGATCTAATGGAAGTCCATCTAAGCAAAATAGATTTTTTTAGCTGCTCCCAAAATCTGTTTAAACTTTAAACCACAGAAGTAATCATAGACCTGCAGCTCTGCCCTTCAGTTTAGATTAGCATGGATTAGCATGCTAATACAATTTCCAGTTAAAAGAGAAAGTGAAACTAAGTTAAAACAATACAGAAAAAAACAGAGCATGTTTAGTGGCCTGCAACACCGTGGTGCTTTTAACCAGAGTTTAAAAGGTCAAAGACAATGCAGTCGCAGTCACAGAAGTGTAAGGATGCATTAACTGTTTGAGCAGTGCTGGTACGTCTAAAACTAGACGTAGACATGAAAAATGAGAGTAATTATGAGCAGCAGGAGCAATTATTTACATTTCTAGGCAGTGAATATACTGCAAGTCCAGTATGCACTCTCATTTAACCAAAAGCAATTCCAATTTTAGTTGCAAATTCTGCAATTCGCCAAACTTGAGGTTCCTTTTTACTAGTCTGCTGCATGGTGCTGTCAGGAAGTGTAAAGTGTTTGAGATTAAGTTAGAAAAAACAAATGTAATTGCTCACCATTTTCTTCATTTGTGCTTCTAAGTAGAGACGTGGAAAGAGAGAAAGGTGCCTTAGTCAGACTTTAACAAAGCTGAATAACTTCAGGTAAATATGCGTACATCCTGGTAACAGCTGTTCTTCGCAAACTTATAATAGAACACAGCATAAAAAAACAAATGAAAAAACCCCAAATCTTAGCAGTGTATAATCTGGGATTTAGCTTTTAACAGTCTGAGAAAAAGGATCTAAAACCAATATTTAAGAAGCTTACTTACGGAGTACTTTGATAAGATGTTGGTGTCTCTGCCATATTTTATCACACGCTCAAGACCAGTGAACACCCTTCCCCCACGTCCAGTCTTCCTTCCACTGTTTGTTGAAGGCAGCGTGTCAGTCACGGAACAGGAACTGCAGACATAACTGTGTGCTGAAGGAAATAAGATAAGAGCACAGCAGCAGCGGAGGAAATGTAGTTACTATAGTGTGCAATACAAAGACACTAGCAGTTACAATGTTGGGGTCTTCAAACTACATGTTCAAAAATTGGGGTTAATTGCACCACATAGCGTAGGTGTACACAATTAATATTTACCCAGGCTTTCACAACAACTTCTACTGTTTGTTCTTCTCAAGCAATATGACAAATATATCCACTGGGTGGCAGTGTTGTAAAAAGACAATCTGAAAGTGGCTCTGATTGGACTGAAGTCCAAAACACCAACTTCATGTGTCACTGAAAACTAATTTATTACATTTATTCTAACTAAGAGACAGGTGATGTCAAAATGTATTCCTTTTACTCGGTTCTCATACCAGCATAATGGTGTCAGGTATCTACCGATAACGAGTATGCAGTACCGAGGTTAACTGAGCTGTTAATTAAGCTTTGTGTTTTTTAATGTTTCAGGCAACGTCAGTCTCAACACAAATATTACTTCAATAATATGTTTTGAATGTAAATAATTCAAATAAATAACTAATAATTATTTATTAGTGACAACAGGACAAAAATATTTAAATTAAAAATGAACAAAAGCTATTTGCTTTATTATTTACAGTCACACTAGTTTCTTCTTTCCTTTTCTCAGTTTGAGTCCTTTTACTGCTCAACCATCACACACATGCACACAAACACATGCAACTGCTGACATTTAATAAAACTCATAGACTTGGGGACAACATGTTAAGTGCAGTAAAAGCATTTGTTGTTACACTACATGCACTGACAGTGAGAGTGAGCGAGAGAGAGAGAAATAGTAGTGTCAGCTCACTTGACCATAGCTGCTCTTAAGTTAAAAACATTTGCCAACATGCAAGTAAATACTGTTGGTTAGCCAGAGTGAAATGCCTCCAAGCTAATTTCACTTAGCCTTCATTTTCCTCTGTGTTGTCTTAGCTCTCTTGGTTACTGATGCTGCTTCTGCATGGCCTAGTAAACAAATTTGATAGTAATAAGAATAGATTGGCCATATCATCTTGTTTTCACTGGTATCAGATTCACGTTTTGAGTCCAGATCTGACAAATGTCAGATCCAAATATGTTTATATTTACATTACCTAAGAAAAAAATACTACATAAAGGAGATTCATGTATCCACACTGCAACACAGTGCATGTTCATATGGTATCAACTTGTCATTGGTTGTCCCGCCCCGTATCACACCCTGCACTACTGTTGTTTTTGACTCAAAGGAAGGGCTTCCACTCAGCTGCTCAGCAGACAATCATTTCATTTTTTATGTTTAGGACAGTTAATGCTAAAACATTTAAACTCTTTTGCTGTTTTATTTACATTTATTTACAGTGGCTTGTGCAATTCAACTCAGCTGTAAATAAACAAATATTTCCAGGATGTAGGAGCTGCACGCCATTATTTACTGATGTGAAAGTAATACAACAAAAAATACAATTCAATAACAGCAGAAGATATAAACAAAATGTAACAGGTCTGTATAAATTACAGGCAAAATGCAGTGAAGGTATTGGTGGTTAAAGGATGTAATGTTACGTAAGGGTTTACTCACACTTAGATCCAAGATAAATTAATAAGCGTAGACAAGCAACAGAAATATGAAACATTTGAATTTATTATTCACAAATGATTTCGTTTTGATAAGATTATTTGGACAAATCAGCAGAATTACGTCATAGAGATGATTTGCTTTTATTTATAGCTTCACCAAGTTGCAATATAACCAACAAGATACCCTGGATGTGTGAAGTGATTTTAGTAAACCAACACTGTATATCAGTACAGCAGTGCACAGTGTTGTTTTACAGGACAATTTGTTTTCATAGAAATGTGCATCTAGTTTGCTGTCTGCATTAATGACATGGCTAGAAAAATGTCCTAGTGCTCATCTAATAATCTTTCTCCTTATTATTGTTATTATTGTTGTTGTTGTTGTTGCTGAATCGATTACCTAAAATATGTGATTATGTACTTATTTCCAACTTAGCCTTGAACTTAGCCATATGACTCCTTGACCTTAAAAAATAGATTCCTTTTGGTTTTGCTATCCAGGGACTGCTCTCACAGCCCTATTTTCTTTTTTATTTCAGGACTGTTGAAATACACAAAGATCGCTACAGCAGTTAGAGCTGCAATCCGAAGTACTCGACGATTCTTCAAATCTAAAATGAAGAATAAAAGAGCAATGAGTTACCTCAGATCATTCTTATAGGCCAAACAATCCAAAGTCATTATTAGAATATTAAATTCTATGATTCAAAGTTTTGAACACCAAAAGACTATTTATAGTATACTTTAATATGTTTAAACTATATATTCCTCTTTGTTGTATACAGCAATGGCTTGGAGAATTAGTCGCAATCCATGAGCAAGTAGGCTTTATTCTAACATGCTGACTTATCAAGACAAAACAAAGAGGGATAATTACTTTAAAACGTGTCCCTTAGGGAAACACTCCTTAATGTTATAGTATGAAACTGGAACAATCATACTTACATTTGATCGTTCCAAACCACAAAACCTGAATAATAAAATGAAACAAAGAAATAAAGTATTTAAGTATATGCCAAAATAATTATGTGTAAACCTGATAACAGATCAATACATTTTGTCATTACCTGGAGAGTGGAAACTTCCAAAAATATCTCTATTTCATTCCACATCTTATTGTTACGTTTAGACTTGAGGAGCTTGCCATCATGAAACAGACAGTCCACAGTGAGGCGGACATTTGGGTTGGTCACTTGTCTCCGGCTTTCAGCTACAACATAATCGGGATTGAAGGTGGGATGCATCACCACCAGTATTACTGGTTTACCACCTGTAACCACAGAGACAACAGGATGAAATGATTCAGAACCATAACATAAACAAAAATTTGGATTACTCCATCTTTAGATTATACTGCAGGACATATAAGCTGAACATTCTTCTACAGTAAACAAGATCCTTCACCTCCGATTTCTTAATCCTTGTTTTTATTTTCTATTTTTTCATTAGTCCAAAAAAGATATGAGAATAGCCCTTATCTAAGAAACAATATTGACACTGGATTTGTCAGTAAATCTCCCCGGTTACTTAGAAGCACCAACTCCTTCACAATATTAGTGAAGACAATAGAAAAACTAATTCAATTTTCCTCACGGGGCATGTTGTCCAGAGCCTCTCCGATGTCCGTTCCAACTCGTGAAACAGCAGGACAGAAAACCAGAAGATAGTCGCATTCATTTAGAGCGTTCACCTCTGCTTGGCCAACATCTTTCAACCTTTCAACAATGTGACGATGAGCCCCATTTGTATTTCCAGCTTCAAAGATAAATAATTTTTTTCCCCGAAGCTAAAGATGGATGAAAAAGAATATTTTAGGCATATGCTTATAATTTTTATGCAGTTTATGTTGTGTGTGTGCCAGTTATATGAATCATGATCTAAATAAGCAAAAACTAAAGGAAGTGGGTGAATTACTGTCAGTGTGAATGTAGCTTTTTCCATGTGAGCTTTTCTTAATGAATGGAAATGCACATGTCAGCTAATCCAGGTGACTGGATTGGACACTAGATCAAGTGCTCCCCAAATCTAGTGAAACCACCGCCATAAGTCAAAGATTCACTCCTCCTTTACTTCTCTTTATGTCTTTAACAGTTCCCTATTATGCTGCAAAATGCTGCATTCACGAACTGTCAGCTGTATGGCGCCATCAAGTGTTTAACAAACGTAATAAAGTAAATGTATTTTCTCACCATTTTCTTCTTTCTTTTCTTTGCGTTGGGAAACAAGTGGAAGAAGAAATTAGCATTTAGTGGGAATTTAAAAAGTTGAACAATTCAGCCAGCAGGTAAATATGTGTCAGTGTTGGTAACACTGAAAGCTCTGCACGAGCTTTTACTGGATCCAGACAAAGTCAAAAACGAAAAAAGAAAGACCACCTTAGAAGAGTGTGTGCATGCACGTTAGAGATGAGGGAGCACTTCAAAGCCTTATATGGTTAGTTAATCATTTTAAAAGTCGACTTACGGAAGAGCTTGATACGTGACTCGTGTCACGGGCACACTGAAGACGCTAAAAGCCCCTCCCCGACCGCCTCTCAGTGCAGCACTTTCACTTTTGATTTGAGAAACAAAGACAAAACAGAGATGAGAATGTGTTTTGAGAGAGAAAAGACAAGAAAGGTAGGAGGTGTGAGTTATTGAAAATCATTGTAAATGTGTGTGATACAATATAAAGATGAACCTTGATAAAAAATTAAAAAGAAAAAACAGTTGTTTGTTCATCTCATTAGAATCTGCAATACTGATCACGACCACTGGGAAGCAGTGTTGTAGAAAAATGAAGTCAGTCCAAAACACAAGCTTCACCTGACACTGAAAGTTGAAGTAGAAAATATCAGTATCCCCCACCCAACAACTCAACTAACTACATTTATGCTGAAGAGAGACGAGTGGCATAAAATGTATTTCCAAAATTACAAATGTTTTTGTGCACACAGGCATTTTAAAATATTTTAATAACATCAACACTGATTAGTAAATCAATCAATATTTTAAATCTGAGTCACCTTACACGCTATGTGTGTCATTTACTGTTTACCTCGTGACGAAGGTGCGGTGCATCCACAACTATGTACTCTGAAGCACAATGATCCGAGTGAGATGCTACGGTATGACTTTAAACAGGCGCTTCATGCTTGAAAACCCTCCAATGTGGCTGAATTACATCAATTCTGCAAAGATGAGTCGGACAAAGTTCCCCCACGGTGCTCGAAAAGACTCTCAAATGCTTGATTGCAGTTGTTGCTGCTAAGGGTGGCCCAGCCAGTTAGTAGGCTTAGGCTCCCTTTTTCGCACAAGGCCATGTAGGATTAGATTTTTCCCTCTTTAATAATAAACACCTACATTTAAAACATTTTTCTTACTTGTGTTATCTTTGTGTAATATTTAAACTTGATTGATGATCTCATTTCAGTGTGACAAAAAATAGGAAATCAGGAATGAGGCAAATCACTTTTTCACATCACCATATTTATTGTTATTTATTAGTAAATTACATTTTTAGTAAAAAGTAAAAGGTTAATAAGATAAAGTACAGAAAAGCAACAAGACAGGAAAGATTTGTATTTATTCTTTATGAGCATAATTATGATAATACATTCAGCAGAATTATTTCACACATATGTTTTATTTGTACTTGACGACTTGTTAGTGCCTTCAGCATGAGCATGCTCGACCTTGTCTACTTGTGTAAGTGTCACTAGAATGATGACAAAAATGAATGCAATGATGAGTGCTACAATCAGTAGATGGTTCTTTATCCCTAAAATGAAGAAAAACAAAGATTATTAAAGGTGGTATTTTTTAATATTATATATAAAATACAAAACATAATGCAAATGGCAGAAACTGCAATTAAAATAATAATAATAATAATAATAATAATATCAAAGTTTCTATTTTCATGGGCCCATCTAAATCATTGAACTCAGGTGCTCCAATCACGTTCTTAACCTCTGATTTATCGAGTCAAGCACCCAGCCATGCAGACTGCTTCTACAAACATTTATGAAAGACCGAAAGACCAGGTCGCTCTCAGGAGCTCAGTAAATTTCAGTGTGGTACCATGATAGGATGCCACTGGTGCAACAAATTCAGTTGTGAAATTTTCTCATTATTAATGAATTAACAAAGTGGAAGTGATTGGGAACGACAGCAATTTAGCAGCAAAGATAAAGGCCACGTAAAGTCAGAGATTGCTGTCAACATCAGTGTCTGACTTCACAAATGTGCTTCTGGATTAATGGTCAAAAAATCCCATAAACACACTTCTAAACCTTGTACAATGTCTAGTTAAAGCTATTGAAGCTATGAAGCAATTGTATTTGAAAAGGTTGGGTCAATATCATATTTAATGGATTAAGAATGGGATGGGAATCAAGTTCATATGTGGGTCTTTGGCCCAGTGTTTTGAATTTATGAGGTTACGGTTCCTCGTGTTTTGAGAACCTCTGGTTTTTAGGTCTGGCTTCTTTGTAACTTTAGCTGGTTGCTATTTTCCTTGGTAATCTATAGTATTCTCTGTTCTTTTTATTCTTTAATATTCTACTTCATGTTCCTAGGTTATGATCAAGTTTAATCTGTGTGCTTTGGTAATGCAATAGCTATCATGTTTTATGATCCCTTTCTGTCTCCACAGTCATGTCTGGTCTGTTCAGTTGTGTTCCAAATGTGTGTCCATTCTGCCCTAATGTCCTCCTGTGTATCTAAACCCTCAGTTTGCATCTGTTCTGTGTAACTTTTGAGGTACTTTTCAGCTAATTTCACAGGTGGGATAACTACATACATTGTCATTTTAATCTGAATGTAAAACTGGGGCAAAAAAAAGCTGTAATTGGAAATTCATGGTTGTAGTCACACTTACAATTGACTATCCTGGTCAGCAAGTCAGAGCCCTAAAAAGGAAGAAGAAAAATTAGAATACAAATAACAAATTAACTGGAGCATTTGTAACAAACTGCAATGTTTGAATCATACCTACCTACCCACTACTTTATTCAAAACATCAATATTAGATAAGTTTTTTTTAGTCAGTACCTGAGTCTCCAAACTGAGAACTCCAAAATGATTCTTGATTTCAGCCCACATGTTGTCATTGAGACTGCAGTTAAGGAGGGTGCCATCATAAAAGAGACAATCCACAGTGAGGCAGACATCTGGGTCGTAGACCTGTCTGCTGCTTTTGGCTACAACACGACGAGTATCATGAGTGTGGTGCATCACCACCAGAATCACTGGTTTACCCACTATAAGGACAGAGACAGTGGGATCAGATGGTTCAAGAAAAGTGAAAAAACATTTAAGTTAGTTAAGTTACTAGATATTGAGCTGAGGCTGTAAGACATTAAAACTTTTCTTCATAACCCTTTACATTATTTCATCCATCCATTATTTTCCATCTACTTGTTCAACTGAATATCACACAGGAGCTTCCCATCTGACACACAAGAGAAAAAGACAACTAATGTAAGTAGGTCACATACAGGTAAATTACAACTTCTTACCATGACATTTCTCGTGATACCAATTTAACATTCATGGATTTAAATTACTTCCCTTTACTTGTGATGACAAAAGAAAACTAGTGTGATTTAACATTTCGTACGAGGTTTGTTGTTGAGAGCCTCTGTGATGTCTGTTCCAACTCGTGAAGCAATAGGACAAAAACCTAGAAGGTAGTCACAATCTTCAGGAGAGTCCACCTCAGTGTGGCCGATGTCTTTGAGTTTTTGAACAATTTGAGAATGAGCTCCATTTGTTCTTCCCGCCTTCCAGACATAGAATTTTTTCCACAAAACTAAAGATGAAAGAAAAAGAAATTTAAGTACATTATTCACCTGTAACATCATTTTGTACTACTTGAGCCAGATGGAGGTGAAAGAAATAACAAAATGATATCATCTATCAGTGGCTTTTTACATGGACTATTAAGGGTGCTGATTAGGATCTCCCCAAATGTGCTGAAACTACTGGAGTAATCACAAAGCACTCAGCTGCAGTGCTTTCATTTTAATAGGGTAGTGTAAATGACCACGGCAGACCCGGTGACATTAACATGCTCTGTTACCTTTATTGACACACAGAGCTGCAGCTCTCCCGCTGCCAGCTCAACATAACCAACAACAACACCACCACAGGACCCAGTGCTATGCTTAAGTCGGTGGGGCATGATTGCGGATGCCGTGCAGGTGCGTCCACCTTCCCTGCACGGCACCGCAGGCCACACCCAGCCACAGGTGGTTTAGTTATAACAGAAAATGAAAGTGAATTAAAACAAGGTGTGTCTTCTTCTTCTTTATTTATTTTGATTTTTGTTTGGTTATTAAAGCTCTTCATAATTATCATGGTAGAAGTATCAATAAATGATGTTTTATAATCACCAAATGCAGTTTAATGAATTTAACAAATACAGTCTTGAAAAATCTACTTGTTTTCTCACCTTGTTCCTGTTCCATGTCTCTAAGAAGGATCAAGAAACAGAAAGGAGCATTTTTCAGCATAATTATCCACAGACAAGGTGAATGTACATCACAAGCTCTCTTTAGTGGCAGCTGCCCTACAAAAGCTATCACTGGTATAGATGTCTGAAAAAAAAACC